>NC_069508.1:22381885-22466885 GCF_027579735.1 Bombina bombina
GCGGAAATGATAGATGCTCTGGCGGTCCCTTGGACTTTCAGTCTAACATACCTATATCACTCCCCTTTTGGGTGAGAAGACTCCTACCTAATGAAGGGAACCCAATCTCTTATCTGGTTCCAGATAAATATATATATATATATCTTGTAAAGTACCTTTAATCACCCATAAGGGTCTCAATGCTCCTTTTACTGCGGATCAAACCTGCCACCCATGAGTTGCTACAGAGCTCAGCCACAGAGATCTTGAATAAACCCACTACCCCAATATCTATGGGATCCTGAAAAGAAATAGCTATCCTCTATAGGGATAGAAGTCTCTTGTACAGCATGGAGATTGTCTTTCAAGGCTTCTTGAGAGGTCCTCAAATAAAAACCTCTCTGACAATATAAGAAACGTAAATAAAAGGGTTATACCCAATCACTCTCATGGCCTAGCGCCACTTCTTGGTACCACATGTATTAACGACGACCAAAATGTCGTTCCAGAGTAGCTAAAAACTCCATAGAAATAACCGAAGCAGACTAGCTTACACTTGAAGATACTACTTCAATATCAGCATGAGGAATCATACTGTCAGAACTGAGATCTTACTATCTAAGTATCCCTCCCTCATGTAACATGGAGGGAACCTCAAAGAAAATAATCTACATTGACAGAAACCTCACACACTGAATATTTATTCTTCCTCTTGCGCTCTCCCTGCAGCATGGGAAAAGCAAACAACACACCTGACAAGCCCAGATGGAACGATGTCCTGCAAGATAACCCCAAGAGGAGTTGTGAAGGAAGCGCAGGGCACTGGATGAATAAACGCTAAGATTTTCGGACACTTGAGGAGAAGGCTGCAGAAAATATTAAACAATGCCCGAGTGCTTCAAAAACATCCAAGGCAATGTTGGCTCTGAAAATATATAAATATTTTTTTTAATAAAAGAAAAACCTTATAATACATGGGGAACAGAAAACTTAGGTCATCCACAGAAGTATCAAGACATAACGTGCGCACTGTGTATACCCTATTCACTTTTTATTCAATAAAACTGAATATTACCAAAAGTACCGTGACTTTAAATATTAAGGAAACACTCTAACCTAGTTCCCTTATATTGTACATACCAAGAATAAGGTGAAAAAGCCTCTTGGACCTTGAAGAATTAACAAATTGTTTATTAAAAGCAGATGGTAATGTCTCTTTAAATGTTAAAAACACTGTTTTATTTTTAACAAAAAAGATTCCTTAGTGATATAAAGATCTCATAAAAATCTTGCAGGGAAATCATCCAGACATCGGATGAAACACAAATAAATAATAGTCCTCCTGGCTACTGAAAACACAAATAAGTTATTGCAGTTAAAGCCTCTCGGCTGTATTATACAACCCAGCAGAGATGGCGTCCAGACTATCAACACACTTGATCTGTACTGTGTGTGAAGCCTTTCTGCTGCATGTGTCATAATGCAGCAAAGAAGGCAGTCGTAGCACACAATATACTTAAAATGTAAAATGGCTATGAGAAGCCTCTCTTTAGCACTCAGAATTATTGCCATGATAAGAGCCTCTCCGCTGCATAGACACAGCGCAGCAGAGGCAGGCATCCGCAGCACTCAATGTAATAACGTAATGACAGGAGCCTCTCCGCTGCATAGCCACAGCGCAGCAGAGACAGGCATCCGCAGCACTCAATGTAATAACGTAATGACAGGAGCCTCTCCGCTGCATAGCCACAGCGCAGCAGAGACAGGCATCCGCAGCACTCAATGTAATAACGTAATGACAGGAGCCTCTCCGCTGCATAGCCACAGCGCAGCAGAGACAGGCATCCGCAGCACTCAATGTAATAACGTAATGACAGGAGCCTCTCCGCTGCATAGACACAGCGCAGCAGAGACAGGCATCCGCAGCACTCAATGTAATAACGTAATGACAGGAGCCTCTCTGCTGCATAGCCACAGCGCAGCAGAGGCAGGCATCCGCAGCACTCAATGTAATAACGTAATGACAGGAGCCTCTCCGCTGCATAGCCACAGCGCAGCAGAGGCAGGCATCCGCAGCACTCAATGTAATAACGTAATGACAGGAGCCTCTCCGCTGCATAGCCACAGCGCAGCAGAGACAGGCATCCGCAGCACTCAATGTAATAACGTAATGACAGGAGCCTCTCCGCTGCATAGACACAGCGCAGCAGAGACAGGCATCCGCAGCACTCAATGTAATAACGTAATGACAGGAGCCTCTCCGCTGCATAGCCACAGCGCAGCAGAGACAGGCATCCGCAGCACTCAATGTAATAACGTAATGACAGGAGCCTCTCCGCTGCATAGCCACAGCGCAGCAGAGACAGGCATCCGCAGCACTCAATGTAATAACGTAATGACAGGAGCCTCTCCGCTGCATAGTCACAGCGCAGCAGAGACAGGCATCCGCAGCACTCAATGTAATAACGTAATGACAGGAGCCTCTCCGCTGCATAGCCACAGCGCAGCAGAGAAGGCATCCGCAGCACTCAATGTAATAACGTAATGACAGGAGCCTCTCCGCTGCATAGCCACAGCGCAGCAGAGACAGGCATCCGCAGCACTCAATGTAATAACGTAATGACAGGAGCCTCTCCGCTGCATAGCCACAGCGCAGCAGAGACAGGCATCCGCAGCACTCAATGTAATAACGTAATGACAGGAGCCTCTCCGCTGCATAGTCACAGCGCAGCAGAGAAGGCATCCGCAGCACTCAATGTAATAACGTAATGACAGGAGCCTCTCCGCTGCATAGACACAGCGCAGCAGAGGCAGGCATCCGCAGCACTCAATGTAATAACGTAATGACAGGAGCCTCTCCGCTGCATAGTCACAGCGCAGCAGAGGCAGGCATCCGCAGCACTCAATGTAATAACGTAATGACAGGAGCCTCTCCGCTGCATAGACACAGCGCAGCAGAGACAGGCATCCGCAGCACTCAATGTAATAACGTAATGACAGGAGCCTCTCCGCTGCATAGACACAGCGCAGCAGAGACAGGCATCCGCAGCACTCAATGTAATAACGTAATGACAGGAGCCTCTCCGCTGCATAGTCACAGCGCAGCAGAGACAGGCATCCGCAGCACTCAATGTAATAACGTAATGACAGGAGCCTCTCCGCTGCATAGACACAGCGCAGCAGAGACAGGCATCCGCAGCACTCAATGTAATAACGTAATGACAGGAGCCTCTCCGCTGCATAGCCACAGCGCAGCAGAGACAGGCATCCGCAGCACTCAATGTAATAACGTAATGACAGGAGCCTCTCCGCTGCATAGACACAGCGCAGCAGAGACAGGCATCCGCAGCACTCAATGTAATAACGTAATGACAGGAGCCTCTCCGCTGCATAGTCACAGCGCAGCAGAGACAGGCATCCGCAGCACTCAATGTAATAACGTAATGACAGGAGCCTCTCCGCTGCATAGACACAGCGCAGCAGAGACAGGCATCCGCAGCACTCAATGTAATAACGTAATGACAGGAGCCTCTCCGCTGCATAGACACAGCGCAGCAGAGACAGGCATCCGCAGCACTCAATGTAATAACGTAATGACAGGAGCCTCTCCGCTGCATAGTCACAGCGCAGCAGAGACAGGCATCCGCAGCACTCAATGTAATAACGTAATGACAGGAGCCTCTCCGCTGCATAGTCACAGCGCAGCAGAGACAGGCATCCGCAGCACTCAATGTAATAACGTAATGACAGGAGCCTCTCCGCTGCATAGCCACAGCGCAGCAGAGACAGGCATCCGCAGCACTCAATGTAATAACGTAATGACAGGAGCCTCTCCGCTGCATAGACACAGCGCAGCAGAGACAGGCATCCGCAGCACTCAATGTAATAACGTAATGACAGGAGCCTCTCCGCTGCATAGACACAGCGCAGCAGAGACAGGCATCCGCAGCACTCAATGTAATAACGTAATGACAGGAGCCTCTCCGCTGCATAGTCACAGCGCAGCAGAGACAGGCATCCGCAGCACTCAATGTAATAACGTAATGACAGGAGCCTCTCCGCTGCATAGTCACAGCTCAGCAGAGACAGGCATCCGCAGCACTCAATGTAATAACGTAATGACAGGAGCCTCTCCGCTGCATAGTCACAGCGCAGCAGAGACAGGCATCCGCAGCACTCAATGTAATAACGTAATGACAGGAGCCTCTCCGCTGCATAGTCACAGCGCAGCAGAGACAGGCATCCGCAGCACTCAATGTAATAACGTAATGACAGGAGCCTCTCCGCTGCATAGTCACAGCGCAGCAGAGACAGGCATCCGCAGCACTCAATGTAATAACGTAATGACAGGAGCCTCTCCGCTGCATAGTCACAGCGCAGCAGAGACAGGCATCCGCAGCACTCAATGTAATAACGTAATGACAGGAGCCTCTCCGCTGCATAGTCACAGCGCAGCAGAGAAGGCATCCGGTTCGTAGTAAAAAATTCTTTAGAGACTATCTGGGAAAGAGACAAAGGAATGCGCAAACAATGGCGCCGTAACTTAGCCCCGCCCATTGTGGTCTTCTCCAGCTAAACTCCCGGGCGGCAAAAAGTAAAGCAGAAGCCGCGCTCATATAGTAGTAAATACATGCTGCAACATGGCGATATTACTAAATAACCTCTCCGGTCGGCTACCTAACATAAAAACATAATTTATGTAAGAACTTACCTGATAAATTAATTTCTTTCATATTAGCAAGAGTCCATGAGCTAGTGACGTATGGGATATACATTCCTACCAGGAGGGGCAAAGTTTCCCAAACCTCAAAATGCCCACAAATACACCCCTCACCACACCCACAATTCAGTTTAACGAATAGCCAAGAAGTGGGGTGATAAAAAAGTGCGAAAGCATATAAAATAAGGAATTGGAATAATTGTGCTTTATACAAAAATCATAACCACCACAAAAAAAGGGCGGGCCTCATGGACTCTTGCTAATATGAAAGAAATGAATTTATCAGGTAAGTTCTTACATAAATTATGTTTTCTTTCATGTAATTAGCAAGAGTCCATGAGCTAGTGACGTATGGGATAATGACTACCCAAGAAGTGGATCTTTCCACACAAGAGTCACTAGAGAGGGAGGGATAAAATAAAGACAGCCAATTCCTGCTGAAAATAATCCACACCCAAAATAAAGTTTAACGAAAAACATAAGCAGAAGATTCAAACTGAAACCGCTGCCTGAAGTACTTTTCTACCAAAAACTGCTTCAGAAGAAGAAAATACATCAAAATGGTAGAATTTAGTAAAAGTATGCAAAGAGGACCAAGTCGCTGCTTTGCAGATCTGGTCAACCGAAGCTTCATTCCTAAACGCCCAGGAAGTAGAAACTGACCTAGTAGAATGAGCTGTAATTCTCTGAGGCGGAGTTTTACCCGACTCAACATAGGCAAGATGAATTAAAGATTTCAACCAAGATGCCAAAGAAATGGCAGAAGCTTTCTGGCCTTTTCTAGAACCGGAAAAGATAACAAATAGACTAGAAGTCTTACGAAAAGATTTCGTAGCTTCAACATAATATTTCAAAGCTCTAACAACATCCAAAGAATGCAACGATTTCTCCTTAGAATTCTTAGGATTAGGACATAATGAAGGAACCACAATTTCTCTACTAATGTTGTTGGAATTCACAACTTTAGGTAAAAATTCAAAAGAAGTTCGCAACACCGCCTTATCCTGATGAAAAATCAGAAAAGGAGACTCACAAGAAAGAGCAGATAATTCAGAAACTCTTCTGGCAGAAGAGATGGCCAAAAGGAACAAAACTTTCCAAGAAAGTAATTTAATGTCCAATGAATGCATAGGTTCAAACGGAGGAGCTTGAAGAGCTCCCAGAACCAAATTCAAACTCCAAGGAGGAGAAATTGACTTAATGACAGGTTTTATACGAACCAAAGCTTGTACAAAACAATGAATATCAGGAAGAATAGCAATCTTTCTGTGAAAAAGAACAGAAAGAGCAGAGATTTGTCCTTTCAAAGAACTTGCGGACAAACCTTTATCTAAACCATCCTGAAGGAACTGTAAAATTCTCGGTATTCTAAAAGAATGCCAGGAAAAATGATGAGAAAGACACCAAGAAATATAAGTCTTCCAGACTCTATAATATATCTCTCGAGATACAGATTTACGAGCCTGTAACATAGTATTAATCACAGAGTCAGAGAAACCTCTTTGACCAAGAATCAAGCGTTCAATCTCCATACCTTTAAATTTAAGGATTTCAGATCCTGATGGAAAAAAGGACCTTGTGACAGAAGGTCTGGTCTTAACGGAAGAGTCCACGGTTGGCAAGAGGCCATCCGGACAAGATCCGCATACCAAAACCTGTGAGGCCATGCCGGAGCTACCAGCAGAACAAACGAGCATTCCTTCAGAATCTTGGAGATTACTCTTGGAAGAAGAACTAGAGGCGGAAAGATATAGGCAGGATGATACTTCCAAGGAAGTGATAATGCATCCACTGCCTCCGCCTGAGGATCCCGGGATCTGGACAGATACCTGGGAAGTTTCTTGTTTAGATGGGACGCCATCAGATCTATTTCTGGAAGTTCCCACATTTGAATAATCTGAAGAAATACCTCTGGGTGAAGAGACCATTCGCCCGGATGCAACGTTTGGCGACTGAGATAATCCGCTTCCCAATTGTCTACACCTGGGATATGAACCGCAGAGATTAGACAGGAGCTGGATTCCGCCCAAACCAAAATTCGAGATACTTCTTTCATAGCCAGAGGACTGTGAGTCCCTCCTTGATGATTGATGTATGCCACAGTTGTGACATTGTCTGTCTGAAAACAAATGAACGATTCTCTCTTCAGAAGAGGCCAAAACTGAAGAGCTCTGAAAATTGCACGGAGTTCCAAAATATTGATCGGTAATCTCACCTCCTGAGATTCCCAAACTCCTTGTGCCGTCAGAGATCCCCACACAGCTCCCCAACCTGTGAGACTTGCATCTGTTGAAATTACAGTCCAGGTCGGAAGCACAAAAGAAGCCCCCTGAATTAAACGATGGTGATCTGTCCACCATGTTAGAGAGTGTCGAACAATCGGTTTTAAAGATATTAATTGAGATATCTTCGTGTAATCCTTGCACCATTGCTTCAGCATACAGAGCTGAAGAGGTCGCATGTGAAAACGAGCAAAGGGGATCGCGTCCGATGCAGCAGTCATAAGACCTAGAATTTCCATGCATAAGGCTACCGAAGGGAATGATTGTGACTGAAGGTTTCGACAAGCTGTAATCAACTTTAGACGTCTCTTGTCTGTTAAAGACAGAGTCATGGACACTGAATCCATCTGGAAACCCAGAAAGGTTACCCTTGTCTGAGGAATCAAAGAACTTTTTGGTAAATTGATCCTCCAACCATGATCTTGAAGAAACAACACAAGTCGATTCGTATGAGATTCTGCTAAATGTAAAGACTGAGCAAGTACCAAGATATCGTCCAAATAAGGAAATACCACAATACCCTGTTCTCTGATTACAGACAGCAGGGCACCGAGAACCTTTGTAAAAATTCTTGGAGCTGTAGCTAGGCCAAACGGCAGAGCCACAAATTGGTAATGCTTGTCCAGAAACGAGAATCTCAGAAACTGAAAATGATCTGGATGAATCGGAATATGCAGATATGCATCCTGTAAATCTATTGTGGACATATAATTCCCTTGCTGAACAAAAGGTAAGATAGTCCTTACAGTTACCATCTTGAACGTTGGTATCCTTACATAACGATTCAATATTTTTAGATCCAGAACTGGTCTGAAAGAATTCTCCTTCTTTGGTACAATGAAGAGATTTGAATAAAACCCCATCCCCTGTTCCGGAACTGGAACTGGCATAATTACTCCAGTCAACTCTAGATCTGAAACACATTTCAGAAATGCTTGAGCTTTTACTGGATTTACTGGGACACGGGAAAGAAAAAATCTCTTTGCAGGAGGTCTCAACTTGAAACCAATTCTGTACCCTTCTGAAACAATGCTCTGAATCCAAAGATTGTGAACAGAATTGATCCAAATTTCCTTGAAAAAACGTAACCTGCCCCCTACCAGCTGAGCTGGAATGAGGGCCGCACCTTCATGTGGACTTAGAAGCAGGCTTTGCCTTTCTAGCTGGCTTGGATTTATTCCAAACTGGAGATGGTCTCCAAACTGAAACTGCTCCTGAGGATGAAGGATCAGGCTTTTGTTCTTTGTTGAAACGAAAGGAACGAAAAAGATTATTAGCCCTGTTTTTACCTTTAGATTTTTTATCCTGTGGTAAAAAAGTTCCTTTCCCACCAGTAACAGTTGAAATAATGGAATCCAACTGAGAACCAAATAATTTGTTACCCTGGAAAGAAATGGAAAGTAAAGTTGATTTAGAAGCCATATCAGCATTCCAAGTTTTAAGCCATAAAGCTCTTCTAGCTAAAATAGCTAGAGACATAAACCTGACATCAACTCTGATAATATCAAAAATGGCATCACAGATAAAATTATTAGCATGTTGAAGAAGAATAATAATATCATGAGAATCACGATGTGTTACTTGTTGCGCTAAAGTTTCCAACCAAAAAGTTGAAGCTGCAGCAACATCAGCCAAAGATATAGCAGGTCTAAGAAGATTACCTGAACACAGATAAGCTTTTCTAGAAAGGACTCAATTTTCCTATCTAGAGGATCCTTAAACGAAGTACCATCTGACGTAGGAATAGTAGTACGTTTAGCAAGGGTAGAAATAGCCCCATCAACTTTAGGGATCTTGTCCCAAAATTCCAGTCTGTCAGACGGCACAGGATATAATTGCTTAAAACGTTTAGAAGGAGTAAATGAATTACCCAAATTATCCCATTCTTTGGAAATTACTGCAGAAATAGCATCAGGGACAGGAAAAACTTCTGGAATAACTACAGGAGATTTAAAAACCTTATTTAAACGTTTAGATTTAGTATCAAGAGGACCAGAATCCTCTATTTCTAAAGCAATTAGGACTTCTTTAAGTAAAGAACGAATAAATTCCATTTTAAATAAATATGAAGATTTATCAGCATCAACCTCTGAGACAGAATCCTCTGAACCAGAGGAATCATCAGAATCAGAATGATGATGTTCAGTTAAAAATTCATCTGTAGGGAGAGAAGTTTTAAAAGATTTTTTACGTTTACTAGAAGGAGAAATAACAGACATAGCCTTCTTTATGGATTCAGAAACAAAATCTCTTATATTATCAGGAACATTCTGCACCTTAGATGTTGAAGGAACTGCAACAGGCAATGGTACTTTACTAAAGGAAATATTATCTGCTTTAACAAGTTTGTCATGACAATCAATACAAACAACAGCTGGAGAAATAGCTACCAAAAGTTTACAGCAGATACACTTAGCTTTGGTAGATTCAGCACTTGACAGCGATTTTCCTGTAGTATCTTCTGACTCAGATGCAACGTGAGACATCTTGCAATATGTAAGAGAAAAAACAACATATATATAAAGCAAAATTGATCAAATTCCTTAAATGACAGTTTCAGGAATGGGAAAAAATGCCAAAGAACAAGCTTCTAGCAACCAGAAGCAATAAAAAATGAGACTTAAATAATGTGGAGACAAAAGTGACGCCCATATTTTTTCGCGCCAAATAAGACGCCCACATTATTTGGCGCCTAAATGCTTTTTGGCGCCAAAAATGACGCCACATCCGGAACGCCGACATTTTTGGCGCAAAATAACGTCAAAAAATGACGCAACTTCCGGCGACACGTATGACGCCGGAAACGGAAATAGAATTTTTGCGCCAAAAAAGTCCGCGCCAAGAATGACGCAATAAATGAAGCATTTTCAGCCCCCGCGAGCCTAACAGCCCACAGGGAAAAAGTCAAATTTTAAGGTAAGAAAAATGTTAAAATGCATTATCCCAAATATGAAACTGACTGTCTGAAAATAAGGAAAGTTGAACATTCTGAGTCAAGGCAAATAAATGTTTGAATACATATATTTAGAACTTTATAAACAAAGTGCCCAACCATAGCTAGGAGTGTCACAGAAAATAAGACTTACTTACCCCAGGACACTCATCTACATATAGTAGATAGCCAAACCAGTACTGAAACGAGAATCAGCAGAGGTAATGGTATATATAAGAGTATATCGTCGATCTGAAAAGGGAGGTAAGAGATGAATCTCTACGACCGATAACAGAGAACCTATGAAATAGACCCCTTAGAAGGAGATCACTGCATTCAAATAGGCAATACTCCTCACATCCCTCTGACATTCACTGCACGCTGAGAGGAAAACCGGGCTCCAACTTGCTGCGGAGCGCATATCAACGTAGAATCTAGCACAAACTTACTTCACCACCTCCATCGGAGGCAAAGTTTGTAAAAACTGAATTGTGGGTGTGGTGAGGGGTGTATTTGTGGGCATTTTGAGGTTTGGGAAACTTTGCCCCTCCTGGTAGGAATGTATATCCCATACGTCACTAGCTCATGGACTCTTGCTAATTACATGAAAGAAATAAGGCCAACAGAGCTAGCATTGCACCTAACCTGTTTACCCCTTAACATGTGTTGAGTATAACAACAGTATAAACTTCCCAGACGGCAGAGCCACTTCCCTACGTCCACCAGTGCCTGCATTCCATGCCAGATAACATGTCCCCCTTCCCTTTTAGGGTCAGTGTCATCTAGTGTCCTTTATAAAGTAGAAAGGGTGCTAAATTTTTCCTGTGTATGCATTCCTTTCCAGAAAAAAGAATTTAGCACTTACCTTAGAAATCTGCCCGGCAGGAGGGCAGTCCACACGGCTTGCGAGGTCCTCTTCCTCACATTGGCCTGTGGAACAAAAAAAAAAGTACCAAGTATATTCTCTTCCCTCAGACTTTTACAAACAGGGCAGCATCAATGTATGGGAGGCGCAGTGAGAATTATGTCCCACAAGTTCCCATTGCTCTAAAGCCACCAAAAGCTCTACTGAAGAGACTGATATGGACTACGGCTACACCCTAGAACAAAGCAGCACACTCTGGCACTACTTTAAAAATAATAAACTCTTGATTGAAGAATCTAATCTAACACCTCACTTTACCTCTTCCTATCACTAACATAGGCAAAGAGAATGACTGGAGTGGGAGGGAAGGGAGGAGCTATTTAACAGCTCTGCTGTGGTGCTCTTTGCCTCCTCCTGCTGACCAGGAGGTGAATATCCCATTAGTAATTAAGATGATCCGTGGACTCATCATGTCTTAAAAAAGAAAATAATTAACGCATCATTCTCCTTAATCACATTCCGCGAATACCATGTGCCTACCGTAAAAAATTATTTCTTATAATGCTAACTTGTGCTAAGAGGCTGATTCCCAGATTATGGAAGACACATAAGACACCCACTATTTCCTAATGGGTCTCAGAAGTAGAGCATACCATCTTACTTGAAAAAATGCATTATTACTACACAGGCAGACAAGACTACATTACTAACATCTTATTTCTATGGGAACAAAGGCTTTATAATATTGTTTGACAGTGTGGTATTTATTGAGCTGATAAGATCAGAAACATGTATAATCTATCTTGGAATGTATCATCAGGCCTAGAGATATATTGACAATTGTAGATATAGCATGAACTTGAAACTTTGTGAGTGAGATAGGATATCCTTTTCCCCTACCCCATGCTACCCCCTACCTGACTATTATCTCTATCTTCCTTTTTAACCCTAGAAAATGATGGGTCACTGTTATAATCGTATGTATAATTGTTAAGAATTGTGCATTTGTTAATAAGAATATATATGTTGTACTATTGTCGAATCGATATACCCAATAAAAAATATTCAAAATAAAAAAAGAAAATAATTTTGTTGCAGTTAAAGGGACATGAAACTCACGTTTTTTCTTTTATAATTTAGAAAGAATATGCAATTTTAAAAACTTTCTAATTTATTTCTATTATCTACTTTTCTTCATTCTATTGAAATCCTTTGTTGAAAAGCATATCTAGATAAGCTTAGTAGGTGCTGATTGGTGGCTGCACATAGATGCCTCGTGTGAATGGCTCACCCATGTGCATTGCTATTTATTCAGCAAATGATATCTAAAGAATGAAACAAAGTAGATAATAGAAGTACATTGGAATGTTGTTTAAAATTGTATGTTCTACCTGAATCATGACATGGCCATTTACCCAAACAACTAAAGTGTATTTGCTGCTGCTTTTCCTTCTGTTCTCCTACCAGATACAGAGTGTCGGATGCCGGACACTGTGCTTAAAGGGACAGTCCAGTCCAAAACAAACTTTCATGATTTAAATAGGGCATGTCATTTTAAACAACTTTCCAATTTACTTTTATCACCAATTTTGCTTTGTTCTCTTGGTATTCTTAGTTGAAAGCTAAAACTAGGAGGCTCATATGCTAATTTCTTAGACCTTGAAGACTGCCTCTAATCTGAATGCATTTTGACCACTAGAGGGCGTTAGTTCATGTGTTTCATATAGATAACATTGAGCTCAAGCGTGTGAATTTACCCTGGAGTGAGCACCGATTGGCTAAAATAAAAGTCTGTTAAAAGAACTGAAATAAGGGGCAGTTTGCAGAAGCTTAGATAAAAGGTAATCACAGAGGTAAAAAGGGAAATTTATTCTTACCTGATAAATTTGTTTCTTTTACGATACCATGAGTCCACGGATTTCATCCTTACTTGTGGGATATCGCCTCCTGATCAGCAGGAGGCGGCAAAGAGCTCCACAATAGAGCTGCATAAATAGCTCCTCCCTTCCCTCCCAACCCAGTCATTCGACCGAAGTTAGGAAGAGAAAGGAAAAGCCCAGGAGCAGAGGTGACTGAAGTTTTAACAAAAATAAAAACCTGTCTCATAAAAACAGGGAGGGCCGTGGACTCATCGTATCGTAAAAGAAACAAATTTATCAGGTAAGAATAAATTTCCCATTTCTTTTACAAGATACGATGAGTCCACGGATTTCATCCTTACTTGTGGGATACAATACCAAAGCTATAGGACACGGATGAAACGGGATGGACAAGACAGGGAACCTAAACGGAAGGCACCACTGCTTGAAGAACTTTTCTCCCAAAAACAGCTTCGGACGAGGCAAAAGTATCAAATATGTAAAATTTTGAAAAAGTGTGAAGAGAAGGCCAAGTCGCAGCCTTGCAAATCTGTTCCACAGAAGCATCATGTTTAAACGCCCATGAGGAAGCCACAGCCCTAGTGGAATGAGCTGTAATTCGATCAGGAGGCTGCTGTCCAGCAGTCTCATATGCAAAACGGATGATACTCTTCAGCCAAAAAGAAAGAGGGAGCCGAAGCTTTCTGACCCCTACGCTTCCCAGAAAACACAACAAAAAGGGAAGAAGATTAATGAAAATCCTTAGTGGCCTGTAAGTAAAAACTTCCAGGTATGGACCACGTCCAAGGAATGTAACAGACGCTCCTTCTTAGAAGAAGGATTAGGACACAAAGAAGGAAAACAATTTCCAGATGAATATTCTTATTAGAAACAACCTTAGGAAGGAAAACAGGTTTGGTACGTAACACCACCTTATCAGAGTGGAAACTAAGATAAGGAGAATCACATTGTAATGCTGAAAGCGCAGATACTCTTTGAGCAGAAGAAACAGCAACCACAAACAAAACTTTCCAAAATAATAACTTAATATCTAAGGAAGGCATAGGTTCAAACTGAATTCCGTGAAGAACTATAGAAACTAAATGCAAACTCCAAGGAGGAGCAATTGGTCTAAACACAGGCCTGATTCTAGTCAGAGCCTGACAAAAAGATTGAATATCTGGAACATCAACCAGACGCATGAGTAACAAAATAGACAAATCGGAATCTGTCCCTTTAAGGAACTTGCTGACAACCCTTTCTCCAATCCATCTGGGAGAAAAGACAAAATTCTAGGAATCCTAACCCTACTCCATGAGTAGCCCTTGGATTCGCACCAATAAAATAAGTACGCCATAACTTATGATAAATCTGTCTAGTAACAGGCATACGTGCCTGAATCAAGGTATCTCTGACCAAATCAGAAAAACCCTCGCTTAAATAAAAGCGGTCAATCTCCAAGCAGTCAGCTACAGAGAAACTAGAATCGGATTATGGAAGGGTCCCTGAATGAGAAGACCTTTCCTCAATGGAAGCTTCCACGGTGGCAGAGATGACACGTCCACCAGTTCGGCTTACCAAGTCCTGCAAGGCCACGCAGGCACGATAAGAAGCACCGAAGCCCTCTCCTGTTTGACTCGAGCAATCACCCGGGAACGAAAGCAAATGAAAGTAACACAGAAGCCCTCTCCTGTTTGACTCGAGCAATCACCCGGGAACGAAAGCAAATGAAAATAGCACAGAAGCTACGCTGAAGAACCAAGGCACTGCCCAGGCATCTAACAGCTCGGCCTGAGGACTGCAGACAGATGCATTATCCCGGATACTTCCGTCAAATTAAAATATTTACACCATACATAAGGAACTTCGTGTGTCCCCCCTGATGATTGATGTAGGCCACCGTCGTAACGATGTCCGACTGGAATCTGATGAATTGGACGAAGTCAACTGAGGCCAAGCCTGAATTGTTTTGCATTGAATATTGCTCTCAACACTACGATATTGATGGGAAGGAGAGACCCCATCCTAACAGGCTGGCCACCATTTTCACTATCACCCATGAGGGTCTGCGAAAGCATGTTCCCTGGGATAGATGATCCAGCAACAACACCCATAGAAGAGAGACCTTGTCTCCTGATCTTGGTGTATTTGAAGAGAAAAATTTGTATAATCTCCATTCCACTGCCTCAGCATGTACTGCAGAGGTCTGAGATGAAACCGAGCAAATGGAATGGTATCCATTGCCGTTACCATCAATCCAATTACCCCCATGCACCGAGCCACTGATGGCTGGGGATTGGTCTGAAGTGTTCGGTATGTGTATCAAAAATATTTTCATGGATAGAGAGTCGTTTAGAGTTCCCAAGAAAGGAACCCTTGTCTGGGAAACTAGAGAACTCTTCTCCAGATTTAACTTTCACCCATAAGTCCTCAAAAGGACAGAACAATGTCGACAGAGGGCTTTGTTAGCTGATAAGTCGACGCCTGGATCAGAATATCATCCAGATAAGGCGCCACAGCAATGCCCCGCGGGCTCAGAACCGCAAGCAGCGACCCCAGAACCTTTTTAAATAGTATTTAAATAGTGTATGTATTGGGTACTTGTAAAGCACAGCTAATCACCCGTAAGGGTCTCAAGACGCTGCTCATTTTATCAACCTCTTGAAAATTCTGGGTGCCGTGGCCAGACCAAAAGGAAGAACTACGAACAGAAAATGTTTGTCCAGAAGACAAATCTCAGGAACTTGAAGCACCAGAGAGTGTAACAACCAGCAGCCCAAGGGGACTATGAACCCTGGACCATTTGCTTGCCAAGGTCAGTGAGCTATTCACTAATCCACAACAGATATGATGATCTCTGTGGAAAGGAACATGAAGATGTGCATCCTTTAGATCCACAGTAGACATAAATTGACCCTCCTGGATCAATGGAAGAATGGTACGCATAGATTTCATCCTGAAAGATGGAACTCTGATAAAACTAGTTTAGATACTTGAGATCTAAAATAGGACTGTAAATTCCCTCTTTTTTGGGAACTACAAACCGATTTGAGTAAAACCCCTGTCCCTGCTCCTGAATTGGAACGGGACAGAACACTCCCATGAAAGAGAGAACTTGTACACAGCATAAGAATGCTCTTTTAGAAGAAACCATCCCCTGGGGGAAGAATTTCTGATTCCAAACTTGTACCCCTGAGACACTATCTCTAAGGCCCAGGGTTCCTGAACATCTCTAGTCCAAGTCTGTACAAAGAAAAAACAGACTGTCCCCTACTATATCCGGCCCCGGATAAGGAACCAACTCAACATGCTGGCTTGGGAGCAGTAGCAAGCTCCAAGACTGGTTCCGTAAAATTATGAAAGGCACGAAACCCATGTCGCTTGTGATGTAAAACAGCCTGCTAGCACGCATACAAGGTGCAAGAGCTGCAGCTGGTTTCAAACTGCCACCTTCCGCTTGCTAGATAGCGAAGCTAACCTTCAGAATACTACAGCTGTCTGTAAGAAACAATCTCCTTCCAATTAGGCCCTAATAGGGTCCTCCTTGTAAGGAATAGCCAAAAGCTTAGGTTGAAATGACACTTCCACAGACCCAGAGTACGAACAGGAGGTATAGCGTGCGAAGACGGAAAATCCCAAACTCATAGCCGCCAATTTGGCCAACTGCAAGGAAATATGAGGAATTTAATTTCCGTCAGCAGAGTAGTGGGCTTACGTTCCATACGAAAACCCAAAGGATAAATGCCCAACCAGAAGTAGCCGTTAAGTCCTAGAAAAAATTACCTTTACTAGCGCGTCAACAGATAAAACTGAGACTATTACCAGTATTGTACAAAGCAAATGAAAATACTGCAGTAGCAGGTATCAAACTCCCAAGCTCCTGCATGCAAGCACGAAGGCTACCCACTAGATGACAGAGGTACACTGATCGCGTGCAACATTGCAGAATGTAATTCATGTAAATGTGGACGCTGCCAAACATAGGAAGTATATAGTTTATCCTAAACAGCAAACCTTTATTTTATTATTTCAGTTATTGCTGTAATATCTCAATTAAAAATTAACACAGTAATCTGAGACTGTTTGTCTATGCAGAAGAAAATTGACACATAAAAATAGTCACTGTCTTCTAAGTTCAAGAAAACAGGGGGCACTGAGTAGATGAAAGGTATCTGAAACACTACGTGCCTACAAAGTCTCTCTGTTGTATGCTAATTGCAGCAGCAAAAGCATCCTGTACACTGCACAAAACCCGGGCTGCAGTATGTTCTTTATAATACAGCAGAGAAGGTATCAGGCGATTAATGGAGGAACCATTTATTCAGCTGGAAGACCCCAAGGGCTTGCAACAGTAAGCATGTGTAAACCCTGCCCATCTTGGGCGCATTAAATTAACCCACCCGGGCAGCAAGCATTTAGTGAAAAGTCTAAAAGGCACGCAAACAACATCGCCCGTCGCAGCCCCGCCCATCATGGGCGTATTAAGCCAAAAAAACTCCCGGGCAGAAATACTCGTCACAACCGGACTCCAGTAAAATGCACCACAGGTGCACAACAATGGCACATCTCTAAGCCCCGCCCATCGTCCCGGGCGGCTCTAACACCAGGAGTTGGGCCAACATATAACACATTTGTCACTAGGGTTGCCACCTCAGCCATGTTTTCCTGGACACTTATGAGTTACACATGCTGCAGGGAGGAACATGTATTGTGTTTCTAGACAGCACTATTCATATTCCTCCCTGCACACCCTGCAGCATGTGTAACTTATAAGTGTTCTGTATTTTAAGGGACAGGTGGCAACCCTATTTGTCACCCATGCAGAATAAAAAATAAACTTCCTGTTGGTTGCGAGTCTAATATCATCCATTGGAAGCAAGGATTAGCGACCCCACATAAAAAAGTATACAGATAAATACCAAACCTCCTGTCGGCTGTAAATCTTATCAAAATCAGCCATATAGAGTAGGCATATGTAACCTTGCATCAAAGACAGTGATACTGAAGCCAGAGCATTACAGATAAGCCCAAGCAGAAAAAATCTCCCTGTCGGCTGACAATCTTGTTAACATCAGTCGTTGGGAGCAAGGGTCAGCAACCCCCCCATCTCTGTACAAATCATGCAGTCACTGTCTTCCTGCAGAAGCAGATAAAGTCCCCTGTCGGCTGTGAATCCCAGTCATTGGGAACAAGCACATATAAAAGCATCTTAAAGAGCACAATAAACCTCCCTGTCGGCTGGAATCTACGATCAGCCATCGGGAGCAAACACATCTACAATACTACTATGTAGGAACAGAAACTACATTTAAGTTCAGTCAGAAGAACCTTGCTGTCGCTGAAAATCTCACTATAGAGATCAGGGATCGGTACATAAATAACGGCTTCTTTTATCAGAAGTCAAGAGGTGCCTAGTGTAACACCCAGCTGGCAAGACCGATGTCGGCTCCGGCACGTGGGTGTGAAATTTCAAAACACTGCGTAGCTAAAGACATAAGATCCGACATTTTTACAGAGTCTGATTAAACAGTCTGTTACAGACCACCCGGTTATGTGAAATAACCTCAAGCGTTCAGTACAAAATAAAACCGCCATGTGGGAAAGTCCCTTTCTATTACTGAGACTTAGTTCCCAATATCAGCACGGCTCAGAGTCTGTCTCTCTAATGCCATCTGGTCAAAAAAAGGCTCTTTACTGACAGAGCCCATAAATATAAATAAGTGCAGAAAACGTCGCCGAGGCAAATATGCTCTAGGAAAATAAAGGCTGCACTTACCTCTGATGCTGACAGCTATAACAGGGTTCAGAGGTCCATCGGGTCCCTCCTGTAGTCCTGTAGGAAGATGAAGCCTCAGTTAGATCCAACTTAGGCCATCACAGAAAGGGCAGCAGCACAGTATGGGAGGCGTAGTGAGAATTATGTCCCACAAGTTCCCATTGCTTGAAAGCCACCAAATGCTTCTCTTTTGTTACTGAAGAGACTGATCTGGTCTAGGCTACACCCTACACAAAATAGCACTCAGAGGCACTACTTTAAAAAATAATAAACTCTTGATTGAAGGATCTAAACTAACACCTCACTTTGCCTCTTCCTATCACTAACACAGGCAAAGAGAAGGACTGGGTTGGGAGGGAAGGGAGGAGCTATTTATGCAGCTCTGCTGTGGAGCTCTTTGCCTCCTCCTGCTGACCAGGAGGCAATATCCCACAAGGATGAAATCCGTGGACTCATTGTATCTTGTAAAAGAAAAGTGTATTTCTATAACTGTGTTGGTTATACAAAACTGGGGAATGAGTAATAAAGGGATTATCTATCTTTCTAAACAAAAATTCTGGTGTTTACTGTCCCTTTAACAAGAAGCTGCCACAAGAGAGAGTTAGAAGGAATTCCCTGCACTACAGAACGGTGTTAACCAATTGGATCAAAGATATCCGTGAATCAGAACCTCTGTCTTCTAGGTGAGCACACAGATTACACAGTGGTGATGCCCCTGAGGTTCTGTTAGTTTACATAAAATGTGATGTAAAGGGCCACAGTACTGAAGCTATTTACCTCTGTCTCTGGCTTTGTCTGATAGAAGAACCTCCACTTCTTGGTATTCTCGGATGGCGTCAAGAATGATGTTTCCTTCCTTGCTGAAGAGAAACAGCATAGGGATTGTTATGTCGTCTGTATTCTTCCCATCACCCGCCATCTGGAAGAGAGGAGCTGTGTCGCTGCTGCTGCCGTCATTGTCATCTGGAATAAAGACCATGTGACAATGCCCGTATGTGTACGCATGTGCCAGAATAAAAAGGTAAGTACCTAAAAATTACTTACCAATTACAATGCCCCCGACAGCTCCAGACTTCTGGATATTCCGTGCCTTCTCTGCAAACATACACTGACCTCTTTGCATCAGAGCGATCTTTCCTTTTATGGCTTCTGTGTTTGTAACCTCTGAACAGCCGCTGTATGGCTCAGTATTAGCTACAAAACCTCTGGTCTGTGGGAGACAACGTATATCACTGTAAACAGTTTAAAAGGGCCACTATAGTCAAAAAATGACCTGCTCTAATCCGTTAGAACATAACCCCCCCCAAAAGGGCGGCTGTCACATGATGCAAGGGGAAGAAAAATTGAACTAACTTTGAAATGTCTCGGTGGGACAATGTCTTGGCATTTATCATATCACAAGCATTTTTTCGTGAAATGCTTGTGCAATGCTGCCCCCTGCACATTTGCGGCCAATCGGGCGTTAGCAGGGGGTGTCTATCATCCCGATCGTATCTGATCGGGATGACTGCAGTTCACCACCCCGGAGGTGGAGGATGAGTTAAGAAGCAGCGATCTTACGACCGCTGCTTCTTAACTTTTGATACCAGCGAGCCTAAAGGCTCGTGCGGAAACTGCTGCATTCGCAGCTTGATAAATCGGCCCATAAGTGTCTTTGCATTGTCTTTTTATTCTGGATTTCTACTGTACTTAAAGGGACAGTCTAGTCAAAATTAAACTTTCATGATTCCGATAGGGCATGTAATTTTAAACAACTTTCCAAATTACTTCTATTATCTAATTTGCTCAATTCTTTAGATATCCTTTGTTGAAGAAATAGCAATGCACATGTGTGAGCCAATCACACAAGGCCTCTATATGCAGCAACCAATCAGCAGCTACTGAGCATATCTAGATATGCTTTTCAGCAAGTGATATCAAGAGAATGAAGCAAATGAGATAATAGAAGTAAATTAGAAAGTTGCTTAAAATGACATGTTGTTTCTAAATCACGAAAGAAACAATGTGGGTTTCATGTCCCTTTAAAGGGACACGAAACCCACATTTTTTCTTTCCTGATTTAGAAAGAGCATGTCATTTTAAGCAACTTTCTAATTTACTTCTATTATCTATTTTGCTTCATTCTCTTGATATTCTTTGCTGATGGATGCCGATTGGTGGGTGCACATAGATGCCTTGTGTGATTGGCTCACCCATGTGCATTGCCATTTCTTCAGCAAAGGATATCTAAAGAATGAAGCAAATTAGATAATAGAAGTAAATTGGAATGTTGTTTAAAGTTGTATGTTCTACCTGAATCATGAAATCATTTTTTGGGGGTTATATTAAAAAAACAAAATACTAACGCACAAAATACTGTCTCTTTAAGGGTAATTTATTTTAAATTCCTGTTTATCATCTAAAGAGAGAGTTGACAAAGCGCAATATGCCATTTTCTTATGTTCCCACCTTTATGTGTAGGTTACCAGTGCTGTTCGTACCCTAATGCTCATTCTTAAAAAGCAAATTCAATAATGAAATTACTGCAGAAAATGCTTATTAACAATTTAAAATTTCTTGGACACAAAGAAGCCCGCCTGTCTGATCAGAACACTACAACATACCCCTGCCACATTTTTGGAAAGGTCCATTCCAAACTGTGCCGGCCCTGCAGTCAGTACCACTCTCCCAAAAAATGGGTGAGACACAATTTGGACTGCACGGGGAGGCAGTTGCTGTTCTTTCTGCTGCTGGCTGGACAATTCAATCATCTCTTGCATGAAACGCAAACCGTCCTCTGCATCTATAGAGCTTGCAGCCTGCGAAACACAATAATCAGTGGCATTTATTCATTCATATATCAATATGTGTCTAAGAATATACAAATATATATGCACATAGGAGGTAAACGGATTATTTTGTGGGGTTGGAAAAACTGCTTACCTGATAAATTAATTTATTTCATGGTGGTGAGAGTCCACAATCTATTACTCCTGGGAATTCAACTTCTAGTAGCCAGCAGCTGAACTGGAGTAATGGCTGTGGACTCTCACCACCATGAGATATATATTGTCTATATGTAAATTCTTGGCATAACAATACACAATGGACAACACAATAGGACACTGGAAATGTAAAGGGAAAACCGATATAACAGCGAAGAGAGAACAAGGGTCATGGCTAGAGAAGACGAGATCTGCTGCAATATGTGTTTACATTGTCTACTAGAATCCCCAGTAGAGTAAATGAATAAGATGAAGGTTTCTCACTTGGTTGGCGTGCTGGACTAACTGAACTCTCCCGTCCTTTAGATGGATCAGACTGACGCCCATCTTCTTCAGGATCTCAAGGTGTTCTGGATTACTGGCCATAAAATCTCGAGCACGTAAAGGCGGCCTGTTCCCATTGCTGAAGACTTCATCACTGTCAAAAAATAGATTTGTCAGAACAGCATCTTACATAGATTTTACCATCGCTGACAACACAGTAGCATGTAATATGCAATTAAACAGTGGTCCAAAGCACATAGATGTACAGATTATTTATGTGCTACAGAAGCTTGTGTATAATATAAACACAGCAAGGAGAGATGGGGTGGACATATGCGTATGTTATTCAAAGGATTGTGCATATGACAGACATCAAATACATGTTGCATTCCTCCTAACGTTTGTAAAGGGACATTGTACTCTAAAATGTGCATGTGGGGGGGGGAATAGAGATTTTTGTATCTGAAATAGCTAGTTGTGCTCATTAAACCCCCAGCCATAATTAGTATCTCAATACTGAACTATTAGACTATGTGTTTAGACATATATAACATCTACAAGTCTGCTTTACTTGCAGATTCAAGCCCTTTTTTTATTGTATGCTCTATATGAATCATGAAAGAACTCCATATCCATTTTAAGCTTCTAAGAAATGCCATTCAGAGATGTGCATTCGTCATTCGTTGATACAAAGGCCAAATCTGGCCACAGGTCACATTCAGCTCTTGTTGGAGCCAGGTATATTTGCATAATAGTGCTACACACTAAGATATGTGCAAATCTATGTCACACTATTACATGAATAACCCGACTTTGAAAAGATTTAAATGCTGCAACTAGATTCGGCATTCGTTTGTGTCAAACCCACATCCATAATGTCAATACAATTACGTTAAGCAATAAAATTACATTTTCTTACATATAAAAGAATAATAAAGCAGATTTCTCACTTTCTGGAAGGGCTCCGAGGACAGTTTTTATCAACCACGTTTTTCAGTGGTTCTCGAATGCTCTGCGCATACATTGGATCATTCCGGAAAAGGATTTGGGTGTTTGGGCATGACCAATCAAAGTTACTGTCATCAAGCTCTGTGTATTGGGTAGTCTAATAAAACAGACAAGTGGGTGTTACGGGGGGAAAAAAATGGTTCTTTCAGTCTATTAAATACAGTTTCAGATCTTTGGTGCAAAACAAGTACGCCCTGAGCTTTAGAGGCTGAAAGAGGTTTTGATTTTTAATTAAATATTTCTAATAGAAATTAAGAAAAAAAGGAACAATGAATAAAAATGTGTGACATATGATGACCAATAGCTCAATTATTGTTAAGTGTTTTAACTTTCATTTTGGCGTTAGTTCAGGGTCACTCAAGTAAAGATAAAAAGAAACAGATTGTGTAAAAAAACCAAACAGCTTACTTGCATGCTTTCTTGCAAAATGAGCACTCGTAGCCAATGCCATCATGGTGTTAAAAGAGCTGACCTGTTGGCAACTTAGGTTGCATTCTGCCTATTCTGAGCATGGGCAAATCTGACTGTTTATCTACTCTATTTACGTAATAGTAAATGAGCTCATGTTATAAAAGTTTTATGACATCAAGATACATAAACCTTCCAGTAGAGACCACAGCCTCCCTGTAGGGCTGTGACAGGAATGGACAAGCACAAATGAAGTTTACAAAATGAAATAAAGAAAAGGTAAAATCCATTTAAACTTATGAAAAATACACATTGCAATAATTTCTAAAAGCCACTGCTTAATGCTTTTTTTTTAAAATTACATTAATGAAACAGACTGTTTCATATGCCTTTAATTCCTGGGTCATAACAATATATCTTACGGATCAAAGAAAGAAAAAATATTCAAACATAATTTAAAAAACAACAACATTCAACGGCAACATAAAGAAAATCTGAAGAGGTCTTCAGATTTAGAAAATTCTAAAAACACAACTGTGTAATTCATTACATAAAAAATAAAATACATACAGTGTTTTTCTTAGCAACGGTTTGGTTTGCTGTAGAGAGCCACAGAGGTAAAAGATGAGCTTCTGTAGTAAAAACGTAATCTTCAATATCAAATATCAGGTCTTCCCTCTCCGAGAACAGCAAGTACAGATACTTGAACATTTCCGCCAAGAAAAAAGAATCCATTCTGGACCAAAAACATATATATACGAAATTGGTCAATATTAAAAAAGGAAAACCATTAGTAAAATGACATATGTAATGCACTCGGTGTGCATGCTCAATATATCAAAAGCTGCTAGCCAATCATCCCCATGGCAACTGGGGAGATGCAATGGAACCCAAGCCCCTTCCCCTGCAGAGACCCTTAATACATACATTTTATTTTACTGCACAAAACATCAGCACACCCTCTCTGCTTCCTTTTTCAATTTGAATCCACTCTCCATCACACACACAGCAGACATAATTGCTTTTGCTGTTCGCCCAGTACAAGTATTAAATATACAATGTGGCCAGTTTGAAGGTCTCTGGGTCCCACACATACAGCTCTTTCAATTATTCTGGTTGCCCATCAATGTTTTAGGCTGTGCAAGTGGCTGGTTTATAAGCACTTACCATAGCTGGCCCTGCTGTACACAGTATGTGGGATGAAAAATTACAAACATATAAAATATCTCATTGCCTCTGCTTGGTCATCATTGCAGTGAGGTGTTCTTAAGATAATAGCCATCCTCTGTACTACACACCACTTTTGCACCATATATACACCTTTGATAATCTTTATTTTCTTCAAGCAATTTATAACATTTTTAGAACAATAGCCAGATTCCTGTTATACCACTGTACTCTGAGGTATTCTGTGAAGATTTGTCTGAAGATTGCTTCTCTTTTTTTTCCTGGCATGGAGAGTCCACACATCCATTCAATTACTAGTGGGAATTCAACTGCTGGCCACCAGATGGAGGCAAAGAACACCACAGCAAAGCTTCAAGTATCCTCCCATTACCCACAATCCCCAGTCATTCTTTGCCTGTGTAGCTCTTTAAAGAAGGTGTCTGAAGAAATAAAGTTGTTAATCCTTTAATGGGTACTTTTCCCTGCAAGCAAGGATTAGGGTTATGCTGTGTCCATGTAATTCTCTTTAGTAAGAGTAATGGTGGCTTTTAGCAGTTGGAAGACGGCAAGGTGGTCTTTGTTTACCTTTCAACATTTCTGCTACCTCTATATAGAAAACCAGGGTTGGTTACTGTTTTTTCCTTTATCTACAGGTCTATGTCAGTGAGGAGTCAGTTACACCTGTTTGCTGTACCTGTCCTACAGCGGATCCACGGGTGAGTGCTTTTACCTTCTAGGTAAGAAGGGTGCAGCACTTAGGAGTTCCTTGATTTAAAAAAAAAAAAAAAAGATACTTAAAGAACATGGTGGATCCTTATGGGACTGAATATCCCTTTTAAAGGTTGGGGATTTATTGGGCTGCAGTTCAAAGCAGTGTGTTGTCATGTGAAGACTTTTTTTGATTTTGGCTAAGGGGATTTGTTTGCACAGGTTTACCTTTTATTTAGTTTGGGTAATATCCCTTTAAGAAAGTTGTTGGATCGCACCTTACTTTTGAATTTGCGATCATGTGACCGCTCTGTTACTTCCTGAGTGCTAAACAGTTTGTTTCTAGCCGGCTGTTTGGGCTGTCTGACTGACCGGATTTTCTAGCATGCCTGTCTGTCACTTCTCTCTGATGTTTGCAGCTTTCTAGGAGCTGCAGTTTGAACAGGATTTATCTTCTTGTGTGGACTGGATTCCTGGTTCCCGGTCGGATGAGTCTCTCCAGCGTGGCTGGGGTGTAGAGGTGCCCGTTTTAATAATTATCTATGCTTAGAGTTTTATTCTAATTGTTTATATTGAAATTAGAGTATAAGGGAAGTAAAGGGCTATTTTATTTACTATGGCAGCTGATCCTAAGCTTTCTCTGTCATTTGATACATGTCTTTATTGTGCAGATGCCCAGGTTATACCTCCTGTGCAATTTTGTTCCCCTTGTCTTAACAAGGTTTTATTATCTAAGGATAAGGATTACTTATCTGAGCCTTCTTTTTCTCAGGAGAATGCTGTTCAGGGGTTGTCTCAGCATTCTGTTAACACGTCCCAGCCTTTGACAAGAGTGGGACATGTTAACAGAATTCTGAGACAACCCCTGAACAGAATGCTGAGATAACTTCTGCAGTTTCTGCAGCCCTAAGTGCTTTACCTAGTTCTGGCAAAGGGAAGAGGAAATCTAAGAATATTTCAATGGGTTCTGATTCCCGCCAAGACTGATTTGGTTAGTCTTTAACAGTTATCTAGAGAGGACCATTCCTCTGCAGTTTCTGAGACTGAGATCTCGTAATCAGAATCTGCAGTTCCTAGTACAATAGATTCTGAGGAGGTTAATTTTAGATTTAAACTGGGGCATCTCTGTTTACTTTTGAAGGAGGTTTTAGCTACTTTGGATGACTCTGAAACTGTTGCAGAGGCTCCTAAAAAGGCTAATAAACTGAATAGAGTTTCTGATGTCAAACATAAATCTGTGAAAGTTTTTCCTGTTCCAGATCGCATGTCTGACATTATATCTCAGGAATGGGAGAAGCCGGGTGCTCCTTTTAACCCGTCTCCTGTGTTTAAAAAGATGTTTCCTGTGGATGATTCAGTGCAAGATCTGTGGCGCACTGTTCCTAGAGTAGAGGGCGCTATATCTACCTTACCCAAGAGAACTACTATTCCTCTTGAGGATAGTTCCTCTTTTAGAGACCCTATGGATAAGAAACTGGAGGGTTATTTAAGAAAGATATTTCTTTATCAGGGTTTGCAGTGGCAACCAGTTGCTAGTATTGCGACAGTTGCTGGTGCAGTCTCTTATTGGTGCAACTCTTTGTCTGATCTAATTTCAGAGGCAAACTACTATAGAGGAGATCCAGGATATGATCAAGGCTCTAAAGCTGGCTAATACTTTTATCTGTGATGCCAGTATGCAAGTTGTTGGGCTGGGAGCCAAGATTTCTAGTTTTGCGATACTAGCCCGCAGAGCCCTTTGGTTAAAGTCTTGGTCTGTGGATGTGACTTCTAAATCTAAGCTTCTGTCTCTACCTTTTAAGGGTAAGACTTTATTTGGTCCTGGTCTGGCAGAGATCATTTCCACGGTTACTGGTAAAAAGGGAGGGTTTTTTTTACCACAGGATAAGAAGAATAGACCTAAGGTTTGTCAGACTTTTTATTTTCGTTACTTTCCTAACTTCAAGGTATAGAGATCTTCCTCGTCTTCTAAATCTGAGCAAGCCAAGACTTCTTGGAGAGCTAGCCAGCCCTGATACAAGGGTAAGCAATTCAGAAAGTCTTCCACTGAGGCAAAGTCAGCATGAAGGGGCCTTCCCCGATCCAGTTCTGGATCAGGAAGGGGGGGAATTTCCATTTTTTCAGCAGGCTTGGATTCGCAACGTTCCAGATCCTTGGGCAGTGGATGTAGTCTCCCAGGGATACAGGATAGGATTCAAGTCTTGTCCCCCCAGGGACATATTCCTATTATCAGGATTATCTGTAAACCAGGTAAAGGTAGAGGTCTTCTTAAACTGCTTAAGAGATTTGTCCACTCTGGGAGTGATTATCCCAGTTCCTCTAGCAGAACAGGGTGAGGGATTTGATTCAAATCTTTTTGTAGTTCCCAAAAAGGAGGGAACTTTTCGACCCATTCTAGACTTAAAGTCTCTCAACAAGTTTCTCAAGGTCCCGTCCTTCAAAATGAAGACTATTCGTTCTATTTTCCCTCTAGTTCAGGAGGGACAGTTTATGACCACTATAGACCTAAAGGATATGTATCTTCATGTGCCTATTCACAGGAAACATTTTAAGTTCCTTAAGTTCGCTTTTTTGGATCAACATTTCCAATTTGAAGCCCTGCCTTTCGGCCCCGACACTGCTCCTTGAATCTTTACAAAGGTTCTAGTTTTTTTTTTGGCTGTAGCCAGGATCTCTAGGGATTGCGGTGGCTCCTTACCTGGACGATATCTTGGTCCAGACGCCATCTTTTCAGTTAGCAAGATCCCATACAGATTCTCTGTTAGCTATTCTCCGCTCTCACAGGTGGAAGGTGAATCTAGGGAAAGTTCTTTGGTGCCAAGTACCAGGGTATGTTTTCTGGTGACAATCATAGACTCCGTATCTATGAAGATTTTTTTGACGGAGGTCAGAAAATTCAAGCATCTGGAGACCTGTCGTTCTCTTCAGTCCTCTGTTTGTCCATCGGTTGCTGTATGCATGGAAGTAATTGGTCTCATGGTGGCATCCATGGACATTATTCCGTTTTCTTGCTTCTATCTGAGACCTCTACAATTATGAATGCTCAATCAATGGAACGGAGACAGATCTGATCTCTCTCAGAGGATAGTTTTAGACTCTCAGACAAGGATGTCTCTGTCTAGGTGGATCTCCCAGGACCATTTGTCTCAGGGCATTTGTTTCCTGAGACGTTCTTGGGATTGTGACCACGGATGCCAGCCACTTAGGCTGGGGAGCAGTTTGGGGGGTCCCTAAGAGCTCAGGGACTTTGGACTCAGGAGGAATCTGCCCTCCGTATAAATATCCTAGAATTGAGAGAAATTCTCAATACCCAGCTTGGCCTGAGTTTAGTCCGGTTTATCAGATTTCAATCGGACAACATTACTTCTGTGGCGTATATCAACCAACAAGGAGGAACGCTGAGCTTGTTAGCTATGAAGGAGGTGACTCGCATTCTTCAGTGGGCAAAGTCTCACAACTGTCATCTCTCTGCCATTCATATCCCAGGGGTGGACAACTGAGAAGCGGATTATCTGAGCAGGCAGACGTTTCATCCAGGAGAATGGGCTTTCCATCCATAAGTTTTCTCAATGTTAACCCTCTAGTGGGGAGTTCCGGAGCTGGATTTGATGGCATCTCATCTAACCTGCAAGCTTCCAAGATAAGGAGCAAGATCAAGAGATCCTCAAGCAACTCTGGTAGACGCCCTGGCAGTGCCATGGGATTTCGGTCTAATTTATCTGTTTCCTCCGGTTGCCCTCCTTCCTCAGGTGATAGCTCGTATCAATCAGGAGCAGGCTTCGGTGATTCTAATAGATCCAATGTGGCCTCGCAGAACTTGGTTTGCGGACCTAGTTAGCAGGTTGTCATTTCCCCAGTGGAAATTGCCTCTGAAGAAGGATCTTCTACTTCAGGGTCCCTTCCGTCATCCGAACTTAGTCTCTCTGAAGCGGACTACTTGGGGATTGGACGCTTAGTCCTGACCAGACAAGGTTTTTCTGTGAAGGTTATTGTGACTACGATTCAGGCTTGTAAGCCTGTTACTCGCAAGATTTATTATAAGGTATGGCTTAAAATACCTTAATTGGTGCGGATCTAGGGGTTTTTCTCGGAGTCAGGTGAGAATTTCCTGTATTCTGTCCTTTCTTCATGAGGGCCTGGAGAAGGGTTTATCAGTCAGTACCCTAAGGGTCAGATTTCGGCTCTGTCAATTGTTCTGCAGAAGCATCTGGCAATTTTGCCAGATGATCAATCTTTTGTTTAGGCTTTGGTTAAAATCAGGCCTGTGTGTAGGTCGATTGCTCCTCCTTGGAGTCTTGATCTGGTTCTTAAAGTTGTGCAGCAGGTTCCTTTTGAGCCTATGCATTCTGTTGGTATCAAGTTATTGTCCAGGTTTTGTTTCTGCTGGCAATTCCCTTTGCCCGTAGAGTTTTGAAGCTTTCGGCTCTACAGTGTGATTCTCCTTATCTTAATCTTCATGTGGATAAGGCGGTTTTTTTTGTACTAAATTAGGATTTCTACCTAATGTGGTTTTGGAAAGAAATATTAACCAAGAAATTTCTGCTCCATCATTTTGTCTTAATCCTTCCTCTAAGTAGGAGCAGTTATTGCAAAATCTGGATGTTGTGCATGCTTTAAGGTTCTATTTTCAGGCTACAAAAGAATTTTGTCAATCTTCTGCTCTTTTTGTTATGTTATGTTTTCTGGTAAATGGAGACGTCAGAAGGCCATTTCTTCTACTCTCTCCTTCTGGTTGAGAAGTGTTATTCGATTGGCTTATGAGACAGCTGGACAGAAGCCTCCAGAGAAAATTACGGCTTACTCCACTAGGGCTATCGCTTCCTCTCGGGCCTTTAAAAATTATGCTTCTATGGAACAGATTTGCAAGGTGGCTACTTGGTCATCATTGCATACTTTTTACAAATTTTACAAATTTGGTGTTTTTGCCTCAGCTGAGGTTTCTTTTGGGAGGAAAGTTCTTCAAGCGGGGGTTCCTTCTGTTTAGGTTCACTGGTCTTGTGTATCCCTCCCTTCCCTTCTGTGGACTCTAGCTTTGGTATTGGTTCCCACTAGTAATTAAATGTATTTGTGGACTCTCGATGCCAGGAAAGAAAATAATTTATCAGGAAATTATATATTATGTTTTTACCCTAAAAAAACCCTCAACTATAAATGAAGAAAAAATAAAATAAAATAAAAAATAGACCATAAGCGCAAAATTTTAAAAACATTTTAAATTTACAAAGATGTTGGTAGTGATATTATTTATTTTCTTCACATTTTATATATTAAGCCCACAACCATACCTGTCCTCGTGACTTCCTGTGCGCACATCTTTAACAGCAGCAAAGCCACATGGAACACGGGCGTATTTATTCAGATTGTCAATGAGCGTTTTTCCTACTTCCAGATAGTAAGGATCTCCAGTTGCCTGTTTAATGACATGTAAAATAACGTGTTTAAATACATATACACAATGAATAGAATCTAATGAGAAAATGATATCACTGTATCTTAAAGTCAACACAGTTTCTGCACCTTTTCATTTCAAGATTTTTGTGCACAATTGCAATAAATGAATATGACAGTGATTTATGCATTAACATGTTGTTTGCTGCAAATGAGTAATACTAATAAAGAACCTATACTGGAATGTTGCTTTACTGCTTACAATGAAACATTTTATATTACTATATTTATGTGCTTCATGTGCCATTAAATTCAAAATTACACACAAAAATATTTTCATGTACAGCATTTAATTCTAAAAAATTATCATTCTTCCATTGCTCCAGAGTCCGGAGTGCATCCGCAGGGCACAAAAAACACTGCAACATGCTACATAGTGATTTCTTGATCAGTGCAAAAGCTCTTTTTAATCAGTTTTAAAGGGATATTCTGGTCACAATTTAAAGGCACACAGATTAATTACATCTTTGAATAGAAACATATTTGCAATATACATATACTGGCAAAAATGCTTCTAGTAAAAGTTATCACTGTTGTACTGTTAAAGTGTAAGTACATTTTGATGCTAAAGTGCACGGTTTTTAAAAGTTCGATTTAAAAAACAGGGGCACTTTAATTCATCAAAATTTACATTTCACTCCTGTTGTGGAAAAACAAAACAAAAAAAACTTACATTTTAAACTTGACAGCTGCTCCAGCTTCCTCCGGTCGTCGCAAGCCATTTCTGATGTCAGAAATGATGGATGGGTCATCCTCCAATCACGGCTTCCCCTCCGGGGGAATCAGTGTCTAATTTAATGCCGTGATTGGAGGAAGCCAGGTTCATCATTTTAGACCCAGGAAGAGGCTTTGCGACAGGTGGAGGAAGCTGGAGCTGCTGTGAAGATTAAAATGTAAGTTGTTTTTCACAGCACAAGTGAAATGTACATTTTGATGAATTAAAGTGCCCCTGTTTTTAATCGAATTTTTAAAAACCGGGCACTTTAGCATCAAAATTGACTAACATTTTCTCTGCGTGTGCATGTGAAGCATAGCTAGAAAGTTCTCAGTGCATCAGCATTTTATATACTGCAGCTGCTCAGAGAACCAGTAGTGCTTGTATTATGTCAGTAATTAACAAGTTAAGTCATTACCAGATGGTACAAGCACCTTAGGCTCTCTGAGCAAGTGCTGCCATTATTATAATGGTGCACGGTGCATACTTAAATACACTTTTGAAACAGTTTTAGCTTTTATTATAAACATTTTTGCTATATTATGTATATTACAGAAATGCTTCTATTAAAAACAGGAATGCATCTATGTGGGTTCCAATTTTGACTGGAATGTCCCTTTAAGATAAAAAATACTCAAGAAGCTTTTCAAGGTGCCCGTCTCTGGAGGGTAACGGAATGTAAACTATACACAATGTGTGCATGCACCTATATATGTATATATACACAATGTGTGCATGAACCTATATGTATATATACACAATGTGTGCATGAACCTATATGTATATATACACAATGTGTGCATGAACCTATATATGTATATATACACAATGTGTGCATGAACCTATATATGTATATATACACAATGTGTGCATGAACCTATATATGTATATATATACACAATGTGTGCATGAACCTATATGTATATATATACACAATGTGTGCATGAACCTATATGTATATATACACAATGTGTGCATGAACCTATATATGTATATATACACAATGTGTGCATGAACCTATATATGTATATATACACAATGTGTGCATGAACCTATATATGTATATATACACAATGTGTGCATGAACCTATATATGTATATATACACACAATGTGTGCATGAACCTATATATGTATATATACACAATGTGTGCATGAACCTATATATGTATATATACACAATGTGTGCATGAACCTATATATGTATATATACAAAATGTGTGCATGAACCTATATATGTATATATATACACAATGTGTGCATGAACCTATATGTATATATACACAATGTGTGCATGAACCTATATATGTATATATACACAATGTGTGCATGAACCTATATATGTATATATACACAATGTGTGCATGAACCTATATATGTATATATACACAATGTGTGCATGAACCTATATATGTATATATACACAATGTGTGCATGAACCTATATATGTATGCAATTAATAACTAAATTATATTACCCATCAGCTATGCCAGGTAAAACATTTCTACAACCAAGCTAACATGATGGCAGAACTCATGTTATTGGCATCTGAGGTATAGGATATCCGTAAATTTGAATCTGATATAGTCGCATCCTACTGAGAGAGATTCCAGGACCTGTAAGCTAGCTGGCGCCAGGGGTCTCTCCAGGATTTACCTTTAAGGGGGGGGGGGGGAGAGATCCAGTGGTCTCTCAAGGATTTACTTTTAAGAGGGGGGGGGGAGGGATACAGTGGTCTCTCCAGGAATTACTTTTAAGAGGGGGGAAGAGATCCAGTGGTCTCTCCAGAATTTACGTTTAAGAGGGAGGGGGGGGATCCAATGGTCTATGCAGGATTTACTTTTAAGAGGGGGGGGGATCCAATGGTCTCTCCAGGATTTACTTTTAAGAGGGTGGAAGAGATCAAGTGGTCTATGCAGGATTTACTTTTAAGAGGGGGGAAAGAGATCCAGTGGTCTCTCCAGGAATTACTTTTAAGAGGGGGGAAAGAGATCCAGTGGTCTCTCCAGGAATTACTTCTAAGAGGGTGGAAGAGATCCAGTGGTCTCTCCAGAATTTACTTCTAAGAGGGTGGAAGAGATCCAGTGGTCTATGCAGGATTTACTTTTAAGAGGGGGGGGGATCCAATGGTCTCTCCAGGATTTACTTTTAAGAGGGTGGAAGAGATCCAGTGGTTTATGCAGGATTTACTTTTAAGAGGGGGGAAAGAGATCCAGTGGTCACTCCACAATTTACTTTTAAGAGGGGGGATCCAATGGTCTCTCCAGGATTTACTTTTAAGAGGGTGGAAGAGATCCAGTGGTCTATGCAGGATTTACTTTTAAGAGGGGGGAGATCCAATGGTCTCTCCAGGATTTACTTTTAAGAGGGTGGAAGAGATCCAGTGGTCTATGCATGATTTACTTTTAAGAGGGGGGAAAGAGATCCAGTGGTCACTCCACAATTTACTTTTAAGAGGGTGGGGGATCCAATGGTCTCTCCAGGATTTACTTTTAAGAGGGTGGAAGAGATCCAGTGGTCTATGCAGGATTTACTTTTAAGAGGGGGGAAAGAGATCCAGTGGTCTCTCCAGGAATTACTTTAAAGATGGGGGAAGAGATCCAGTGGTCTATGCAGGATTTACTTTTAAGAGGGGGGAAAGAGATCCAGTGGTCTCTCCAGGAATTACTTTAAAGATGGGGGAAGAGATCCAGTGGTCTCTCCAGAATTTACTTTTAAGAGGGGGGGGGGATCCAATGGTCTCTCCAGGATTTACTTTTAAGAGGGGGGAAAGAGATCTAGTGGTCACTCCACAATTTACTTTTAAGAGGGGGGGATCCAATGGTCTCTCCAGGATTTACTTTTAAGAGGGTGGAAGAGATCCAGTGGTCTATTCAGGATTTACTTTTAAGAGGGGGGGGATCCAGTGGTCTCTCCAGAATTTATTTTAAAGAGGGGGGAAAGAGATCCAGTGGTCTCTCCAGTATTTACTTTTAAGAGAGGGGGGGATCCAATGGTCTCTCCAGGATTTACTTTTAAGAGGGTGGAAGAGATCCAGTGGTCTATGCAGGATTTATTTTTAAGACTGGGGGGAGAGATCCAGTGGTCTCTCCAGGATTTATTTTTAAGAGGGGGGGAGAGATCCAGTAGTCTCTCCAGGATTTACTTTTAAGAGTGGGGGGGGGGATTGCCTGGAGCCCACCAGTGTTTTCGTGGGTGGGGCAGGATGTCAGTGGGCAGTTAGTTGATCAGGGGGCCAGGGTTAGGCAGAGCTTTGAGTAACCTTGGCAAAGTAGTGGTGGCCCCCATGACAACACCACTGGATATCGCAAACTGCACCTTATATTCCCCTACTTTTATGTAAAAAAAATAAATACAAAATAAAAAAAAAAGGCATATTTCAAATTACATTTAACTCTCTCAAATCCCAGAAGTAATGCAGTTGGGCAGAAATAGTGTGTAATCCCCCAAACTGGATCTTTCCAGCAGTATCTGTGCCACAATGTGTCTCTACAGATATAAGATTAGTCTTGGGTTTAAATCTCAAGTCATATCAACTCCAAAATAAAGTCAAGTAGCTTTAGTGTGTCAGATATAAAGAAAATACAACTTGTTTTCTCTTACTTTATACAAGAAATAGGTGCTTTCTGCAAACTCCGGTCTTAAAGGGTGCTGGGCCCAGTGCACTCTGAAGTCTGTTGTGAAGGCCTGGAAACAAAATGGTAAATATTTACTGTAGATTGCTGAGCAAATGCTTGTCCAAAGAGCTTACAGTCAATGACAGATCATCAATTAACATTTACACAGTTTAAACAGGAGGTTCTGTAGAAAAAAACAAAGTCCTCCAACAAAATCAGACATTGATACACTACAGGCTGATAAAAACAAACAAAAAAAATGCAGTTAAAAATTGGCATTTTTTTGGGTGACATATAGAGAACAAAATTACAAAAAACTCAGGATCCCAGAACATTTTTAGTTTTTTTTTTTTTAACCAGGGAGGACATTCTTATAAAAAACAAGATTTTTTTAAGGACAAAATGTACCGTGCCCGCAGGCGTACAGGTCCGCAAGTAGTACTGAAACTGTGTGCCTGCAATTGGCACTTGCTATGTTTTATAGCCCAGTGAAATTTAACAATGCAGAAGAGGTTTCTTGTGCAATGCTACCCCATGCCCGGCGCAACCAACTGTGCTGGAGCAGGTCATGTCAATCACCCTGAACGAGTGAGTGTCGCTGTCATTTATCTCACCACTTCTGAGGTGGCGGAGAGGAAAAAACATAATTTATGCTTACCTGATAAATTCCTTTCTTCTGTAGTGTGATCAGTCCACGGGTCATCATTACTTCTGGGATATTAACTCCTCCCCAACAGGAAGTGCAAGAGGATTCACCCAGCAGAGCTGCATATAGCTCCTCCCCTCTACGTCACTCCCAGTCATTCGACCAAGGACCAACGAGAAAGGAAAAGCCAAGGGTGAAGTGGTGACTGGAGTATAAATTAAAAAATATTTACCTGCCTTAAAACAGGGCGGGCCGTGGACTGATCACACTACAGAAGAAAGGAATTTATCAGGTAAGCATAAATTATGTTTTCTTCTGTTAAGTGTGATCAGTCCACGGGTCATCATTACTTCTGGGATACCAATACCAAAGCAAAAGTACACGGATGACGGGAGGGATAGGCAGGCTCTTTATACAGAAGGAACCACTGCCTGAAGAACCTTTCTCCCAAAAATAGCCTCCGATGAAGCAAAAGTGTCAAATTTGTAAAATTTGGAAAAAGTATGAAGCGAAGACCAAGTTGCAGCCTTGCAAATCTGTTCAACAGAGGCCTCATTCTTAAAGGCCCAAGTAGAAGCCACAGCTCTAGTAGAATGAGCTGTAATCCTTTCGGGAGGCTGCTGTCCAGCAGTCTCATAAGCTAAACGAATTATGCTACGAAGCCAAAAAGAAAGAGAGGTAGCAGAAGCTTTTTGACCTCTCCTCTGCCCAGAGTAAACGACAAACAGAGAAGACGTTTGTCGAAATTCCTTAGTTGCCTGTAAGTAAAAATTTTAGAGCACGGACTACATCCAGGTTGTGCAGTAGACGTTCCTTCTTCGAAGAAGGATTTGGGCATAAAGAAGGAACAACAATCTCTTGATTGATATTCCTGTTAGTAACTACCTTAGGTAAGAACCCAGGTTTAGTACGCAGAACTACCTTATCCGAATGAAAAATCAAATAAGGAGAATCACAATGTAAGGCTGATAACTCAGAGACTCTTCGAGCCGAGGAAATAGCCATTAAAAATAGAACTTTCCAAGATAACAACTTTATATCAATGGAATGAAGGGGTTCAAACGGAACGCCCTGTAAAACATTAAGAACAAGGTTTAAACTCCATGGTGGAGCAACAGTTTTAAACACAGGCTTAATCCTGGCCAAAGCCTGACAAAAAGCCTGGACGTCAGGAACTTCTGACAGACGTTTGTGTAACAGAATGGACAGAGCTGAGATCTGTCCCTTTAATGAACTAGCAGATAAACCCTTTTCTAAACCTTCTTGTAGAAAAGACAATATCCTAGGAATCCTAACCTTACTCCAAGAGTAACCTTTGGATTCACACCAATATAGGTATTTACGCCATATCTTATGGTAAATCTTTCTGGTAACAGGTTTCCTAGCCTGTATTAAGGTATCAATAACTGACTCAGAAAACCCACGTCTTGATAAAATCAAGCGTTCAATTTCCAAGCAGTCAGCTTCAGAGAAGTTAGACTTTGATGTTTGAAGGGACCCTGTATCAGAAGGTCCTGTTTCAGAGGTAGAGACCAAGGTGGACAGGATGACATGTCCACCAGATCTGCATACCAAGTCCTGCGTGGCCACGCAGGTGCTATTAGAATCACTGATGCTCTCTCTTGTTTGATTCTGGCAATCAATCGAGGAAGCATCGGGAAGGGTGGAAACACGTAAGCCATCCTGAAGTCCCAAGGTGCTGTCAGGGCATCTATCAGGACTGCTTCTGGATCCCTGGATCTGGACCCGTAACGAGGAAGCTTGGCGTTCTGTCGAGACGCCATGAGATCTATCTCTGGTTTGCCCCAACGTCGAAGTATTTGGGCAAAGACCTCCGGATGAAGTTCCCACTCCCCCGGATGAAAAGTCTGACGACTTAAGAAATCCGCCTCCCAGTTCTCCACTCCCGGGATGTGGATTGCTGACAGATGGCAAGAGTGAGACTCTGCCCAGCGAATTATCTTTGATACTTCCATCATAGCTAGGGAGCTTCTTGTCCCTCCCTGATGGTTGATGTAAGCTACAGTCGTGATGTTGTCCGACTGAAACCTGATGAAACCCCGCGTTGTCAACTGGGGCCAAGCCAGGAGGGCATTGAGAACTGCTCTCAATTCCAGAATGTTTATTGGCAGGAGACTCTCCTCCTGACTCCATAGTCCCTGAGCCTTCAGAGAATTCCAGACGGCACCCCAACCTAGAAGGCTGGTGTCTGTTGTTACAATTGTCCAGTCTGGTCTGCTGAATGGCATCCCCCTGGACAGATGTGGCCGAGAAAGCCACCAAAGAAGAGAATTTCTGGTCTCTTGATCCAGATTCAGAGAAGGGGATAAGTCTGAGTAATCCCCATTCCACTGACTTAGCATGCACAGTTGCAGTGGTCTGAGGTGTAGGCGTGCAAAGGGTACTATGTCCATTGCCGCTACCATTAAGCCGATTACCTCCATGCATTGAGCCACTGACGGGTGTTGAATGGAATGAAGGGTGCGGCAAGCACTTTGAAGTTTTGTTAACCTGTCCTCTGTCAGGTAAATCTTCATTTTTACAGAATCTATAAGAGTCCCCAGGAAGGGAACTCTTGTGAGTGGAACGAGTGAACTTTTCTTTTCGTTCACCTTCCATCCATGTGACCTTAGAAATGCCAGTACTAACTCTGTATGAGACTTGGCAGTTTGAAAGCTTGAAGCTTGAATCAGAATGTCGTCTAGGTATGGAGCTACCGAGATTCCCCGCGGTCTTAGTACCGCCAGAAGAGCACCCAGAACCCTTGTGAAGATTCTTGGAGCTGTAGCCAATCCGAATGGAAGAGCCACAAACTGGTAATGCCTGTCTAGGAAGGCAAACCTTAGGTACCGGTAATGATCTTTGTGAATCGGTATGTGAAGGTAAGCATCTTTTAAATCTACAGTGGTCATGTACTGACCCTCTTGGATCATAGGTAAAATTGTCCGAATAGTCTCCATCTTGAACGATGGAACTCTTAGGAATTTGTTTAGGATCTTTAAGTCCAGGATTGGTCTGAAAGTTCCCTCTTTTTTGGGAACCACAAACAGATTTGAGTAAAACCCCTGTCCCTGTTCCGATCGTGGAACTGGATGGATTACTCCCATTAACAAGAGCTCTTGTACGCAGCGTAGAAACGCTTCTTTCTTTGTCTGGATTGTTGACAACCTTGACAGATGAAATCTCTCTCCTGGAGGAGAGTATTTGAAGTCCAGAAGGTATCCCTGAGATATTATTTCTAGTGCCCAGGGATCCTGGACATCTCTTGCCCAAGCCTGGGCGAAGAGAGAAAGTCTGCCCCCCACTAGATCCGATCCCGGATCGGGGGCCCTCAATTCATGCTGTTTTAGGGGCAGCAGCAGGTTTCCTGGTCTGCTTGCCCTTGTTCCAGGACTGGTTAGGTTTCCAGCCTTGTCTGTAGCGAGCAACAGCTCCTTCCTGTTTTGGTGCAGAGGAAGTTGATGCTGCTCCTGCTTTGAAATTACGAAAGGAACGAAAATTAGACTGTCTAGTCTTAGCTTTGGCTTTGTCCTGAGGCAGGGCATGGCCTTTACCTCCTGTAATGTCAGCGATAATCTCTTTCAACCCGGGCCCGAATAAGGTCTGCCCTTTGAAAGGTATATTAAGCAATTTAGACTTAGAAGTAACATCAGCTGACCAGGATTTTAGCCACAGCGCCCTGCGTGCCTGAATGGCGAATCCTGAATTCTTCGCCGTAAGTTTAGTTAGATGTACTACGGCCTCTGAAATGAATGAATTAGCTAGTTTAAGGACTCTAAGCCTGTCCGTAATGTCGTCCAGAGTAGCTGAACTAATGTTCTCTTCCAGAGACTCAATCCAGAACGCCGCTGCAGCCGTGATCGGCGCAATGCATGCAAGGGGTTGCAATATAAAACCTTGTTGAACAAACATTTTCTTAAGGTAACCCTCTAATTTTTTATCCATTGGACCTGAAAAAGCACAGCTATCCTCCACCGGGATAGTGGTACGCTTAGCTAAAGTAGAAACTGCTCCCTCCACCTTAGGGACCGTTTGCCATAAGTCCCGTGTGGTGGCGTCTATTGGAAACATTTTTCTAAATATCGGAGGGGGTGAGAATGGCACACCTGGTCTATCCCACTCCTTAGTAACAATTTCAGTAAGTCTCTTAGGTATAGGAAAAACGTCAGTACTCGTCGGTACCGCAAAATATTTATCCAACCTACACATTTTCTCTGGTATTGCAACTGTGTTACAATCATTCAGAGCCGCTAACACCTCCCCTAGTAATACACGGAGGTTTTCCAGTTTAAATTTAAAATTTGAAATATCTGAATCCAGTCTGTTTGGATCAGAACCGTCACCCACAGAATGAAGTTCTCCGTCCTCATGTTCTGCAACCTGTGACGCAGTGTCTGACATGGCCCTAATATTATCAGCGCACTCTGTTCTCACCCCAGAGTGATCACGCTTACCTCTTAGTTCTGGTAATTTAGCCAAAACTTCAGTCATAACAGAAGCCATATCCTGTAATGTGATTTGTAATGGCCGGCCAGATGTACTCGGCGCTACAATATCACGCACCTCCCGAGCGGGAGATGCAGGTACTGGCACGTGAGGCGAGTTAGTCGGCATAACTCTCCCCTCGTTGTTTGGTGAAATTTGTTCAATTTGTACAGATTGACTTTTATTTAAAGTAGCATCAATACAGTTAGTACATAAATTTCTATTGGGCTCCACTTTGGCATTGCAACAAATGACACAGTTATCTTCCTCTGAATCAGACATGTTTAACACACTAGCAAATAAACTTGCAACTTCGAATACAATTCAATTAGAATAATATTAAAGACGTACTGTGCCTTTAAGAAGCACAGAAAATCTATGACAGTTGAAAATTAATAAATTGAAACAGTTATAGCCTCAATCCTTGTAAACAACACAACTTTAGCAAAGGTTTAATCCCAATAGCAAAGATAACAAATTCTGAAAGCAATTACAGAATAAACGTTTTTTATCACAGTCAACTATAATTCTCACAGCTCTGCTGAGAGAAATTACCTCCCTCAAAATAAGTTTGAAGACCCCTGAGTTCTGTAGAGATGAACCGGATCATGCAGGAAATACAATGAGCTGCTGACTGAAATAACTGATGCATAGAAAAAGCGCCAAAAAACGGCCCCTCCCCCTCACACACAGCAGTGAGAGAGAACAGAAACTGACAGAAAAAGATTAAGCAACTGCCAAGTGGAAAAATGGTGCCCAAACATTTATTCACTCAGTACCTCAGCAAATGAAAACGATTTTACATTCCAGCAAAAACGTTAAACATAATTTCTAGTTAATAAACAGTTTTATGTACTTCTTACAGTGTAATTCTAGTGAAGTACCATTCCCCAGAATACTGAAGTGTAAAGTATACATACATGACATTATATCGGTATGGCAGGATTTTCTCATCAATTCCATTGTCAGAAAATAAAAGCTGCTACATACCTCTATGCAGATTCATCTGCCCGCTGTCCCCTGATCTGAAGTTTACCTCTCCTCAGATGGCCGAGAAACAGCAATATGATCTTAACTACTCCGGCTAAAATCATAGCAAAAACTCTGGTAGATTCTTCTTCAAACTCTGCCAGAGAGGTAATAACACACTCCGGTGCTATATTAAAATAACAAACTTTTGATTGAAGATATAAAACTAAGTATAATCACCATAGTCCTCTCACACCTCCTATCTAGTCGTTGGGTGCAAGAGAATGACTGGGAGTGACGTAGAGGGGAGGAGCTATATGCAGCTCTGCTGGGTGAATCCTCTTGCACTTCCTGTTGGGGAGGAGTTAATATCCCAGAAGTAATGATGACCCGTGGACTGATCACACTTAACAGAAGAAAGAAGCAGTTTCTGCTAGGGATGTGCATGCGGATCCTTCATTAGGATCGCTTATGTACCTGCTCCACATAGCTCAAAAAGCTGCAAATGCGGCTTCATAAACCTAGCCCTAAGGATTCTGAACTCACTGGCTCCTAACGTCTTACACAGATGTACCAAAATAATGACAACTGCCCAGACAGAAACATATGTCGTTCTGCACATATACTGCATGCTAATGAAATTATTTAACCATTTTATGGTATATGGTCCTCTGAGGCAGTGGTTGCCAACCAGTGTTCCATGGACCACTAGTTGTCCCCGAGAAGATGTTGGTGGTCCTTGACACCATCAAGCAGGAATTAATCTCCTCTGATGGTGTCACCCCGTCGTGCCACAACTCCCTACAGTGCCTGGCTGGACATCAGTGAAAATCGATGGAGAAGTTAAATTTCAATATCCCTATACATGTTGCATAGCACTGCGCAACTTGCGTAGCTGGATTGCATTTTTAACTCCTCCTGCCCGGTGCGCTGCTCAGAGAAAGATGCTTCCATTCTAAAGTCAGCAGAGGTTGGTATAGTCTTGGCTTGAAATAGTGGAATAAAAGTATATAAAAAAAAGTAAATCTTAAAAAAACGTAATTTATGTAAGAACTTACCTGATAAATTCATTTCTTTCATATTAGCAAGAGTCCATGAGCTAGTGACGTATGGGATATACATTCCTACCAGGAGGGGCAAAGTTTCCCAAACCTTAAAATGCCTATAAATACACCCTCACCACACCCACAATTCAGTTTAACGAATAGCCAAGAAGTGGGGTGATAAGAAAAAAGTGCGAAAGCATATAAAATAAGGAATTGGAATAATTGTGCTTTATACAAAAAAATCAAAACCACCACAAAAAAGGGCGGGCCTCATGGACTCTTGCTAATATGAAAGAAATGAATTTATCAGGTAAGTTCTTACATAAATTATGTTTTCTTTCATGTAATTAGCAAGAGTCCATGAGCTAGTGACGTATGGGATAATGAATACCCAAGATGTGGATCTTTCCACGCAAGAGTCACTAGAGAGGGAGGGATAAAATAAAGTCAGCCAATTCCTGCTGAAAATAATCCACACCCAGAATAAAATTTTAATGAAAAAACATAAGCAGAAGATTCAAACTGAAAACACTGCCTGAAGTACGTTTCTACCAAAAACTGCTTCAAAAGAAGAAAACACATCAAAATGGTAGAATTTAGTAAAATTATGCAAAGAGGACCAAGTTGCTGCTTTGCAAATCTGATCAACCGAAGCTTCATTCCTAAACGCCCAGGAAGTAGAACTGACCTAGTAGAATGAGCTGTAATCCTTTGAGGCGGAGTGTTACCCGACTCAACATAGGCATGATGAAATAAAGATTTCAACCAAGATGCCAAAGAAATGGCAGAAGCTTTCTGGCCTTTTCTAGAACCGGAAAAGATGACAAATAGACTAGAAGTCTTTCGGAAAGACTTAGTAGCTTCAACATAATATTACAAAGCTCTAACAGCATCCAAAGAATGCAATGATTTCTCCTTAGAATTCATAGGATCAGGACATAATGAAGGAACCACAATTTCTCTACTAATGTTGTTAGAATTCACAACCTTAGGTAAAAAAATTCAAAAGAAGTTCGCAGCACCGCCTTATCCTGATGCAAAATCAGAAAAGGAGACTCACAAAAAAGAGTAGATAATTCAGAGACTCTTCTGGCAGAAGAGATGGCCAAAAGAAACAAAACTTTCCAAGAAAGTAATATAACGACCAAAGAATGCATGGGTTCAAAAGGAGGAGCTTGAAGAGCCCCCAGAACCAAATTCAAACTCCAAGGAGGAGAAATTGACTTAAAGACAGGTTTTATACGAACCAAAGGTTGTACAAAACAATAAATATCAGGAAGATTAGCAAACCTTCTGTGAAAAAGAACAGAAAGAGCAGAGATTTGTCTTTCAAGGAACTTGCGGACAAACCTTTATCTAAACCATCCTGAAGAAACTGTAAAATTCTCAGTATTCAAAAAGAATGCCAAGAAAAAAGATGAGAAAGACACTAAGAAATATAAGTCTTCCAGACTCTATAATATATCTCTCTAGATACAAATTTACGAGCCTGTCACATAGTATCAACCACAGAGTCAGAGAAACCTCTTTGACCAAGAATCAAGCGTTCAAACTCCATACCTTAAAATTAAGGTTTTGAGACAGAAAGACTGGTCTTAACGGAAGAGTCCACAGCTGGCAAGAGGCCATCCGGACAAGATCCGCATACCAAAACCTGTGAGGCCATGCTGGAGCTACCAGCAGGACAAACGAGCATTCCTTTAGAATATTGGAGAATACCCTTGGAAGAAGAACTAGAGGCGGAAAGATATAGGCAGGATGACACTTGTAAGGAAGAAAATAATGCATCCACTGCCTCCGCCCGAGGATCCCGGGATCCGGACAGATACCAGGGAAGTTTCTTGTTTAGATGAGAAGCCATCAGATCTATTTCTGGGAGTTCCCACATTGAACAATCTGAGGAACTACCTCTGGGTGAAGAGACCATTCGCCCAGGTGCAACGTTTGGCGACTGAGATAATCCGCTTTCCAATTGTCCATACCTGGGATATGAACCGCAGAGATTAGACAGGAGCTGGATTCCGCCCAAACCAAAATTCGAGATACTTCTTTCATAACCAGAGGACTGTGAGTCCCTCCTTGATGATTGATGTATGCCACAGTTGTGACATTGTCTATCTGAAAACAAATGAACAACTCTCTCTTCAGAAGAGGCCAAGACTGGAAAGCTCTGAAAATTGCACGGAGTTCCAAAATATTGATCGGAAATCTCACCTCCTGAGATTCCCAAACCCCTTGTGCCGTCAGATACCCCCACACAGCTCCCCAACCTGTAAGACTTGCATCTGTTGAGATTATAGTCCAGGTTGGAAGAACAAGAAGCCCCCTGAACTAAACGATGGTGATCTGTCCACCATGTCAGAGAGTGTCGTATAATCGGTTTAAAGATATTAATTGAGATAAAGGAACGAAAAAGACTATTAGACCTAAATTTACCTTAGATTTTTTATCCTTTGGTAAAAAAGTTCCCTTCCTTCCAGAAACAATTGAGATAATAATTTAATACCCTGGAAAGAAAGGGAAAGCAAAGTTGACTTAGAAGACATATCAGCATTCCAAGTTTAATCCATAAAGCTTTTCTAGCTAAAATAGCTAGAGACATATACCTGACATCAACTCTAATGATATCAAAAGATGGTATCACCAATAAAATTATTAGCATGTTATAGAATAATAATAATGCTATAAAATTATGATCTGTTACTTGTTGCGCTAAAGCTTCTAACCAAAAAGTTGAAGCTGCAGCAACATCCGCTAAAAATATAGCAGGTCTAAGAAGATTACCTGAACATAAGTAAGCTTTTCTTAGAAAGGATTCAATTTTCCTTAAATAAAATACTATCTGCCGTAGGAACAGTAGTACATTTAGCAGGAGTAGAGACAGCCCCATAACCTTAGGGATTTTGTCCCAAAAAACTCTAATCTGTCAGATGGCACAGGATATAATTGCTTAAACGTTTAGAAGGAGTAAAAGAATTACCCAAATTATTCCATTCCCTGGAAATTACTTCAGAAATAGCATCAGGGAGATTAAACACTTCTGGAATAACTACAGGAGATTTAAAAACCTTATTTAAACGTTTAGATTTAGTATCAAGAGGACCAGAATCCTCTATTTCTAATGCAATTAATACTTCTTTAAATAAAGAACGAATAAATTCCATCTTGAACAAATACAAAGATTTATCAGTATCAGAATGATGATGTTCATTTAAAAAATTCATCTGAAAAAAGAGAAGTTTTAAAAGACTTTTATGTAAACTAGAAGGAGAAATAACAGACATAGCTTTCTTAATGGATTTAAAAAATAAAATCTCATATGTTTATCAGGAACACTCTGAAAATTAGATGTTGACGGAACAGCAACAGGTAATGTAACAGTACTAAAGGAAATTTTATCTGCATTAATAAGTTTGTCATGACATGCAATACAAACAACAGCTGGAGAAACAGATACCAAAAATTATAGCAGATACACTTAGCTTGGTAGCTCCAGCACTAGACAGCGATTTTCCTGTAGTATCTTCTGACTCAGATGCAACGTGAGACATCTTGCAATATGTAAGACAAAAAAAACAAAAAAAACAACATATAAAGCAAAATTGATCAAATTCCTTAAATGACAGTTTCAGGAATGGGAAAAAATGCCAAAGAACAAGCTTATAGCAACCAGAAGCAATGAAAAATGAAACTAAAATAATGTGGAGACAAAAGCGACGCCCATATTTTTTAGCGCCAAATCAGACGCCCACATTATTTGGCGCCTAAAATGCTTTTGGCGCCAAAAATGACGCCACATCCGGAACGCCGACATTTTTGGCACAAAATAACGTCAAAAAAATGACGCAACTTCCGGCGACAGGTATGACGCCGGAAACGGAAAAGAATTTTTGCGCCAAAAAAGTCAGCGCCAAGAATGACGCAATAAAATGAAGCATTTTCAGCCCCCGCGAGCCTAACAGCCCACAGGGGAAAAAAAGAGTCAAATTTTTGAAGGTAAGAAAAACATAATTTATGTAAGAACTTACCTGATAAATTCATTTCTTTCATATTAGCAAGAGTCCATGAGCTAGTGACGTATGGGATATACATTCCTACCAGGAGGGGCAAAGTTTCCCAAACCTTAAAATGCCTATAAATACACCCCTCACCACACCCACAATTCAGTTTAACGAATAGCCAAGAAGTGGGGTGATAAAAAAGTGCGAAAGCATATAAAATAAGGAATTGGAATAATTGTGCTTTATACAAAAAAATCATAACCACCACAAAAAGGGTGGGCCTCATGGACTCTTGCTAATATGAAAGAAATGAATTTATCAGGTAAGTTCATACATAAATTATGTTTTCTTTCATGTAATTAGCAAGAGTCCATGAGCTAGTGACGTATGGGATAATGATTACCCAAGATGTGGATCTTTCCACACAAGAGTCACTAGAGAGGGAGGGATAAAATAAAGACAGCCAATTCCTGCTGAAAATAATCCACACCCAAAATAAAGTTTAATAAAAAACATAAGCAGAAGATTCAGACTGAAACCGCTGCCTGAAGTACTTTTCTACCAAAAATTGCTTCAGAAGAAGAAAATACATCAAAAAGGTAGAATTGAAAAAGTATGCAAAGAGGACCAAGTTGCTGCTTTGCAAATCTGATCAACCGAAGCTTCATTCCTAAACGCCCAGGAAGTAGAAACTGACCTGGTAGAATGAGCTGTAATCCTCTGAGGCGGAGTTTTACCCGAATCAACATAGGCAAGATGAATTAAAGATTTCAACCAAGATGCCAAAGAAATGGCAGAAGCTTTCTGGCCTTTTCTAGAACCGGAAAAGATAACAAATAGACTAGAAGTCTTTCGGAAAGACTTAGTAGCTTCAACATAATATTTCAAAGCTCTAACAACATGCAAAGAATGCAATGCTTTCTCCTTAGAATTCTTAAGATTAGGACATAATGAAGGAACCACAATTTCTCTACTAATGTTGTTGGAAATCACAACTTTAGGTAAAAATTCAAAAGAAGTTCGCAACACCGCCTTATCCTGATGAAAAATCAGAAAAGGAGACTCACAAGAAAAGAGCAGATAATTCAGAAACTCTTCTGGCAGAAGAGATGGCCAAAAGGAACAAAACTTCCCAAGAAAGTAATTTAATGACCAATGATTGCATAGGTTCAAAGGGAGGAGCTTGAAGAGCTCCCAGAACCAAAATCAAACTCCAAGGAGGAGAAATTGACTTAATGACAGGTTTTATACGAACCAAAGCTTGTACAAAACAATGAATATCAGGAAGAATAGCAATCTTTCTGTGAAAAAGAACAGAAAGAGCAGAGATTTGTCCTTTCAAGGAACTTGCAGACAAACCCTCATCTAAACCATCCTGAAGAAACTGAAAAAAATTCTCGGCATTCTAAAAGAATGCCAAGAAAAATGATGAGAAAGACACCAAAAAATATAAGTCTTCCAGACTCTATAATATATCTCTCTAGATACAGATTTACGAGCCTGTAACATAGTATTAATCACAGAGTCAGAGAAATCTCTTTGACCAAGAATCAAGCATTCAATCTCCATACCTATAAATTTAAGGATTTCAGATCCTGATGGAAAAAAGGACCTTGCGACAGAAAGTCTGGTCTAACGGAAGAGTCCATGGTTGGCAAGAGGCCATCCGGACAAGATCCGCATACCAAACCTGTGAGGCCATGCCGGAGCTACCAGCAGAACAAACGAGCATTCCTTCAGTATCTTGGAGATTACTCTTGGAAGAACTAGAGGCGGAAAGATATAGGCAGGATGATACTTCCAAGGAAGTGAAAATGCATCCACTGCCTCCGCCTGAGGATCCCGGGATCTGGACAGATATCTGGGAAGTTTCTTGTTTAGATGAGACGCCATCAGATCTATTTCTGGAAGTTCCCACATTTGAACAATCTGAAGAAATACCTCTGGGTGAAGAGACCATTCGCCCGGATGGAACATTTGGCGGCTGAGATAATCCGCTTCCCAATTGTCTACACCTGGGATATAAACCGCAGAGATTAGACAGGAGCTGGATTCCGCCCAAACCAAAAAAATTTGAGATACTTCTTTCATAGCCAGAGGACTGTGAGTCCCTCCTTGATGATTGATGTATGCCACAGTTGTGACATTGTCTGTCTGAAAACAAATGAACGATTCTCTCTACAGAAGAGGCCAAAACTGAAGAGCTCTGAAAATTGCACGGAGTTCCAAAATATTGATCGGTAATCTCACCTTCTGAGATTCCCAAACTCCTTGTGCCGTCAGAGATCCCCAACCTGTGAGACTTGTATCTGTTGAAATTACAGTCCAGGTCGGAAGCACAAAAAGAAGCCCCCTAAATTAAACGATGGTGATCTGTCCACCACGTTAGAGAGTGTCGAACAATCGGTTTTTAAAGATATAAATTGAGATATCTTTGTGTAATCCTTGCACCATTGATTCAGCATACAGAGCTGAAGAGGTCGCATGTGAAAACGAGCAAAGGGGATCGCGTCCGATGCAGCAGTCATAAGACCTAGAATGTCCATGCATAAGGTTACCGAAGGGAATGATTGTGACTGAAGGTTTCGACAAGCTGAAATCAATTTTAGACGTCTTTTGTCTGTTAAAGACAGAGTCATGGACACTGAATCTATCTGGAAACCCAGAAAGGTTACCCTTGACTGAGGAATCAATGAACTTTTTGGTAAATTGATCCTCCAACCATGATCTTGAAGAAACAACACAAATCGATTCGCATGAGATTCTTCGAATGAGAAGACTGAGCAAATACCAAGATAATCGTCCAAATAAGGAAATACCAAAACCCCGTTCTCTGAATACAGAAAGAAGGGCACCGAGAATCTTTGAAAAAAATTCTTGGAACTGAGGCTAGGCCAAACGGTAGAGCCACAAAACTGGTAATGCTTGTCTAAAAAGAGAATCTCAGACACTAAAAATGATCTGGATGAATCGGAATATGCAGATACACATCCTGTAAATCTATTGTAGACATATAATGTCCTTACTAAACAAAAGGCAGAATAGTCCTACAGTAACCATCTTGAATGTTGGTATCCTTACATAACGATTCAATATTGATAGATCCGGAACTGGTCTGAAGGAATTGACCTTCTTTGGTACAATGAAGAGATAAAATAAAACCCTAGTCCCTGTTCCAGAACTGGAACTGGCATAATTACTCCAGCCAACTCTAGATCTGAAACACATTTCAGAAATGCTGAGCCTTGCTGTGTTAACTGGGACACGGGAAAGAAAAAAATCTCTTAGCAGGAGGCCTTAACTTGAAGCCAATTCTGTACCTTTCTGAAACAATGTTCTGAAACCAGAGATTGAGAATGGAATTGATCCAAATTCCTTTGAAGAAAACGTAATCTGCCCCATACCAGCTGAACTGGAAAAAAGGGCCGCACCTTCATGGGTACTTAGGAGCTGACTATAGGTTTCTATAAGGCTTGGATATATTCCAAACTGGAAAAAGTTTCCAAACTGATACCGCTCCTGAGGATGAAGGATCAGGCTTTTGTTCCTTATTATGAAAAAAAGAACGAAAAAATGATTATTACCCTGGACAGAAAGGGAAAACAAAGTCGACTTAGAAGACATATCAGCATTACAAGTTTAATCCATAAAGCTTTTCTAGCTAAAATAGCTAGAGACATATACCTGACAACACTAATGATATCAAAAGATGGTATCACCGATAAAATTATTAGCATGTTATAGAATAATAATAATGCTATAAAATTATGATCTGTTACTTGTTGTGCTAAAACTTCTAACCAAAAAGTTGAAGCTGCAGCAACATCCGGTAAAAATATAGCAGGTCTAAGAAGATTACCTGAACATAAGTAAACTTTTCTTAGAAAGGATTAAATTTTCTTATCTAAAGGATCCTTAAAGTTAGTACTATCTGCCGTAGAAATAGTAGTACATTTTAGCAGGAATAGAGACAGCCCCAAACCTTAGGGATTTTGTCCCAAAAAACTCTAATCTGTCAGATGGCACAGGATATAATTGCTTAAACGTTTAGAAGGAGTAAAAGAATTACCCAAATTATTCCATTCCCTGGAAATTACTTCAGAAAAAACATCAGGGAGATTAAACACTTCTGGAATAACTACAGGAGATTTAAAAACCCTATTTAAACGTTTGGATTCAGTATCAAGAGGACCAGAATCCTCTATATCTAAAGCAATTAATACTTCTTTAAAATAAAGAACGAATAAATTCCATCTTGAACAAATACAAAGATTTATCAGCATCAACCTCTGAGACAGAAACCTCTGAACCAGAAGAACCATTATCAGTATCAGAATGATGATGGTCATTTAAAAATTCATCTGAAAAAAAGAGAAGTTTTAAAGGACTTTTATGTAAACTAGAAGGAGAAATAACAGACATAGCCTTCTAAATGGATTTAAAAAAATAAAATCTCTTATGTTTATCAGGAACACTCTGAAATTTAGATGTTGACGGAACAGCAACAGGTAATATAACAGTACTAAAGGAAATTTTATCTGCATTAATAAGTTTGTCATGACATGCAATACAAACAACAGCTGGAGAAACAGATACCAAAAATTTATAGCAGATACACTTAGCTTGGTAGCTCCAGCCCCGGCAGTGATTTTCCAAAAGTATCTTCTGACTCAGTTGCAACGTGGAACATCTTGCAATATGTAATAGAAAAAACAACATATAAAGCAAAATTGAACAAAATCCTTAAATGACAGTTTCAGGAATGGGAAAAAATGCCAGTGAACAAGCTTCTAGCAACCAGAAGCAATAAATAATGAGACTTAAATAATGTGGAGACAAAAGCGACGCCCATATTTTTTTAGCGCCAAACAAGACGCCCACATTATTTGGCGCCTAAATGCTTTTGGCGCCAAAAATGACGCCACATCCGGAACGCCGACATTTTTGGCGCAAAATAACGTCAAAAAAATGACGCAACTTCCGGCGACACGTATGACGCCGGAAACGGAAAAGAATTTTTGCGCCAAAAAAATCAGCGCCAAGAATGACGCAATAAAATGAAGCATTTTCAGCCCCCGCGAGCCTAACAGCCCACAGGGAAAAAAGAGTCAAATTTTTGAAAGGTAAGAAAAAATGATTAATTCAAATGCATTATCCCAAATATGAAACTGATTGTCTGAAAAATAAGGAAAGTTGAACATTCTGAGTCAAGGCAAATAAATGTTTGAATACATATATTTAGAACTTTATAAACAAAGTGCCCAACCATAGCTTAGAGTGTCACAGAAAATAAGATTTACTTACCCCAGGACACTCATCTACATGTTTGTAGAAAGCCAAACCAGTACTGAAACGAGAATCAGCAGAGGTAATGGTATATATAAGAGTATATCGTCGATCTGAAAAGGGAGGTAAGAGATGAATCTCTACGACCGATAACAGAGAACCTATGAAATAGACCCCGTAGAAGGAGATCACTGCATTCAAATAGGCAATACTCTCCTCACATCCCTCTGACATTCACTGCACGCTGAGAGGAAAACCGGGCTCCAACTTGCTGCGGAGCGCATATCAACGTAGAATCTAGCACAAACTTACTTCACCACCTCCATCGGAGGCAAAGTTTGTAAAACTGAATTGTGGGTGTGGTGAGGGGTGTATTTATAGGCATTTTAAGGTTTGGGAAACTTTGCCCCTCCTGGTAGGAATGTATATCCCATACGTCACTAGCTCATGGACTCTTGCTAATTACATGAAAGAAAAAAAATTCTCTCTTATATTTCATTTATTTTCTTCCCTTTACCTGTCTCTTTGTAGTAGTTTTCCTAATTCCTTCAGATGGACGTACATCACTGTTTGTCTTCCTCCCCTCTTTTTTTTTTTTATTAAATATTATTTTTCATTCTAATAAATTTTCCCGCGCACAAAGCCATTCCACCTGAATTCTAGTAATTGCCATCCAGCAGATCAGCCACATCCCACCACCAGTATTATAGTAATTGCCAGTTACATCAGTCGTGGTTAGCTCACATCCATATTGAGAGCTTTCTGATATAAACTTAAATTATGATTCCAATGTCTGTCCATGATCATAAGTAGTTTTGAATAATTCCTAACTGGGGAGGTAACTTGGAAGTCTTGTGGTCCTTTTAACCCCTTAATGACCACAGCACTTTTCCATTTTCTGTCCGTTTGGGACCAAGGCTATTTTTACATTTTTGCGGTGTTTGTGTTTAGCTGTAATTTTCTTCTTACTCATTTACTGTACCCACACATATTATATACCGTTTTTCTCGCCACTAAATGGACTTTCTAAAGATACCATTATTTTCATCATATCTTATAATTTACTATAATTTTTTTTTTATAAAATATGAGGAAAAATGGAAAAAACACACTTTTTCTAACTTTGACCCCCAAAATCTGTCACACATCTACAACCACCAAAAAACACCCATGCTAAATAGTTTCTAAATTTTGTCCTGAGTTTAGAAATACCCAATGTTTACATGTGCTTTGCTTTTTTTGCAAGTTATAGGGCCATAAATACAAGTAGCACTTTGCTATTTCCAAACCACTTTTTTCCAAAATTAGCGCTAGTTACATTAGAACACTAATATCTTTCAGGAATCCCTGAATATCCCTTGACATGTAAATATTTTTTTTAGTAGACATCCCAAAGTATTGATCTAGGCCAATTTTGGTATATTTCATACCACCATTTCACCGCCAAATGCGATCAAATACAAAAAATCGTTCACTTTTTCACACATTTTTTCACAAACTTTCGGTTTCTCACTGAAATTATTTACAAACAACGTATGCAATTATAGCATACATGGTTGTAAATGCTTCTTTGGGATCCCCTTTGTTCAGAAATAGCAGACATATATGGCTTTGGCGTTGCTTTTTGGTAATTAGAAGGCCGCTAAATGCCACTGCGCACCACAAGTGTATTATGCCCAGCAGTTAAGGGGTTAATTAGGGAGCTTTTAGGGAGCTTGTAGGGTTAATTTTAGCTTTAGTGTAGTGTAGTAGACAACCCAAAGTATTGATCTAGGCACATTTTGGTATATTTCATGCCACCATTTCACCGCCAAATGCGATCAAATTGAAAAAAAAAAAGTTAAATTTTTCACAATTTTAGGTTTCTCACTGAAATAATTTACAAACAGCTTGTGCAATTATGGCACAAATGGTTGTAAATGCTTCTCTGGGATCCCCTTTGTTCAGAAATAGCAGACATATATGACTTTGGCGTTGCTTTCTGGTAATTAGAAGGCCGCTAAATCCTGCTGCGCCTCACACGTGTATTATGGCTAGCAGTGAAGGGCTTAATTAGGGAGTTTGTAGGGAGCTTGCAGGGTTAATTTTAGCTTTAGTGTAGAGATCAGCCTCCCACCTGACACATCAGACCCCCTGATATCTCCCAAACAGCTCCCTTCCCTCCCCCACCCCACAATTGTCCCTGCCAGTACTAAAATAAAAGTTATTTTTTTAGCATATTTACATATGCTACTGTGTAGGATCCCCCCAAAACCGCTCTCTAACCCTCCCCTCTGCCTCATTGGGGGCCATCTTGGGTACTGGCAGCTGTCTGCCAGTAGCCAGTTTGCAAAAAAAAAGTGCTTTTTTTTGTTTGTTTGGTTTTTTTCTGTAGTGTAGCTTCCCCCCCCCACACAGACAACCCCCACCACCTTGCTGATCGTTTTTTTTTTTTTTACTTTTTAGACATTTTTTAACATTTTTTTATTAATGCATTTTCTGTAGCGTAGCGGTTCCCACCCGCTCCCTCCCCGTGCACGCGCCCGCCCTCCCGTGCACGCGTCCGTGCGCGCCCCCGGCCATCCCCGCCCCCGATCCCGCCCCCCTCCACATCACCAGGGCCATCGATGGCCGCCACCCGCCTCCCGGTCCGGCTCCCACCCACCAACGCAGTGAGCCACCGATCTCCGGTGCAGAGAGGGCCACAGAGTGGCTCTCTCTGCACCAGATGGCTTACAAAGGTTATTGCAGGATGCCTCCATATCGAGGCATCACTGCAATAACCGGAAAGCAGCTGGAAGCGAGCAGGATCGCTTCCAGCTGCTTTCCACACCGAGGACGTGCAGGGTACGTCCTCAGGCATTAACTGCCTTTTTTTTTTTTGAGGACGTACCCTGCACGTCCTCAGTCGTTAAGGGGTTAAACATAATTGTTTCCCCCCCCCCACTTTCTGCCTCTCTGTTTCCAGCTCAAAAGTTGGCACTCGCCTTTCATCTGTCATTTGGAAGTATTCTCTCAGTTCTGTCATTCAGTTAGTTAATTCCAAAAAATAATTCTTAAAAATGTGTAAATATATACATAATGTAAACTTAGCTATGGTTATACTAGTTATGTACAGTATGTGTGTATATACTATGGTTATACTAGTTATGTACAGTATGTGTGTATATATATATATATATATATATATATATATATATATATATATACATATATACACATATATATATATACACATATATACACACACACACACACACATAATGTAAACTTAACTATGGTTATACTAGTTATGTAGTGTGTGTGTGTGTGTATGTGTATGTGTGTGTATGTATATATGTATATATATATATATATATATATATATATATATGTATATCAGATATATATATATATGTACATCAGATCTCTGATGAAGCGCATGTGAGCATGCGGGAAACGCGTCAGATCCAGCCCTGCACACTGTGACTGTGTCTTTTACTTGCCTGTTCATTAAACTAACCACTTTGGAATAGAGTTTGCAGTTCCTCGTCTTTCTTTCTTCTAATACTATATATATATATATATATATATATATATATATATATATATATATATATATATATAATAAAAACGTGTCAGACGCCCACCCCAGCCTTCCTAACGGCCCCACATCATAGCCATTTTTTGCCCATATTTGCTGTCACTATTGACTTTTAAGCTGAATAAAAGATACCTTGCGTTGAGCTTTTTTGTCCGGATTCTTTATATATATATATACACACACATACATACACATATACATATACATACACACACATACATAATATAAACTTAGCTATGGTTATACTAATTATGTACAGTATGTGTGTAAAAAAAATAATCATGTTAGTGGTCCACAGGATTCAAAATTGTGAGTTTAGTGGTCCCTGAGGTCTGAAAGGTTGGCGACCCCTGCTCTAGGGAACATAAAATGCATGTACTGTTCTAGCTTATCACAGATATTATATTACGTTTTATACAGACACCCCACATACAACATATCACAGCTCATATACCATACACTCAACATGAGCACTTACTTCTGGCAGGAAATTGTGCTTTTGTACCACCTGGTACAACATTTCATGGGTCTCTATGGCAGGACGAATGTCACCTTTCAGGACCTACAAATCAATAAAAATTAAATAAATATTTCCTTATCAAGATAAAGTACATTTTCATATAATGTAAAATATTATCCACACACAAAATGGTTTGCCGCAAAGATGCTATCAATGCAGACAAAATATCAGAATGTGCTTGGGTAATAATACATTGCATTGGTCAAAATAAACCCTCACTATATATCCAATTTTATTTAATAATAAAAAAAAAAACATATTTCTGTACTTCTCATTTTGTAAGGTTGAAGCCTGCTGTGTTTATGTGCACTGCTCACAAGTTTTGTAATTCAGAACACGGACAAGTTTTATTTGTCAAAAATACTTGAGTTTTACACAATTTTTTTTTTACCTGCAGGCCAGGAAAAAATGCAAGTAAAGAATCCATCCAGGTGCGAGCGGTTAACATTGGTTTGTGAATATGGACATCAAGTAGAAGCGGTGGCTGGCTGATATATCGCATGATGGCGTCGTAATGCTACAAACATAAAAAAGAGTGAACCAAGGACAGTAATGAAAAGATTAAAACAAAAATGCTGAAAATGTTAAAAGGGGACAGGAGAGGAACTGAAAGACAAAAAGGTAAACACAAGAGAATAAGTATGAATGAGAAAGGGAGAAAACGAGAGAATGGCAGAGAGAGGGAGACTGGTTTAGCTAAACAGTTTGGTTGGTACTCTGATGGCAATAGATCTGCACTGAAATAATCTAATATTCAGGTCTGTTAGACGGCTCAGGGAAGTGGGGAGGGAACTGGAACAAAAGTCACAATGTGACCAATTCTTGCTGCTCATGTATATGGATCCGTCTTGCAAAGGACTAAAGTGCACTAAAGCCAGAGTAAGAAAAGTATGCAGGTGAAATTGCCCCTTTCCCCATAGCTAATTAAAAGGACATAACTAAAAATGAATCTTTCATGAAGCGGATAGGGCAAGAAAAAAATCCAATGTACTTTTTTTTAATCAAATTTACTTTGTTCTCTTGGTATCCTATAGATCTATAGAGCATGCGCAATATCAGAAGACAGCATTACGGTTTATACCTAAAAAAAACTGCACTACAAACCGAAGAAGCATTTTAGTGCGTCTGTAATGTGGTTGTGTCTTTAATAAATTAACCGTGTGTATATCTAAAAGTTAATATCTAGACACTGTTACGGGATAGTCATTAGATTGCAAGCTCTGCAGATCAGACTGTGTAGAAGAATTTCTATACAAACCAGCAACTAAAGTGTCCTGCTCTGCCAGCCTTAAAGGGACATTGTACACTAGATTTTTCTTTGCATTTAGGTTTTGTAGATGATCCACTTATTTAGACCATCTCTGAGTGTTTTGTAACAAAGTATAGTTTTGCTTATTTTTTAATAAAATTGTGCTGATTTTCAGACTCCTAACCAAGTCCTAAAGTATCAGATGTAGACCCAGGTCTACAGATTCCTGCTGGCTCCTGTTTGTTTAATGGGTCTTCTTATATGCAAGGAAGAGGGGAGCAACTGCTCTTCCTGATTTCCCAGCCCCTTTCAGTGGATGTCACAGCCTAACCTCATCAACAGTGCTAAACTGGGAGCTTAGAAGTAAGTTTTTAACAGAATTTATATTGGATTTTTTAATCAGTATCTGTGCATATTCTTCTTTATAGTATAGTAGTGTCTATTACATGCAGTTATATTAAAAATTGGTGTATACTGTCCCTTTAACTTACGTGGAGGAAAAAATAAATAAATAATTTAAGGAATTCTAAACCAGCACGAAAGTTTTACAGACTCATAATCCACTTACAGTGTTAAACCTTTCCAGGTAGCTGTCATCCCCCAAAAGCACATAGGCCTTCAGCAGATACTCATAGTACGAATCTATGCCGGCTCCGACACCGCTGTCTACACAGAGAAAAGATGCATTTAGCAGAAACATAAAACATACCATGGAACTGTAAAGAGATAGTTTATAAGTCAGATAATGTGCAAGTCATGATGGAAACCAAGTCAATAAGTCAGATCAGGGCCGCCACTAGAAATTTTGGGGCCCCTGATTTAACCATTGATCAGGGCCCCCCCCCCTCCTTTGACATGTGCAATTTTTGACCAAGTGACTAAAACATATATGCACTTTATTCTTAAGTGTCTATTTAAACTTGACACTCTTATACACTGAAATGCACACACACTCACACATAAGGATTCACATATAGACACGCAAAGAAACACACTCAGACACTCAGCACTTGCTAACATTGACCTGGCAAATAATGAGGTAAACTACAATTCTGTAAAAAAAAGGAGATTTACAAAACAAAATATGGAGTTCTGAATATCTTTATGTAAAGGAAGATGCCAACTATATGATGACAACAGCATGCAGTGACTGAAAGGAAGGGCTCTGAACTGCCTAAACAATAATTTAAAGGTTAAATGGTAGATTGGTGACTTTCGGAAAGGTCTCATTAGTCTCAAAGTCTGTAGAAAGATGTGAATAATCAGTAGTAAGGTCAAAATGTCCTAAAAAGGAACAGACAATGGACACACACACACACAAACTCAAACTTGCATATACACCAAAGGAAGCACTGACAGAGACAGCCTCAGAAAACACACAACGACATACACACACACACAGAGACAGCCACATAAAAAACAGAAAGACATACATACACACACCCTCACTGAGACACCCACAGAAAACACACAAAGACATACACACCCCCTTCACAGAGACACCCACAGAAAACAAAGACATACATACATACACACACCCTCACAGAGATTTCCATAGAAAACACAGACATACACACCCACCCTCACAGAGGCATCCAGGGAAAATACACAAAGACAAACATACACACCCATAGAAAAAGCTCAAAGACATATGCACACACCCTCACAGACATCCACAGAAAATGCACAAAGACATACACACCCACCCTCACAGAAACCCACATAAAAAAAAAAATACATACACTCATAGAGACACAAACCAAAGCACAAAGACAAACACAGACACCTACAAAAACACTCACAGGAGGAAACATGTATGCACCTTGCATCCCCTAAATCAACAGTGTGTGACATGCATGATAAAAAAATGCAGAAATTAAGAGATCACTTTTTAAAGAATCATATTTGTAAATGTGCAAACAAAAATAATTCTGTGAATTCAAAATTGTACATTAATGATCTGGGTAGATGAAGAAAAGTACTTTTAAAGGGTTGACATATGTTTGTTAAGTCAGCTGTAGTGTAAACTGAACAGTTTAAGGTTAACCTGTCTCATTTCAAACACCGAGCAATCTTAGTCTGAGAGTATAACATGTTATGCAGATGTAAAAATCTTAGATAAAATGCCTCCTTGCATCTGGAAAGTCCTTGCATCTGGAAAGTCCTTGCATAAAGGGGCAGTAAAATGGAATGTAATTATATATATATATATATATATATATATATGTACACATACACATATCTGCCAAAAGGGCACCTACCATTTGTGTATTGAGGAGGAAACATTTCTGCATGGTTTTAAATATAGAATTTCTACAGCATTGTCAAATAATCATAAATACACTGCTGCTAAAAAAATGTGTTTTTATGGACCCCTGGCCCCACCACACAACTACTACCACACTGAAGTTACAATCCGAAATTGCACAAAGAAATAAAAAAAACATTTGCTAAGTAAGTCCTACCTCCTCTGCAAATGAAAGTGATCTGTCGTCTGACTCAGGCACACACTGTACAAACAAAGTGCCAAGTCTGTCTCACACGGTGCATAGTGGTTCCCTAACAGGAGTCACCCCCTGATGGTGGAACTGAGTCAGATAATGTGCAAGTCATGCTGGTAACCAAGTCAATAAGTCAGATAATGTGCAAGTCATGCTGGAAACCAAGTCAAAAAAGTCAGATAATGTGCAAGTCATGCTGGAAATCAAGTCAATAAGTCAGATAATGTGCAAGTCATGCTGGAAACCAAATCAAAAAAGTCAGATAATGTGCAAGTCATGCTGGTAACCAAGACAATAAGTCAGATAATGTGCAAGTCATGCTGGAAACCAAGTCAATAAGTCAGATAATGTGCAAGCCATGCTGGAAACCAAGTAAAAAAAGTCAGATAATGTGCAAGCCATGCTGGTAACCAAGTCAATAAGTCAGATAATGTGCAAGCCATACTGGAAACCAATGAGAAAAAAGAAAACGAACTTCACCCAGACCGGCTCCAATATTAGTAGGTAAAATGACAAAACTTTATTTAGAAAACTTATTAAAAAGATAGCTCACAGACCATTGGCAAGGAAACACCGCCATTAAAATACAGAGAACGCTATAACCTCGGCCCTGCTAACGTCACTGACGCGTTTCAGGTAAGCCCCGTAATCATAGTACTATGATTACGGGGATTACCTGAAACGCGCCAGTGACGTCAGCAGGGCCGAGGTTATAGCGTTCTCTGTATTTTAATAGCAGTGTTTCCTTGCCAATGGTCTGTGAGCTATCTTTTTAATACGTTTTCAAAATAAAGTTTTGTCATTTTACCTACTAATATTGGAGCCGGTCTGGGTGAAGTTCGTTTTCTTTTTTCTCATTGGTCACAAGGATCCCCAAAGGGCACACAATAAGAAACAGGTGAATATATACAGCACAAGATATCCGGCGGGACTGCCCGGAGGAGCAGCAATTGGACAGCCGGTAAGGTGAGACGCTGAGTGTATTTCAGCAACTAGCGGTTACTTAAGACTGTTCCTTTTCAGTTTTGACTGGTATGCAGTAATCAGCATTGTGAATGTACAAGGAATATGTGATATTTTGGTGCAAAGAAGGCCAGGTACGCTTTATACATCAGCACCACTATTAATTATTTATACCGCTCTCAGCCTCATCTGCTTATTGTATACTTATGGTTAGCTAACCCTTGCTTTTTTCTATGCTGGAAACCAAGTCAATAAGTCAAAATGGAGATAACAATAATGTAAATAAAGAGACTCAAGGAACAGACTGTTCTCACAAGTAATGTGCTGGTTTTATATTCAAGAGACTAATAAAACATAGATTATTATTAACTCAGAAATTTGTGCCTTGTCCTTTTCCTGCTTTCAACTCCAATTTGGTCCTAATACTATCAGAAAAGCCTTAGTCTGGCTAAGATCCCACTTCAGATAATGTATATTTTGTGCAGGGGGGGGGGTCCAATCAAATAAAAAGGACCTCATCACAATTATTTTTTTACTCGTAGGAACAGTAAATAGATTTATAGAAGAGAAAATGGCAGCTGCAAGTGTAAAGGAAAATGAAATAAAAATATTCAGCAAATTCTACAGGAATCTTAAGATATAATTGCTGTATATATGTTGTTATCTCCAGTCTTATCTGAATATGAACTTTAAAAATGGAATTTATTATAGGTTTAATAAACTAAGTTTAATAAAAGGGACATGAACCCCAACATTTTTCTTTCATGATTTAGACAGAACATACAATTTTCCTGTTTACTTCTATTATCAATTTTGTTTGATTATCTTGTTATCCTTTACTGAAGGAGCAGCAATACACTACTGGGAGCTAGCTGGACATATCTGGTGAGCCAATGAGAAGAGGCATATATGTGCAGCCCCCAAACAGCAGCTAGCTCTCAGGTACAGAGCCTACCTAGGTATGCTTTTCAACAAAGAATACTAAGAGAACTAAGCAAAATGAATTATAGAAGTAAATTGGAAAGTTGTTAAAAACTTCATGCTCTGTCTGAATCATCTATGTGAGATGTGAAGGCAACAAGCTAACGCACGTGTCCTTGTGACATACAGAAGCACCGTCATTTATTCCGTTGTTTTGGGACGAGCACACACATACCTTTGCGAACCCAATCTCCAGTATGGATATTTATGGTTACACCAACCAAATTACTACTTCGCTGTCTCTTCTCCCAAAGGAAATCTAACGCCTTCCGTGCATATTCCTATGATGAAATTATTATTTCATTACTGTACAATAAAATGAAGGTTATTTTCTAGAGACAATTAGATCAGGTCAGATAAAGTGATTTCACATTATACAAACTATGCAGAACAATATAATTGTAACAGAGCTAAAGAGACGTGGGGAAATGACCGACGATAATCGCACACTCAAATTAAACATTTTCTGGGAAGAGCTCCAAAAGACATCTGATAAAATATCTCTGTTTTATGCACAGTGAATCAGTTTATAAGCACTATAGTCAGAAGGACATACTGATAAAAATGTAAATGCTCTAATTTATTAGATTATGTCATTTTTTATGTATACGTGCACTAAGCATAGACATACAGTGAGTGATGTATAAGTGCACTAAGCATAGACATACAGTGAGTGATGTATACGTGCACTAAGCATAGACATACAGTGAGTGATGTATACATACACTAAGCATAGACATACAGAGAGTGATGTATACGTGCACTAAGCATAGACATACAGTGAGTAATGTATACGTGCACTAAGCATAGACATACAGTGAGTGATGTATACGTGCACTAAGCATAGACATACAGTGAGTGATGTATACGTGCACTAAGCATAGACATACAGTGAGTGATGTATACGTGCACTAAGCATAGACATACAGTGAGTGATGTATAAGTGCACTAAGCATAGACATACAGTGAGTGATGTATACGTGCACTAAGCATAGACATACAGTGAGTGATGTATACTTGCACTAAGCATAGACATACAGTGAGTGATGTATACGTGCACTAAGCATAGACATACAGAGAGTGATGTATACGTGCACTAAGCATAGACATACAGTGAGTGATGTATACGTGCACTAAGCATAGACATACAGTGAGTGATGTATACGTGCACTAAGCATAGACATACAGTGAGTAATGTATACGGGCAACAAAGCATAGACATACAGTGAGTGATGTATACGTGCACTAAGCACAGACATACAGTGAGTGATGTATACGTGCACTAAGCACAGACATACAGTGAGTAATGTATACGTGCACTAAGCATAGACATACAGTGAGTGATGTATACGTGCACTAAGCATAGACATACAGTGAGTGATGTATACGTGCACTAAGCATAGACATACAGTGAGTAATGTATACGTGCACTAAGCATAGACATACAGTGAGTGATGTATACGTGCACTAAGCATAGACATACAGTGAGTGATGTATACGTGCACTAAGCATAGACATACAGTGAGTGATGTATACATACACTAAGCATAGACATACAGAGAGTGATGTATACGTGCACTAAGCATAGACATACAGTGAGTGATGTATACGTGCACTAAGCATAGACATACAGTGAGTGATGTATACGTGCACTAAGCAGCGACATACAGTGAGTGATGTATACGTGCACTAAGCATAGACATACAGTGAGTGATGTATACGTGCACTAAGCATAGACATACAGTGAGTGATGTATACATACACTAAGCATAGACATACAGTGAGTGATGTATACATACACTAAGCATAGACATACAGAGAGTGATGTATACGTGCACTAAGCATAGACATACAGAGAGTGATGTATACATGCACTAAGCATAGACATACAGTGAGTGATGTATACATACACTAAGCATAGACATACAGTGAGTGATGTATACGTGCACTAAGCATAGACATACAGTGAGTAATGTATATGTGCACTAAGCATAGACATACAGTGAGTGATGTATACGTGCACTAAGCATAGACATACAGTGAGTGATGTATACGTGCACTAAGCATAGACATACAGTGAGTGATGTATACGTGCACTAAGCATAGACATACAGTGAGTGATGTATACATACACTAAGCATAGACATACAGTGAGTGATGTATACATACACTAAGCATAGACATACAGTGAGTGATGTATACATACACTAAGCATAGACATACAGTGAGTGATGTATACGTGCACTAAGCATAGACATACAGTGAGTGATGTATACATACACTAAGCATAGACATACAGTGAGTGATGTATACATACACTAAGCATAGACATACAGTGAGTGATGTATACATACACTAAGCATAGACATACAGTAAGTGATGTATACGTGCACTAAGCATAGACATACAGTGAGTGATGTATACATACACTAAGCATAGACATACAGAGAGTGATGTATACGTGCACTAAGCATAGACATACAGTGAGTGATGTATACGTGCACTAAGCATAGACATACAGTGAGTGATGTATACGTGCACTAAGCATAGACATACAGTGAGTAATGTATACGTGCACTAAGCATAGACATACAGTGAGTGATGTATACGTGCACTAAGCATAGACATACAGTGAGTGATGTATACGTGCACTAAGCATAGACATACAGAGAGTGATGTATACGTGCACTAAGCATAGACATACAGTGAGTGATGTATACATACACTAAGCATAGACATACAGTGAGTGATGTATACGTGCACTAAGCATAGACATACAGTGAGTGATGTATACGTGCACTAAGCAGCGACATACAGTGAGTGATGTATACGTGCACTAAGCAGCGACATACAGTGAGTGATGTATACGTGCACTAAGCAGCGACATACAGTGAGTGATGTATACGTGCACTAAGCATAGACATACAGTGAGTGATGTATACGTGCACTAAGCATAGACATACAGTGAGTAATGTATACGTGCACTAAGCATAGACATACAGTGAGTGATGTATACGTGCACTAAGCATAGACATACAGAGAGTGATGTATACGTGCACTAAGCATAGACATACAGTGAGTGATGTATACGTGCACTAAGCATAGACATACAGTGAGTGATGGATACATACACTAAGCATAGACATACAGAGAGTGATGTATACGTGCACTAAGCATAGACATACAGTGAGTAATGTATACGTGCACTAAGCATAGACATACAGTGAGTAATGTATACGAGCACTAAGCATAGACATACAGTGAGTGATGTATACGTGCACTAAGCATAGACATACAGTAAGTGATGTATACGTGCACTAAGCATAGACATACAGTGAGTGATGTATACATACACTAAGCATAGACATACAGTGAGTGATGTATACATGCACTAAGCATAGACATACAGTGAGTGATGTATACGTACACTAAGCATAGACATACAGAGAGTGATGTATACGTGCACTAAGCATAGACATACAGTGAGTGATGTATACGTGCACTAAGCATAGACATACAGTGAGTGATGTATACATACACTAAGCATAGACATACAGTGAGTGATGTATACGTGCACTAAGCATAGACATACAGTGAGTGATGTATACGTGCACTAAGCATAGACATACAGAGAGTGATGTATACGTGCACTAAGCATAGACATACAGTGAGTGATGTATACGTGCACTAAGCAGCGACATACAGTGAGTGATGTATACGTGCACTAAGCATAGACATACAGTGAGTGATGTATACGTGCACTAAGCATAGACATACAGAGAGTGATGTATACATACACTAAGCATAGACATACAGTGAGTGATGTATACGTGCACTAAGCATAGACATACAGTGAGTGATGTATACTTGCACTAAGCATAGACATACAGTGAGTGATGTATACGTGCACTAAGCATAGACATACAGAGAGTGATGTATACGTGCACTAAGCATAGACATACAGTGAGTGATGTATACGTGCACTAAGCATAGACATACAGTGAGTGATGTATACGTGCACTAAGCATAGACATACAGAGAGTGATGTATACGTGCACTAAGCATAGACATACAGTGAGTGATGTATACGTGCACTAAGCAGCGACATACAGTGAGTGATGTATACGTGCACTAAGCATAGACATACAGTGAGTGATGTATACGTGCACTAAGCAGCGACATACAGTGAGTGATGTATACGTGCACTAAGCATAGACATACAGTGAGTGATGTATACGTGCACTAAGCATAGACATACAGTGAGTGATGTATACGTGCACTAAGCATAGACATACAGTGAGTGATGTATACGTGCACTAAGCAGCGACATACAGTGAGTGATGTATACGTGCACTAAGCATAGACATACAGTGAGTGATGTATACGTGCACTAAGCAGCACCAAGTGTGTCCTCACCGTCAGCGAACATAGTCAAGGGCCGACCACATGCTCAATGTACAGTCATATCACAAAGCTTTTATTAAGCTGCAAAAATGGGACATGGATCCTAACATCTGATCTCATATAAACTGTTTATGTAACATAAAGCACTAAACACAATGTACTCTAATTTATCTAGTATTCTTTCCCTGTAATTTACCTCTGCAAGTGCGCTCTGTATACCCAAGTATGCTGCAGCTTGTCTGATAGGCTTTTTCAAAGGCTACAACTGAACTGAAGCATTAAAGGGACATGAAACCCCAAAACAACTCTCCAATTTACTTCTATTATATAATGTGCTTCCTTCTTTTGTTATCCTTTGCTGAAAGGTTTATCTAGGTAAGCTCAGGAGCAGCAAAGAACATACATATACACACACTGATTGTCATTGCATATATATATATATATATATATATATATATATATATATATATATATATATATATATATACATACATACACACACACACACCGATTGTCATTGGCTCACTCATGTGATCAGTTAGAAACCAGTAGTGCATTTCTGCTCCTTCAACAAATGATACCAAGAGAATGAAGTAAATTTGATAATAAAAGTAAACTGGGATTCTCTCTGTCGCGATCACGCTCAAAATAACGAGATTGCGCTATTTCTGCATGCCCCACGAGTGGGGCACTGCAGAAATAGATTTGCAGAGTTATCGATGCAGAGAGGGCCACTCTTGCCGATCGTTGGTGGGTGGGAGTGTAATGAGGGAGGCGGGTGGGCGGCCCATCGCTGGAGGAGGCGGGAGCGGGTAAGACTGCTACGTCGCACAACACGCTAGGGGAAAAAAAAAAGTGCAGGTTACACCGGGAAGTAAGGAGGGAGGACGGGTATTGAGTAGGATCCTATGTGGGATCCATTGAGGGAAAGGGATTGGGGAGGGGGAGGGTAATGAGGGGGAGCAGCTACACTATAGGAAAAAAAGGGGTATTTTAATTTAGTTTTTTAAAAATAGCCTAATTTGCTTCAAAATGGGTACTGGCAGACAGCTGCCAGTACCTAAGATGGCGGCAAATAGGTAGGGGGGGGGTCATACACTACAGAAAACCTAAAAAAAAATATATATATATAAGAAGCCTTTTATATTAGTACTAGCAGACTTTTTGCCAGTACTTAAGATAGGGGTGACCTTTGTGGGGTGGGGAGGGAAGAGAGCCGTTTGAGAGGGGTCAGGGAGGGATCAGGGGGTGGGATGTGTCAGGTGGGAGGCTGATCTCTACACTAAAGCTAAATTAACCCTACAAGCTAATACCTAATTAACACCTTCACTGCAGGGCATAATACAAGTGTGGTGTGCAGCAGCGTTTAGCACCCTTCTAATTACCAAAAAGCAACGCCAAAGCCATATATGTCTGCTATTTCTGAACAAAGGGGATCCCAGAGAAGCATTTACAACCATTTATGCCATAATTGCACAACCTGTTTGTAAACAATTTCAGTGAGAAACCTAAAATTGTGAAAAAGTGAACGATTTTTATTATTTGATCGCATTTGGCGGTGAAATGGTGGCATGAAATATACCAAAATGGGCCTAGAGCAATACTTTGGGTTGTCCCCTAAAAAAAATAAATATATATATAGTTTTGATAGGTAAATATAAAAAAAGACTATTTCTGTTTAAATGTAGTGATGGCAAAAATGCTAAAAATGCTCTGGTCTTTTGGGGAAGTTTTTGTCTGAAATGCCCGGTCCTAAGGGGTTAATAAGTGCTCTGTTAACATTCTTAGTATTTTTCATTTTCTTTCATTCTTTCTTTCTTTGAATATACAGACTGGTCACCTGGTGTAATTTTGGTTGCTCCTTCTGTATCCTGGTAAGTTAAATACATTGGAACATCTTATTTGCTGGAACTGTTTCAATAGCCAAACTCTCCTACTACTTGCCTCATTTGCAGCAGACACAGCTAGTCAATGTAATTTTGTTAGTAAAATTTTAATTGTTCTGCAACATCTTGTCACCTCTGCTGAGGACAACTAATAACAGATATGTAGCAGAGTTATGCTTACTAAGTCTACAGTGTTCACTTCTAATTCTCAAAATTGGAAAAGAGGGCAAAATAAATGTATTAATGAAAGAATATTAAGATTTTTACAATACCTAATTAAACATTTTACACTGCACTCTCAGACTGTTTACTTTCCATTTAATGTGTTAAATTCACTTTTAACAGTGGTTTCCTGCTCAGTTATTTAAATGAATAATAAATGTTATTTATTAATGGCTGACATTTATTAGCTAACTCACAAGACCACCAGACATTAAATGCATCACTTTGATACATAAAGGTATTTGTAATTAAGACAAACATTATTACGTATTAATTGATGTGATTTATAGGTGCTGTCTTGGAGATAAATGATAAATCAGCTGAGTTGCTCTGTGCTATGTGGTCAAGCAGGTTTTTGGGAGGTAAAATATAAAAAAGGAGGAGTTTATCTTCGGTGTCCGTCCCTTTAAGTTATGTACATTGTTGAAAAACAGAAAAACAAACCTCAAATATTGAGATTCCAGTAAAGCGACTGAGTGCAGCGAATTCCAGAATGAGGGTTCCTGCGCAGGCCGTACAGGTGTCGGTCTCTGTGCCTGTCCGAGCCTCCGGTCTTCTAATGCCAAACTTTAGATTGACCTAATGATTTCAAAACAATTACAAGTTACAGTGAGAATCAGCCGTTCAGCAAAGAAAAAATGTTCTTCAGCAGCAGAGAACAAAAGAAAAGGAATCTGATTGTCATGGGATTAGCAATGTAAATACTGCAGGATGTTGTTATCATTGGTGCGGTTATCAGGGATTAGAGACACAAATTAACCATGCTGTGACATCACATACAAATATGGGGATTATAAATTACAAACATTAGAAATGCATCATACACTTTATACATTAACCCTTCTGACAAAACACCCAAAGCAAGTTTCCATAGAACAGTAGTTTGAGGTTTTAGCCATGCAGAGGTTAAACACATAAGGGCAACAGTGCAAGAACCATATGCTGTAACAGTGTTATGTCTTTATGCCCAGAAGTTTTATTCTTTAAGTTTTAATCTACTTTGTTAAACTAAAGTAGATTTATTTGGGTGTCTTAGGGGTCGATTTATCAAAGGCTTTGCAAGCCTTTCGACCCACTACTGCTGCAGGTTTTCACAAGAGAACCTGCACGCCGTATTTAACAAGCAACGGTCATCAGCGGATTAGTGTGCACATGCGATTTATTAGTGTGCGGACTAGTGTGCACGTGCGATTTATTAGTGTGTGCGTGCGATTTATTACTGCGCATTTGATCAAATGCAAATGGTCTTGGCATACCCGTGGATATGGGAGGCCACTGGTGGTGTTGAAGGCTGGGAGCAGTTTGTAGCCAACCTCTTTGGCCATGTGCAGCAGCTCGTTATTGTACCAGTCCATGCCATCTCCATTTTCTTTCAACATCACGGCAAGTGAGTGACCGCCAAGAAGCCCACTGTGGATTTAACCCAATAAACGAATAATAAAAAAAAAACACGGATATTACACAACTATTTTACATAGTGATTGCTGGGAACAATAACGGTTTATAAACAAAATGATACAATGCAGTTGTACAGCAAAAAAATTAATATGAATTAAACTGCCCCAGTACTTAAAGGGAAAAAACTCTCATTCATCAGACAGAGGATACCATTTTAAACAACATTCCAATTTACTACTATTATCTTATTTGCCTTATTCTCTTGGTATCATTTGTTGAAGCAGCAATGCACTACTGGGAGATGCTAAATGCATTGGTTGAGTCAGTAACATGAGGCAGATATGTGCAGCCACCAATCAGTAGCTCCCGAGTCTACCTAGGTATCCTTTACAAGAAAGGATATCAAGAGAACAAAATAAACGAGCTAATAGAAGTAAATTTGGAAGTTGTTTAAAATCACTCTATCTGAATCCTGAAAGAAAAAAATGTGGGTTTTATGCCCCTTTAAATGGTTCTGAAACGCTTTGAGATAGAAATGCTAAAGGCTAGATTACAAGTGGAGCGCTAAGTTAGCCACATAACAATAAGGTGAATTCTGTTAGTAAGCAGCCAGTAACCTAGTGGGACTAAAGTCAGACTGAGCAGCACATTATTATTTCAGGTATGATGAATCATTCACTTGCTCAGGGAAGGAATAAACAATGAACACAATTTTGCCTTTTTTTAAATGGTTTAAGGAGCCGCGCAGTACTGGTGAGAAGGCTTAGGTAACCTCGTCTGACCAGGGCTTTACAAATCAGACCCCTGTACTAAATACAAAACAAACCTGGTCCCCCCCCTCCCCAAGAAAGATGATAAATAAAAGGGACAGTCTACAATATCATTTTTTTCTTTTAAAAGATAGATATTTCTTTTATTACCCATTCCAAAGTTTCGCATAACCAACACAATTATATTCAAATCATTTTTACCTCTGTGATTACCTTGTATCTAAGCCACTTCTGACAGACCCCTGGTCAAATGACTTTTTATTTATTATTATCTATTGACTTGCATTTAGTATTGTGTTGTGCTAACTTTTAAATAACTCCACAGCAGTGAGCACAATGTTATTTATATGGCCCACATGAACTAGCAGTCTCTTGTTGTGAAAAGCAAATACAAAAGCATGTGATAAGAGGCTGTCTGTAGTGGCTTAGAAACAGGCAGAAATTTAGAGGTTTAAATGTTATAAAGTATATTAATATAACAATGTTGGTTGTGCAAAGCTGGGGAATGGGGAAGGCGTTATCTATCTTTTTACACAACAATTTTATTGTAGACTGTCCCTTTAAAATAAGAATATATTTATTACCTATCATCTCCATCTAACCGCTCTGTACAAATGCAATGATGCAGGCGGTACAGACAATGCAAAGCTGTAACAGTTACTCTATTACAGCCAGCACCTGCGCCTCTTCAGGTAGGAGGATAAACTGCACGTGCGCTTGAACTGGTATAGAGAGGTTGGTGTAGCTTAACATAGTCTGTTCTGCCAGCATCAACATATTAAAAAAACAACAAAACAAGCTATGTGAAGGGAGCCAGACGGGGAAGGTTACAGGTAATAATTACATTTATATTTACTTTGTTATTAAAAATAAAAGCAGGTATATAGTGTGTTTAGTATCAGAACTCTACTTGTTCTATTTACTGAACACTTTATAACATACAATCTGCATTCAGCTGTTATCTTCTGTTTACTAAGAGTTGACAATATTTTGCTGATTACATTCCAACATCTTCTGGGTTCACAACCTTCTAATACCATAAATAACACTATTCCCTGTAACTCATCTCTTACAATTCAGCAATGATTGTGAATCCATATACCTATAAATGACCTAACACTTACCCGAGGACTCGAATGTTCGTCTCAAAGACCGACACCACAATGTCGTTATCTAAATTGACATCTTTAATTACTTTTCGGACGGCATCTTCAAAATCTTTGGTACGGTTTAACACCTGGGGAGAAACGGAAGGAGGAGATCATTCAGATCTAATAAATATATAAATAAAATGTGATGTTCTAATGCAAATATAGCATGCTTTAACCATTGCATTACTGACCCTGGATATCTACAGATGGGTTAAGCACATAGCTAAACTCCTGCTCTACAGCGATAAGCACTGCAGCTCCCAAGCAGGAAGCAGCTGGCGATCACCAGGTATGTGCAACTGTGGCTCCTCATTGGATCACGCTCTGTGCGTGCACTACATGCGGCTGTCTAAATGTTTAGTTCCTTTACAAATGATAAAAGCAGTTATCCCAGTTCAGTAATGCAAGAAATACATAGTATAAGGGATTAGACCATGTAATATTTGCTTCAAAATGTCCCTTTCATAGACAGATCAATGTTTTTTTAAATGGGATATGAGACTCACATTCACACATTTTTTAAAGTAAAATATTTTTAGTATTTTTTTTTGTTGGGTTAATGTAAAAAGAAAATCATTTTTGGCCACATAAATATAGGTGTGAGCGTCATCTCAATGACTGATGACTTACGCAGCCCTTTGCAGTGAAAATCTGATACCTATATATCAAAAAGATAGGTATAGAACTAATCTCTTCATATATTACCCATACAATGGAGTGCGGGGGGTGCCCTAGTGGTAGATATACAATAGTATCTCAGAAAAAGAAAAACCACTCTCTGGCACACACTTAAACACATAGTTAAACTGGCAAAAAGGGAGCCAAAAATCATAAAACTTAACTTTTACTTGCAGATATTAAAATACACATCCTACATGGGATAAATATAAAAAACACATACAGTTTTAAAACAAAAGTAGGGCTGTCGGGGGGTGCCTGGATTTAACACAGTACAACGTGTCTATTTAAAGTAATAATCAGAGCAACTCTCAGTACACAGCATCAAGCAAATTCCAACACTGTCTGAAGCCCATTGTAAGACGTCCACTGAGATAAAAAAGATCCCTAGTAACCTACTGTATGTTTAGGTGATACCCAGCAAAGGTGGGTGCAGGAAGGGGCTTATCAGACTCTCTCTCAGTAGATATTACTTGCAATTATTGTAAAAAAAAAAGTCCGGGCTTGCAGTGACTAAGGATTTAGCCAAACATACCAACGTTACCAATGTGTTATAACAGAGAGCGCACAAATGAAACATAATAATTTCCAGACTACTCACAAACAGACGAACGCCTAACGCACGTTTCGCCTGGGCTTTTTAAAAGGCGTTGAAATCGGATACCTGCCTACTCCTGGGGCCATACACTAGAACAAATACATTTTATAAAATTACCGACTTACCTTGATGGCTGCAGTAATGAAGCCAAATTTAAAGGAATAGAAAGGTCAAAAATGAAATAAGCACATTAGCTATAATGCTTTTATTAAAAGCTATTACCGTTTTTCTGCGGCATACACACATATCCTGCGAGGGCCGTGCACCAGTATTCAAACACCATGCCTTCTCAGAGAGCTGGCACTGATGAGTAATTGCTACTAAAAAGACATAACGCACGCACATTTCATTTTTGACCTTTCTATCCCTTTAAGTTTCAGAGGTGACAAAATACTGATTATTTTTTGGTAATATTTACAGAACCCTCAGGTAAAACTATATTTATATAAAAAGAAATTTTATGCTTACCTGATAAATTTATTTCTTTTGTGACACGATGAGTCCACGGATCATCTTAATTACTAATGGGATATTCACCTCCTGGTCAGCAGGAGGAGGCAAAGAGCACCACAGCAGAGCTGTTAAATAGCTCCTCCCTTCCCTCCCACTCCAGTCATTCGACCAAAGTTAGGAAGAGAAAGGAAAAGCCAAGGTGCAGAGGTGTCTGAAGTTTACAATAACCCACAACCTGTCTAAAAGAACAGGGCGGACCGTGGACTCATTCTTTTTTAAGACACTATCAGTCCACGGATCATCTTAATTACGAATGGGATTCAATACCCAAGCTAGAGAACACAGATGATACAGGAGGGACAAGACAGGGAACCTAAACGAAAAGCACCACTGCTTGAAGAACCTTTCTCCCAGAAGCGGCCTCAGCCGAGGAAAAAGTATCAAATTAGTAGAATTTTGAAAAGTGTGAAGAGAGGACCAAGTTGCATCCTTGCAAATCTGTTCCACAGAAGCTTTGTTCTTGAACGCCCATGAGGAAGCAACAGCCCTCGTGGAATGAGCCGTAACTCTCTCTGGAGGCTGCTGACCAGCAGTCTCATATGCAAAACGTATGATACTCTTCAGCCAAAAAGAAAGAGAAGTAGCCACAAAGAAGAAGACTGATGAAACTCCTTAGTTGCCTGCAGGTAAAACTTTAAAAGCACGGACCTCGTCCAAATTGTGCAGAAGTCGTTCCTTTTTGAGAAGAAGGATTAGGACACAAAGAAGGAACAACAATCTCCTGATTAATGTTCCAATCAGAAACTACTTTAGGAAGAAATCCTAATTTAGTACGTAAAACTACCTTATCTGAATGGAAAATAAGGTAAGGAGACTCAAACTGTAATGCCGAGAGCTCTGACACTCTACAAGCTGAAGAAATCGCAACAAGAAACAAAACTTTCCAAGATAATATTTTAATATCTAAGGAATGCATAGGCTCAAACAGAGCCCCTTGAAGAACTTTGAGAACTAATTAAGACTCCATGGAGGAGTAACTGGTTTGAACATAGGCATGATTCTGACCAAGGCCTGACAAAAGGATTGTACATCTGGGACATCCACCAGACATTTGTGTAACAAAATTGACAAGGAAGAGATTTGACCCTTTAGGGAACTCGTCAATAAAACCTTCTCCAAACCCTCTTTGGGAAAAGACAAAATTCTAGGAATCCTAACTCAACTCCAAGAGTAGCCCTTGGATTCACACCAATAAAGATATCTACGCCATATCTTATGGTAAATCTTTCTAGTTACAGGCTTACGAGCCTGAATCATGGTCTCTATGACCGATTCAGAAAACCCCCGCTTGGACAAAATTAAGCGTTCAATCTCCAAGCAGTCAGCTTCAGAGAAACTAGAATTGGGTGAAGGAAGGGCCCTTGAATTAAAAGGTCCTTCCTCAACAGAAGTCTCCAAGGTGGCAGAGATGACATGTCCACCAGATCTGCATACCAAATCCTGCGATGCCAAGCCGGAGCAATGACAATCACCTACGCCCTCTCCTGTTTGATTCGAGCAATGACCCGAGGAAGAAGCGCAAACGGAAGAAATAGGTATGCTAGACTGAAGGTCTAAGGAACCGCCAGAGCATCTATCAGTTCCGCCTGGGGGTCCCTTGACCTCGACCCATATCTCAGGAGCTTGGCATTCTGTCGAGATGCCATGAGATCTAACTCTGGCTGACCCCATTTGAGAATCAGGCTGGAAAACACTTCCGAATGGAGTTCCCACTCCCCCGGATAAAATATCTGCCTGCTCAGAAAGAGTTGACCACTCCTGGGATGTGGATCGCCGACAGATAGCAAGAATGGGCCTCCGCCCACTGAAATATCTTGGTTACCTCTGTCATCGCTAAGGAACTCCACGTTCCTCCCAGATGATTGATGTAAGCCACTGAAGTTATGTTGTCCGACTGGAACATGATAAACTGGGCCGAGGCTAACTAAGGCCAGGCCAGAAATGCATTGAAGATCGCTCTCAGTTCCAGGATGTTTATAGGAAGAACAGACTCTGATTGGCGTCTGTTGTCACAATCACCCAGGATGGTCTGCGAAAGAAGGTTCCCTGGGAGAGATGATCCAGAGACAACCACCATTGAAGAGAGTCCCTCGTCTCCTGCTCCAGGGTTATTTGAGGAGACAAGTCTGCATAGTCTCTGTTCCATTGCCTGAGCATGCTTAACTGCAGAGGTCTGAGGTGGACCCGAACAAACAGGATGCTGTCCATAGCCACCACCATCAGTTCGATTACCTCCATGCACTGGGCCACTGACGGCCGAGGAGTGGACTGAAGGGCTAGACAAATATCGACAACCTTTGATTTCCTGACTTCTGTCAGAAAAATCTTCATAGATATGGAATCTATTATGGTTCCCAAGAAAGTCACCCTTGTATTTGGGACTAAGGAACTCTTATCCAAATTTACCTTCCACCCGTGAGTTCTCAGGAAAGATAACACCATGTCGGAATGGGATCTTGCTTGTTGAAAAGATGGAGCCTGGACTAGAATATCGTCCAGCTAAGGCGCCACCCCAATGCCCCGTGGCCTTAGAACCGCCAGTAGAGACCCCAGAACCCTTGTGAAGATTCTGGAAGCCGTGGCCAGACCGAAAGGAAGAGCCATGAACTGGAAGTGTTTGGCTAGAAAGGCAAACCTTAGGAACTTGGGATGATCCCTGTGGATAGGAATATGTAGCCATGAGTCCTTTAAATCCACTGTTGTCATAAATTGACCCACCTGGATCAATGGAAGAATGGAACGAATGGTTTCCATCTTGAAAAACGGAACCCTGAGAAATTTGTTTAGACTCCTGAGGTCTAAAATTGGTCTGAAGGTTCCCTCCTTTTTGAGAACTACAAACAGATTGGAATAAAAACCCTGCCCCTGTTCCTGTACTGAAACGGGAACAATCACTCCCAGGGCGGAGAGGTCTCCTACACAATGTAAGAACTCCTTTTTCTTTTTGGTCTGGTCAGATAATCTTGAAAGTAGAAACCTGCCTCTGGGAGGAAACTTTTGAACTCTAATTTGTACCCCAGAGACACTATTTCTATTGTCCAGGGATTCTGACCGTCCCGAACCCAAACCTGAACAAAGAAGGAAAGTCTGCCCCCTACCAGATCCGGTCCCGGATCGGGGGTATGCCCTTCATGCTGTCTTGGATTCAATAGCAGGCTTCTTGGATCGTTTACCCTTGTTCCAAGGTTAAGTCTCCATGTAGGCTTAGATTGTCCCTGCTTGGAGGCGGAAGAGGAAGAATTTCCCTTAAAATTTTGAAAGGAACGAAAATTACTCTGTCGTCCCTTTTGTTTGTTTCTCATATCTTGAGGGAGAAGATGACCCCTACGTTTCGTAATATCAGAGATTATTTCCTTCAAACCCAGTCCAAACAAGGTCTTCCCCTTGTAAGGAATCGCTAAAAGTTTAGACTTAGAGGATACATCCACAGACCAAGGTTTTAACCATAAGACTCTGCGAGCTAGAACAGAGAAACCTGAAATCTTTGCTCCCAGTTGATACCTTAAAGGGAAGCATCCGTAATAAAGGAATTAGCCAATTTAAGAGCTTTTATCATATCCTTTATTTCATCCAGGGGAATGTCAGTCCTAATAGCGTCAGGCAACGTGTCAACCAATATGCTGTCGCACCAGTGGCGGTAGCAACGTACACAGCTGGCTCCCATTGGAAGCCCTGGTGTACCTCTTTGAGTAACCCCTCTAATTTCTGGTCCATAGGATATTTGAAGCACAACTATCCTCTAAGGGTATAGTAGTTCTCTTAGCTAAGGTGAAAACAGCTCGTTACACCTTGGGGACTTTTTTTTCCCCCAGGATTAACTACGACCGTGGAATCTCTGTCATCCAAAGTAGCTAAAACCTCCTTGAGTAACGGACGGAGGTGTTCTAGCTTAAACCTGAAAGGTACAACTTCAGTATCAGCAAGAGGAATTACACCGTGTCAGAAACCTTGCTTGCTGAATGTCTCTCTTTCCTCTAACGCTTTCCCTGCAACAATGGAAAAGCCGACAATGCATCAGAAGATATGAGAGGAGCGGTGTCTTGTAACATGACCCAGAATGAGTTATAGAGGAAGCGCAGGGCATTGCATGTGAGGGCAATAACATTTTGGGACTCCTGAGGAGAAAACTGCTTATATTGAACATTGTCATTCGATTTCTGAACAGCATCCCCTTTGGGAAATGTTGTCTCAGAAAAAAAGACTATCCCTAAGGATTAACTTCCTCTCATACAAGAGGAATAGAAAAGGGATTGGTGGTTCCACATTGGCATCAACACAAAAAAACAAGTAACCCTCTGCATGACCTCTTGGTCCATTCTGAACCAAGATATCAAAGAAAAAACAGAATTTATGTTTACCTGATAAATTACTTTCTCCAACGGTGTGTCCGGTCCACGGCGTCATCCTTACTTGTGGGATATTCTCTTCCCCAACAGGAAATGGCAAAGAGCCCAGCAAAGCTGGTCACATGATCCCTCCTAGGCTCCGCCTACCCCAGTCATTCGACCGACGTTAAGGAGGAATATTTGCATAGGAGAAACCATATGGTACCGTGGTGACTGTAGTTAAAGAAAATAAATTATCAGACCTGATTAAAAAAACCAGGGCGGGCCGTGGACCGGACACACCGTTGGAGAAAGTAATTTATCAGGTAAACATAAATTCTGTTTTCTCCAACATAGGTGTGTCCGGTCCACGGCGTCATCCTTACTTGTGGGAACCAATACCAAAGCTTTAGGACACGGATGAAGGGAGGGAGCAAATCAGGTCACCTAAATGGAAGGCACCACGGCTTGCAAAACCTTTCTCCCAAAAATAGCCTCAGAAGAAGCAAAAGTATCAAACTTGTAAAATTTGGTAAAAGTGTGCAGTGAAGACCAAGTCGCTGCCCTACATATCTGATCAACAGAAGCCTCGTTCTTGAAGGCCCATGTGGAAGCCACAGCCCTAGTGGAATGAGCTGTGATTCTTTCGGGAGGCTGCCGTCCGGCAGTCTCGTAAGCCAATCTGATGATGCTTTTAATCCAAAAAGAGAGAGAGGTAGAAGTTGCTTTTTGACCTCTCCTTTTACCAGAATAAACAACAAACAAGGAAGATGTTTGTCTAAAATCCTTTGTAGCATCTAAATAGAATTTTAGAGCGCGAACAACATCCAAATTGTGCAACAAACGTTCCTTCTTTGAAACTGGTTTCGGACACAGAGAAGGTACGATAATCTCCTGGTTAATGTTTTTGTTAGAAACAACTTTTGGAAGAAAACCAGGTTTAGTACGTAAAACCACCTTATCTGCATGGAACACCAGATAAGGAGGAGAACACTGCAGAGCAGATAATTCTGAAACTCTTCTAGCAGAAGAAATTGCAACTAAAAACAAAACTTTCCAAGATAATAACTTAATATCAACGGAATGCAAGGGTTCAAACGGAACCCCCTGAAGAACTGAAAGAACTAAATTGAGACTCCAAGGAGGAGTCAAAGGTTTGTAAACAGGCTTAATTCTAACCAGAGCCTGAACAAAGGCTTGAACTTCTGGCACAGCAGCCAGTTTTTTGTGAAGTAACACCGACAAGGCAGAAATCTGTCCCTTCAGGGAACTTGCAGATAATCCTTTTTCCAATCCTTCTTGAAGGAAGGATAGAATCCTAGGAATCTTAACCTTGTCCCAAGAGAATCCTTTAGATTCACACCAACAGATATATTTTTTCCAAATTTTGTGGTAAATCTTTCTAGTTACAGGCTTTCTGGCCTGAACAAGAGTATCAATAACAGAATCTGAGAACCCTCGCTTCGATAAAATCAAGCGTTCAATCTCCAAGCAGTCAGCTGGAGTGAAACCAGATTCGGATGTTCGAACGGACCCTGAACAAGAAGGTCTCGTCTCAAAGGTAGCTTCCAAGGTGGAGCCGATGACATATTCACCAGATCTGCATACCAAGTCCTGCGTGGCCACGCAGGAGCTATCAAGATCACCGACGCCCTCTCCTGATTGATCCTGGCTACCAGCCTGGGGATGAGAGGAAACGGCGGGAACACATAAGCTAGTTTGAAGGTCCAAGGTGCTACTAGTGCATCCACTAGAGCCGCCTTGGGATCCCTGGATCTGGACCCGTAGCAAGGAACTTTGAAGTTCTGACGAGAGGCCATCAGATCCATGTCTGGAATGCCCCACAGCTGAGTGACTTGGGCAAAGATTTCCGGATGGAGTTCCCACTCCCCCGGATGCAATGTCTGACGACTCAGAAAATCCGCTTCCCAATTTTCCACTCCTGGGATGTGGATAGCAGACAGGTGGCAGGAGTGAGACTCCGCCCATAGAATGATTTTGGTCACTTCTTCCATCGCTAGGGAACTCCTTGTTCCCCCCTGATGGTTGATGTACGCAACAGTTGTCATGTTGTCTGATTGAAACCGTATGAACTTGGCCCTCGCTAGCTGAGGCCAAGCCTTGAGAGCATTGAATATCGCTCTCAGTTCCAGAATATTTATCGGTAGAAGAGATTCTTCCCGAGACCAAAGACCCTGAGCTTTCAGGGATCCCCAGACCGCGCCCCAGCCCATCAGACTGGCGTCGGTCGTGACAATGACCCACTCTGGTCTGCGGAATGTCATCCCTTGTGACAGGTTGTCCAGGGACAGCCACCAACGGAGTGAGTCTCTGGTCCTCTGATTTACTTGTATCTTCGGAGACAAGTCTGTATAGTCCCCATTCCACTGACTGAGCATGCACAGTTGTAATGGTCTTAGATGAATGCGCGCAAAAGGAACTATGTCCATTGCCGCTACCATCAACCCGATCACTTCCATGCACTGAGCTATGGAAGGAAGAGGAACGGAATGAAGTATCCGACAAGAGTCTAGAAGCTTTGTTTTTCTGGCCTCTGTCAGAAAAATCCTCATTTCTAAGGAGTCTATTATTGTTCCCAAGAAGGGAACCCTTGTTAACGGGGATAGAGAACTCTTTTCCACGTTCACTTTCCATCCGTGAGATCTGAGAAAGGCCAGGACAATGTCCGTGTGAGCCTTTGCTTGAGGAAGGGACGACGCTTGAATCAGAATGTCGTCCAAGTAAGGTACTACAGCAATGCCCCTTGGTCTTAGCACAGCTAGAAGGGACCCTAGTACCTTTGTGAAAATCCTTGGAGCAGTGGCTAATCCGAAAGGAAGCGCCACGAACTGGTAATGTTTGTCCAGGAATGCGAACCTTAGGAACCGATGATGTTCCTTGTGGATAGGAATATGTAGATACGCATCCTTTAAATCCACCGTGGTCATGAATTGACCTTCCTGGATGGAAGGAAGAATAGTTCGAATGGTTTCCATCTTGAACGATGGAACCTTGAGAAACTTGTTTAAGATCTTGAGATCTAAGATTGGTCTGAACGTTCCCTCTTTTTTGGGAACTATGAACAGATTGGAGTAGAACCCCATCCCTTGTTCTCTTAATGGAACAGGATGAATCACTCCCATTTTTATGTGGTCTGAAGACAACTGAGACCTGTGGAACTCCCCTTGGGGGAAGTCCCTTGAATTCCAGAAGATAACCTTGGGAGACTATTTCTAGCGCCCAAGGATCCAGAACATCTCTTGCCCAAGCCTGAGCGAAGAGAGAGAGTCTGCCCCCCACCAGATCCGGTCCCGGATCGGGGGCCAACATTTCATGCTGTCTTGGTAGCAGTGGCAGGTTTCTTGGCCTGCTTTCCCTTGTTCCAGCCTTGCATTGGTCTCCAAGCTGGCTTGGCTTGAGAAGTATTACCCTCTTGCTTAGAGGACGTAGCACCTTGGGCTGGTCCGTTTCTACGAAAGGGACGAAAATTAGGTTTATTTTTTGCCTTGAAAGGCCGATCCTGAGGAAGGGCGTGGCCCTTACCCCCAGTGATATCAGAGATAATCTCTTTCAAGTCAGGGCCAAACAGCGTTTTCCCCTTGAAAGGAATGTTAAGTAGCTTGTTCTTGGAAGACGCATCAGCCGACCAAGATTTCAACCAAAGCGCTCTGCGCGCCACAATAGCAAACCCAGAATTCTTAGCCGCCAACCTAGCCAATTGCAAAGTGGCGTCTAGGGTGAAAGAATTAGCCAATTTGAGAGCATTGATTCTGTCCATAATCTCCTCCAAAGGAGGAGAATCACTATCGACCGCTCTTATCAGATCATCGAACCAGAAACATGCGGCTGTAGCGACAGGGACAATGCATGAAATTGGTTGTAGAAGGTAACCTTGCTGAACAAACATTTTTTTAAGCAAACCTTCTAATTTTTTATCCATAGGATCTTTGAAAGCACAACTATCCTCTATGGGTATAGTGGTGCGTTTGTTTAAAGTGGAAACCGCTCCCTCGACCTTGGGGACTGTCTGCCATAAGTCCTTTCTGGGGTCGACCATAGGAAACAATTTTTTAAATATGGGGGGAGGGACGAAAGGAATACCGGGCCTTTCCCATTCTTTATTAACAATGTCCGCCACCCGCTTGGGTATAGGAAAAGCTTCTGGGAGCCCCGGCACCTCTAGGAACTTGTCCATTTTACAAAGTTTCTCTGGGATGACCAACTTGTCACAATCATCCAGAGTGGATAATACCTCCTTAAGCAGAATGCGGAGATGTTCCAACTTAAATTTAAATGCAATCACATCAGGTTCAGCCTGTTGAGAAATGTTCCCTGAATCAGTAATTTCTCCCTCAGACAAAACCTCCCTGGCCCCATCAGACTGGGTTAGGGGCCCTTCAGAAATATTATTATCAGCGTCGTCATGCTCTTCAGTATCTAAAACAGAGCAGCCGCGCTTACGCTGATAAGTGTTCATTTTGGCTAAAATGTTTTTGACAGAATTATCCATTACAGCCGTTAATTGTTGCATAGTAAGGAGTATTGGCGCGCTAGATGTACTAGGGGCCTCCTGAGTGGGCAAGACTCGTGTAGACGAAGGAGGGAATGATGCAGTACCATGCTTACTCCCCTCACTTGAGGAATCATCTTGGGCATCATTGTCATTATCACATAAATCACATTTATTTAAATGAATAGGAATCCTGGCTTCCCCACATTCAGAACACAGTCTATCTGGTAGTTCAGACATGTTAAACAGGCATAAACTTGATAACAAAGTACAAAAAACGTTTTAAAATAAAACCGTTACTGTCACTTTAAATTTTAAACTGAACACACTTTATTACTGCAATTGCGAAAAACATGAAGGAATTGTTCAAAATTCACCAAATTTTCACCACAGTGTCTTAAAGCCTTAAAAGTATTGCACACCAAATTTGGAAGCTTTAACCCTTAAAATAACGGAACCGGAGCCGTTTTGAACTTTAACCCCTTTACAGTCCCTGGTATCTGCTTTGCTGAGACCCAACCAAGCCCAAAGGGGAATACGATACCAAATGACGCCTTCAGAAAGTCTTTTCTAAGTATCAGAGCTCCTCTCACATGCGACTGCATGCCATGCCTCTCAAAAACAAGTGCGCAACACCGGCGCGAAAATGAGGCTCTGCTTATGCTTTGGGAAAGCCCCTAAAGAATAAGGTGTCTAAACCAGTGCCTGCCGATATTATTATATCAAAATACCCAGATAAAATGATTCCTCAAGGCTAAATATGTGTTAATAATGAATCGATTTAGCCCAAAAAAAGTCTACAGTTTTAATAAGCCCTTGTGAAGCCCTTATTTACGATCGTAATAAACATGGCTTACCGGATCCCATAGGGAAAATGACAGCTTCCAGCATTACATCGTCTTGTTAGAATGTGTCATACCTCAAGCAGCAAGAGACTGCACACTGTTCCCCCAACTGAAGTTAATTGCTCTCAACAGTCCTGTGTGGAACAGCCATGGATTTTAGTGACGGTTGCTAAAATCATTTTCCTCATACAAACAGAAATCTTCATCTCTTTTCTGTTTCTGAGTAAATAGTACATACCAGCACTATTTCAAAATAACAAACTCTTGATTGAATAATAAAAACTACAGTTAAACACTAAAAAACTCTAAGCCATCTCCGTGGAGATGTTGCCTGTACAACGGCAAAGAGAATGACTGGGGTAGGCGGAGCCTAGGAGGGATCATGTGACCAGCTTTGCTGGGCTCTTTGCCATTTCCTGTTGGGGAAGAGAATATCCCACAAGTAAGGATGACGCCGTGGACCGGACACACCTATGTTGGAGAAATTAATTTTTTTAATAAAAATCCCAATATAAAAAAACCTTACTATCACTTTAAATTTTAAAATGGTAACTTTTTTTTTATTTTTATTATTTGCGTGTAAATAGGCCAGAAAAGCTTAAATAGACTTGCAAGTTACCAGTACACCTCAGCAGGGAACTGCTGAGGTGCCTGCCTGACCGATAAAACCAACTCCTCTCTGAGCAGTATGGTCAGATTCGGAACTCCACCGCAACAGCGGAAGACAGTCTCCGATCCTAATTACTCATGATATAATAAAGGATGCGTAATAGGACAAGTAACTGTACCACTTCCTTTCAGACTCACCGGAAGAGAAGGGGAAAAAGGCGTGCTATGCAAATATCACCTCCCCTAGTACCACCCGTCGTGGGCGTTGACAATACAGTCATCTCCCGGTCTGCATTTTTGTTGTTCATGTAACCGCCCGGGAGATGTGACCACCGCAATCACCAGATAGCCCTACTTAATAAATTTAAACTGCCCAATTGTGCCCATCGTGGGCGATGTCAATACACTTATCTCCCGGTCGGCATGTCTGTATATGTAACCGCCGGGAGATGTGAACCATAATTGATTTTTAAAGTAGCTGTAACTGGCCAGAGCGATGTGACCAATACTGCAGCCTTGAGATCAGGTAGAGATCCTGTTTATGCCGCTTGACCCAGTGCCTGCGTCTAGCTGTCACATATAGTCTCCTGAGCAAAAAGGAGAATTCATGCTTGATAAATATAAAGTGCCCAACTCCCTTAAGGGCTTCCTTATATGTCCATTCTCACAAAATAAGTGTCTAACGTCTTCTGAGTCTTTCTTTTAACCCCAGAAATAAAAGTCAGCACTTACCTCATTCTGCCCGACAGCAAAGGCAGCTCCCTGGCTTGAGAGGTCCTCTCCCTCACATGGACCTGTGAAATAAGAGAAAATACTGAGTAATATCCCTCAGATTTTTCAGAGTTAGGGCAGCATCAGTATGAGAGGCGCAGTGAGAATTATGTCCCACAAGTTCCCATTGCTCTAAAGCCACCAAAGCTCTTCTAAAGAGACTGATATGGACGTAGGCAAAGAGAATGACTGAGGTGGGAGGGAAGAGAGGAGCTATTTAACAGCTCTGCTGTGGTGCTCTTTGCCTCCTCTTGCTGACCAGGAGGTGAATATCCCATTAGTAATTAAGATGATCCGTGGACTCATTGTGCTTTAAAAAAGAAATTATTAAAATATCAAAAAAGAAAGTCCTGTATTATTTCCTTCATACTCGGTTGCACGATATAAACCAGGTGTTTTTTCCCTATACAGATTAGTAAATAGATCCACACCCGCTGGGAGGTTGACATAATATTATACTTGGCATCTCCTGCATATGCCGCTGTTGTAGAAAATATAGTCAGCTAATGGACATAGTACGATTATTTACACTTTTTACTATGAATCTATCACAAAGGCGCCAGTGCACATAATCACAACAACATTTATAATACAAACTACAAACTGCATTCAGCGCTTACCACTAGAGTGTCCAGTGTATCAATTAATGTCAATGAAAACCTATTAGAAGGAAAAAAATAATTAAAAATGTTATCAAAAGGTTCCAGATAGAACTACAGAGACTACAAAGGTCGGCTATGTTTCACATAAACAACCAGGAGTCTACAAAACTCCTGCCAGAGGTGTTATTTTATCAAAATATTTTCTGTTAAATCTAGGTTATGACATAACGTTACATGCAAGGTTTATGTTATGCAAAAGGAACAAGGAAAACATAACCAATAAAAAAAAAAGGTTATTTCCAGGTAAACCAGATTTCTCTCATCCCCTGCAAGTCCTAAAACACAACCATAGTGGCTCTTTTAAAGTGTTTAAAGGCAGAAAATAGTCCAAATTGAAATGTGCATATTTTTGCAACCAACTTGTATTATTAAAATGGTTTAGTAAATGACATTACTGTATTTGAAGCATATGCACATATGTTTTGCATGCACCAGCATTCACACACTGAGCTTGGCCACAGCCCGCTGTGTATGATGACAAACACAGGCCACCCCTTGCTGTATAGGCTGGTGCACAGTATGAAGTCTAATGTGTGGGCTGTCGCAACATACGTGCAGATGCTGCCGAAACAGTAAAAGCTTTTACAAAAACCATATTGCTAATATAATGCACATTTTTTTTTTAAATTTCAACCATTATATCTCTTAAATACTACTAGAAAATCTGCTAGTTGCAGACCCTATAAACATTTAGGCTAATCACCCGTATCATGTGCTG
>NC_069508.1:22484385-22531885 GCF_027579735.1 Bombina bombina
GACGCTACACAACAGTGTAAATAAAAACTGTGGCACAATGGTATTAGTATACGACCAATAAGTGTAAGTTTAAATATCAAAATCAGTAATGGGTTACCTAAAAAAAGACTGGTTGTATCTGTTACTGTATGTGAAGGTCACATACACATAATTAATATATATATTAATATTAATGGGAGGAAAAATAATATTTGTAATACATAAATAAAAATGATATACAATGGACACAAGGTAGTAATGGTAAAATATATGTGAGAAATAAGAAGACCAAAAAAGCTAATATTGACAATTTGGGTACCCTTAGGAAAGTGTTGCAAAATAAGATAAAATAAAAACAAAACCAAGATAAAACAGAACAATAATGTAAAAATGTTGTTAAAAAATGTTGTCGTTACAAAACATATTAACAACATTTTTACATTATTGTTTTGAACTCCTATGTTCTTATTATAGACTGTCATTGGAGATATTCACACCTAACGAGATAACATTGCTTGTAATATTGTCTGTTTTATCTTGGTTTTGTTTTATCTTATTTTGCAGCACTTTCCTTTTTTATGCGCTTTTATCACAATAATCTTGCTTTCTCTATGATTCAGATAGAGCATCAATTTTAAGTAATTTTCTAATTTATTCCTATTATCAATTTTTCTTTGTTCTCTTGGTATCTTTATTTGAAAAAGCAAGAATGTAAGCTTAGGAGCCAGACCATTTTTGGTTCAGCACGAGAGAACAAAGAAAAATTGATAGTAGGAGTAAATTAGGAAGTTGCTTAAAATTGCCGCTCTATCTGAATCATGAAAGTTTAATTTTGACTAGACTGTTCCTTTAAGCAAAAATTAACTAATATTAAAATGTTTAAATTTAGCAGAAAATTATATATTATTAGAAAATATTACACACGCACACACACACACATACATACACACACACACACTTTATTTTTATTTTACCATGTAGGCTAGGGAGAACAATACAGAAATTAGTTTGTTATATATATATAAAATAGTTTTCTAAATATATAAGTATAGAAACAAGCAAAGGTAAAACTAAAAATGCTGACATTTATTTTTAAAATACAACAAATGCTGATAGCTAAAATTGGCTTTAGACCAGTAAAGGGGTACAAACATGTTAAAACTATTTCTTTCATGTAATTGGCGAGAGCCCATGAGCTAGTGATGTATGGGATATACAATCCTAACAGGAGGGGCAAAGTTTCCCAAACATCAAAATGCCTATAAATACACCCACAATTCACTTTTACAAACTTTGCCTCCTATGGAGGTGGTGAAGTAAGTTTGTTCTTGATTTCTATGTTTTCTTCTACAATAAGCGCTTCTAAGCATTTTGAAGCCCAATTCCTCTCAGAGTACAGTGTTTGTCAGAGGGATGTGAAGGGAGTATCGCCTATTTCATGTTATGGTTTTCCTCGCTGGAAATATTTTCAAAGGTTCTCTGTTATCGGTCGTAGGGCTTCATCTCCTACCTCCCTTTTCAGATCAACGATATACTCTCATATACCATCTGCTGATACTTTTTCAGTACTAGTTTGGCTTTCCGCTATATGTGGATGGGTGTCTTTTGGTAAGTATGTTTTTTTTTTTTATTTAAGACACTCTCAGCTATGGTTTGGCGCTTTATGTATTAATATAAAGTTTTAAATATGTATTTTACTTATATTTGCCGTGAGTCAGGTCTATGTATATTTCCTTTTGCAGACTGTCAGTTTCAGTTTGGGAAGCATGTTTAGGAAGTTATTAGTCTTACCTGGGGTATAGTCCTTGACTGTTTTTTCCCTTTCACGAGCAAAATTAGGCTTGCGAGGGCGCAAAATGCTGTTATTTATTGCGTCATTCTTGGCGCAAGAATTTTTTTTAAAGCAAAGGTACGTCTTTGATGACGCAAGTTCGTATTTTCCCTCGTCTTAGTTGATGCCAGATTTTCCTTGCACGAGTTTGTGTCTGTTATGACGCGAGTTGCGTAATTTCCGGATGTTGTTAGCGGCAAAAAAAATGTTCAACTTCCTTTTGCGTTGTGCGTCATACTTGGCGCCAAAAAAAATAATTTATTTTTCACCCCACTTCCTATATGCCTCTTGCCTTCTATATACTCAGAGGGTCATGCTGTTTGCATTTTTTCCCATTCCTGAAACTGCCATATAAGGAAATTGTAAATTTTGCTTTAATGTTTTTTCTTTTACATTTTGCAAGATGTCTCAATCTGATCCTGTCTCAGAAGCAACTGTTGGAACCCTGCTGCCTGATCACAGTTCTACCAAAGCTAAGTGTATCTGTTGTAAGTTAGCTGAGATTATATCTCCAGCTGTAGTATGTAACAGTTGTCATGATAACTTTTGCATGCAGAAAATGTTTCCATCAGTACTAGTACAGTTTCTGTTCCTTCAACATCTAATGTACATGATATCCCTGTTGATATGAAAAGTTATATTGCTGATGCGATACAGAAGGATTTGTCTGCTATTCCGCCTAGCACAGAGCAACAGGAAACATATCCTATTTGTCTAGCATTTTTCTTTTGCTTCAACATGCTAATCATTTTCTCTGTAATGCTATTTTTGATATCATCAAAATTGATGTTAAATCTATGTCTTTAGCTATTTTAGCTAGAAGAGTTTTATGGCTCAAATCTTGGAATGCTGACATGGTATTTAAGTCTAGATTACTATCTCTTTCTTTCCAAGGTAACAATTTATTTGGTTCTCAGTTGGATTCAATTATTTCAACTATCACTGGCAGTTTATTTTACCTCAGGATAAAAGATCTAAGTAAATCTAAAGCTTCTAATTGTTTTCATTCTTTTCGACAGAACAAGGAAAAGAAAATCAATCCTTCCCCTAAAGACTCTGGTTCCAATTGGAAACCTTAAATTGAATTAAATCCAAGCCTTTTAAGAAACCAAAGCCAGCCCCCAAGTCTGCATGAAGGTGCGGCCCTCGATCCAGTTCAGCTGGTGGAGGGCAGATTGAAATTATTCCAAGACATTTGGGCAGATTCTGTTCAAAATCAGTGGCTTCAGACTATTGTCTCTCAAGGGTATTGAATAGGATTCAGAGTAAGACCTCCTGTGAGAAGATTCTCTCTCTCTCTCGTTCCAGCAAATCTGGTGAAGGCTCAGGCTTTTCTGAAGTGTGTTTCAGATCAAGAGCTTTCAAGGGTAATCATACCAGTTCAGTTTCAGGAACAGGGTATGGTTTTTTTTTTAATCTGTTCATTGTCCCAAAGAAAGAAAATTAATTCAGGCCAGTTCTGGATCTGAAGTTTTTGAATAGTTTTTTTAAGAGTCCCAACTTTCAAGATGGTGACTTTAAGGACTATTTTGCCTTTTGTTCAGCAAGGTCATATGTCCACAATAGACTTACAGGATGCATATCTTCACATTCCGATTCATCCAGACCACTATCGGTTTCTGAGATTCTCTTTTCAAGACAAGCATTACCAATTTGTCGCTCATCCATTTGGCCTAACAACTCCAAGGATCTTTTCGAAGGTTCTCGGTGCCATTGTATCTGTAATCAGAGGACAGGGTATTGCAGTGTTTCCTTATTTGGACAATATCTTGGTAGTAGCTCAGTCTTTACGTACTGCAGAATCTCACATGAATCAACTAGTGTTGTTTCTTCAAAGACATAGTTGGAGGATCAATTTACCAAAAAGTTCCTTGATTCCTCAGACAAGGGTCACCTTTTTAGGTTTCCAGATAAGGACAGAGTCATGGACACTGAATCTAACAGACAAGAGATGAATGAAATTGGTTTCAGCTTGTCGAAACCTTCAGTCTCAATCATTCCCTTCAGTGGCTATGTGCATGGAAGTTTAGGTCTCATGACTGCAGCATCAGCCATGATCCCCTTTGCTCGTTTTCACACGAGACCTCTACAGCTGTGTATGCTGAATCAATGGTGCAGGGATTATACTCCGATATTCCAACTGATATACTTAAATCCCAACATTCAACTCTCTCTGACTTGGTGGTTAGACCATCATCGTTTAATTCAGGGGGCCTCTTGTTTGTCCTATCTGGACTATGATCACAACAGATGCAAGTCTTTCAGGTTGGGGAGCTGTCTGGGGATCTCTGACAGCACAAGGGGTTTGGAAAGAGGCGAGGTTACCAATAAATAATTTTAGAACTCGGTGCTATTTTCAAGGCTCTTCAGGTTTGGCCTCTGTTAAAGAAAGAATCATTCATTTGTTTTCAGACAGACAAAATCACAACTGTGGCATATGTCAATCATCAGGGTGGGACTCGCAGTCCCCTAGCTATGAAAGAAGTATCTCGGATACTTTCTTGGGCAGAATCAAGCTCGTCTAATTTCAGCTGTGCATATCCCAGGTGCAGACAATTGGGAAGCGGATTATCTCAGCCGTCAGACTTTACATCCGGGGAAGTGGTCTCAATCCAGATGCATTTGGTCATATTGTACAGATGTGGGGGTCTTCCAGAAATAGATCTGATGGCTTCTCATCTAAACAAGAAACTTCCCAGGTACCCGTCCAGGTCCAGGGATCCTCAGGCAGAGATGGTGGATGCTTTAGTAGTTCCTTGGTTTTAACAACCATCTTATATCTTTCCACCTCTACTTCTTCTTCCAAAAGTGATTTCCAAGATCATTATGGAATAATCGTATGTGTTTCTGATAGCACCAGCATTGTCTCACAGGTTTTGATTTGTGGATCTTGTTCGGATGTCCAGTTTCCAGCCTTGGCCACTTCCTCTAAGACCAGACCTTCTGTCTCAAGGGCCGTTTTTCCATCAGGATCTCAAATCGTTAAATTTGAAGGTAGGGCAATTGAACGCTTAGTGCTTAGTCACAGAGATTTCTCTGACTGTGATTAATACTATGCTACAAGCTCATAAGTCTGTTTCAAGAAATATTTATTATTGAGTTTGGAAGACTTATATTTCATTGTGTTCATAAATTCTCCTGGTATTCTTTTAGAATTCCTCGAATTTTAGTTTCTTCAGGATGGTTTGGATAAAGGGCTGTCTGCAAATACTTTGAAGGGACCAATATCTGGTCTTTCTGTTTTATTTCATAGAAAGATTGCTAAGCTTCCTGGTATTCACTGTTTTGTTCAGGTTTTGGTTCGTATGAAGCCTGTTATTAAATCAATCTCTCCTCCTTGGAGTCTTAATTTGGTTTTGAAGACTTTGCAGGCTCCTCCTTTTGAACCTATGCATGCTTGTGAGTCTCCTTTTCTGATTTTCCATCAGGATAAAGCTGTTTTGCGGACTTCGTTTAAATATCTTCCTAAGGTTGTGAATTCTAACAACATTAGTAGGGAAATTGTTGTTCCTTCCTTGTGTCCTAATCCCAAGAATGCTCTTGAAAGATATTTGCATGTTGTAAGAGCTTTGAAATATTATGTTGAAGATACTAAAGATTTCAGGAAGACTTCTAGTCTATTTGTTATTTTTTCTGGTCCTAGGAAAGGTCAGAAAGCCTCTGCCATTTCTTTGGCATCTTGGTTTTTTTTTTTGATTCACAAGGCTTATGTAGAGGCGGGACAGTCCCCACCTCAGAGGATCACAGCTCATTCTACTAGATCAGTCTCCACTTCTTGGGCTTTTAACCTCTTAAGGACATACGACGGAATTTTTCTGTCATAAAAAAATTGAGCAAACTGAAAGCTGCGTCCTTAAAGGGTTAAGAATGAAGCTTCAGTTGATCAGATTTGCAAAGCAGCAACTTGGTCTTCTTTGCATACATTTACTAAATTTTACCATTTTGATGTATTTGCTTCTTCTGAAGCAGTCTTTGGTAGAAAAGTTATTCAGGCAGCTGTTTCAGTTTGATTCTTCTGCTAATGTTTTAAGTTTTTTTCTTTCTATTTATGAGAAAAACGCATTTTTTTGAGGATTTAATTGTTTTAGCAGAAAATTGCTGTTTTTATTTTATCCCTCCCTTTCTAGTAACTCTTCTATGAACTTCCACATCTTGGGTATTTCTATCCCCTACGTCACTAGCTCATGGACTCTTGCCAATTACATAAAAAAAACATAATTTATGTAAGAACTTACCTGATAAAGTCATTTCTTTCATATTGGCAAGAGTCCATGAGACCCACCCTATTACCAGTATTTCTGGTTATGATTTTTTGTATAAAAGCACAATTATTTTTTCAGTTCCTCTTTTTTGTATGCTTTTTTACTCCTTATTTTATCACCCCTCTACTTAACTATTCGTTAAACTGAATTGTGGGTGTGGTGAGGGGTGTATTTATATGCATTTTGAGGTTTGGGAAACTTTGCCCCTCCTGGTAGGATTGTATATCCCATACGTCACTAGCTCATGGACTCTTGCCAATATTAAACAAATTAATTTATCAGTTAAGTTCTTACATAAATTATGTTTTTCCCTGAAAATGTTTACATTAAAGCTGTTTATTAATAAATACAAAACACAGGTCGTAAATAAATTTTACATGAAAAAAAAAAAAAAATCTGTGTAAATGTAAAATAAATCTGCTACAGCACGGTTGTTTTTTTGTACCTCCTGCACGTGCTCAGTAGCTGACAACTCCCTATGCCCTATTGGTGAAGAGGGACAATCCTCTTCAACCCCAAGCAGAAAATATTGCTTTGCTCAGGATGGGAACATTGGTAAAAAAAACAAAAACAAAGAACATTTTGAAAAGTCTCCTTTAGATACAGTAAGAAACAATGGCTAGAACAACTGTAGAGTTGCATAATGAACAAGTGCACAATAAAAAGACAACGCAATAGAACTTATACTGAATTTCAAATAAGCAGTAGCTTTTTATTCTAACAAATGTATCCTCCCCCCCATTTTCCGACCCCCTTTATCACGTGACAGCTATCAGCCAATCACAGACTAGTGTACTTGTGCACAGTCTCAGTAGGAACTTATAAAGAAATTGGAAATGCTCTTAGAAACTGCTGCTCTATCTGAATCATGAAAGTTTAATTTTGACTGTAGTGTCTCTTTAACTGGACCTGGGCAGGTATCACCTTAGCTGCACATTTATTTGGCACTTACGGCTACATGGAACTGATGCTGATTACAATCTCAAAGCTCAGATATCAGAACTTATTGTTCAGTTAAACAAAGAAAAACAACCACTCGGGTTACCCTCCGGTATCACATAAAATAAATCAAATCTCTGTAATAAAAAAAGGCATTAAACTCCATTTTAATGTAAAAAATAAAAAGTTATGTTAATTTAATAAACTCTAAAATCAACCAAGCGTTACCCTTTTACATTAGACTCCCTCCTCCCCACTTGGCAACCGGTTTCTCTGCCCCCCAGAAGCAGAGCATTACAGCCAATCAAATCTGCTCATTACAGCCAATAAAATCTGTTCATTACAACCAATCAAAGGCTGTAAAGATCAGTTTTGTTCATTATAGCCAATTAACAGCTGTAACAACTGCTTCTGATGAGCTGGAAGGCACGCATTCGCTCTGCTTCAATCTGTCTCGAAACAGTGGCGGGTCTTGCAGATCTGACATTTATACAAAAAAGCAGCATGAGTGCGTGCCTCGTCAGTCTTTCCTAGAGGATGAAACTTCTACCAAGAGCAGAGGAGGAAAACTTAGGTAATTAATGGTAAAGGCGATTAAAAAAAATAATTAAATTCACAATCTACACCTTTGTTAGCTCAGAGCACAAGCTTGTTTACACCAGATGGGTGACCCAAACTGACACTGGAATTGATGGAAAATTACAGCAGGAGAATGTCAGATTGAGTTTTTGGCTACAGCCTTTGATCCTATGTTACCTCTAAAACTTTATGAGTGGACCCAATAGACAATTATTCTTGAATAAGCAAAGTGTGACATAATGGTTAAATATTCCAAGAATGATTTTTTTATTGAATACTTTTACAGGTGGCCCTCGTTTTACAACGGTTCAATTTACACCGTTTCAGAATAACAACCTTTTTTTCCAGTCATGTGACTGCTATTGAAAAGCATTGAGAAGCAGTGCATTTATTAAAATAGCCATTTGGTGGATCTGTCCGCTTGTGTTGCAGCAAAGCCAAGCAAGTTGAAATTAATCAGTTTAACCAGACCTGAGCTATCGAGCAGATTTCAAAGGAACAAGATCTTCCTGTCTATAAATCAGTCCAGATTGGAATGCATAGAAAAAACTGTTTGCAGAAAAATGCGAGTGAAGTCTGTGTTGTGTGATTATTTTATTAGGTTTATAATGCTGTTTAGCAAATGTTTTTGTTCATTTAATTTAGTTTAATTATATATTCTGTGTTGTGTGATTATTTTATTAGGTTTATAATGCTGTTTAGCATTTAAAGTCTTCGTTTCAAAGCTTTAAAAATAATGTATTAGGTGTTACTTATGACAATTTTGAGAGGGGCCTGGAACCTATCTCCCTCACTTCCTATTGACTTACATTATAAACTGGGTTTCAATTTACAACCATTCCTTCTGGAACCTAACCCCGGCGTAAACTGAGGGCTACCTGTACTATCTATATCCAGCTGCCACAAGAACTCAGCTCCTGCCTAAATGCTGTAAAAGTTCTGCACTTTCTGTTACACATTTATACCCCAAAAAAATGTTTTAGACTAAATTGTGTGAGAGCTGGCACAGGTGAATTAGCAGTCGTCTATAACTATAAGCAACACTGCTGTATTTACATACATGAGAATCAGTGGGAATCAGCAACTGTTGATCTCAAGGCCATAATCACCCACATCAGATTATAAAATCAGATCTGTAGGCAGGATCCGATAGAGCAACACCAAACAAGCAATAAGGCACCTTCTTATAGAGCAACACTAACCAAGCAATAAGGCACCTTCTCATAGAGCAACACTAACCAAGCAATAAGGCACCTTCTCATAGAGCAACACTAACCAAGCAATAAGGCACTTTCCTATAGAGCAACACTAACCAAGCAATAAGGCACTTTCCTATAGAGCAACACTAACCAAGCAATAAGGCACCTTCTCATAGAGCAACACTAACCAAGCAATAAGGCCCCTTCTTATAGAGCAACACCAAACAAGCAATAAGGCACCTTCTTATAGAGCAACACCAAACAAGCAATACGGCACCTTCTTATAGAGCAACACTAACCAAGAAATAAGGCACCTTGTTATAGAGCAACACGGCACCTTCTTATAGAGCAACACTAACCAAGCAATAAGGCACCTTCTTATAGAGCAACACTACTCAAGCAATAAGGCACCTTCTTATAGAGCAACACAAACCAAGCAATAAGGCACTGCTTGTTATCACCGTTGCATCACAATATTTTATTTCTATTCAGCTCAAACCTGCTCTCAGCTCCCCCGGTGTTATATGATATCAAACAGTAAGCAGCACAGAAACACTTTACTGATAGACTAAACAAGAATGGTTGCTACACGTTATCATTTTACTAGAAAAAGTACTGTAATTTTCACTTCCCTCCCCAGAATTATACATATCACTCACAGACCCCCACCCTAGCAGTATACGTCGCTCACTCACAGATCCTCAGGCAGCATACTTCTCTCTCACTCACAGATCCTCAGGCAGAGTACATCTCTCTCACTCACAGATCCTTAGGCAGCGTACCTCTCACTCACAGATCCTTAGGCAGCGTACCTCTCACTCACAGATCCTTAGGCAGCGTACCTCTCACTCACAGATCCTTAGGCAGCGTACATCTCTCTCACTCCCAGATCCTCAGGCAGAGTACATCTCTCTCACTCCCAGATCCTCAGGCAGAGTACATCTCTCTCACTCCCAGATCCTCAGGCAGCGTACATCTCTCTCACTCACAGATCCTTAGGCAGCGTACCTTTCACTCACAGATCCTTAGGCAGCGTACCTCTCACTCACAGATCCTTAGGCAGCGTACCTCTCACTCACAGATCCTTAGGCAGAATAATTCTCTCTCACTCACAGATCCTCAGGCAGAGTACATCTCTCTCACTCCCAGATCCTTAGGCAGCGTACATCTCTCTCACTCCCAGATCCTCGGGCAGAGTACATCTCTCTCACTCCCAGATCCTCAGGCAGAGTACATCTCTCTCACTCCCAGATCCTTAGGCAGCGTACATCTCTCTCACTCCCAGATCCTCAGGCAGAGTACATCTCTCTCACTCCCAGATCCTTAGGCAGCGTACATCTCTCTCACTCCCAGATCCTTAGGCAGAGTACATCTCTCTCACTCACAGATCCTTAGGCAGAGTACATCTCTCTCACTCACAGATCCTTAGGCAGAGTACATCTCTCTCACTCACAGATCCTCAGGCAGAGTACATCTCTCTCACTCCCAGATCCTCAGGCAGAGTACATCTCTCTCACTCCCAGATCCTCAGGCAGAGTACATCTCTCTCACTCCCAGATCCTCAGGCAGCGTACATCTCTCTCACTCCCAGATCCTCAGGCAGAGTACATCTCTCTCACTCCCAGATCCTCAGGCAGAGTACATCTCTCTCACTCCCAGATCCTCAGGCAGAGTACATCTCTCTCACTCCCAGATCCTCAGGCAGCGTACCTCTCTCTCACTCACAGATCCTCAGGCAGAGTACATCTCTCTCACTCCCAGATCCTCAGGCAGCGTACATCTCTCTCACTCCCAGATCCTCAGGCAGAGTACATCTCTCTCACTCCCAGATCCTCAGGCAGCGTACATCTCTCTCACTCACAGATCCTCAGGCAGAGTACATCTCTCTCACTCACAGATCCTTAGGCAGCGTACATCTCTCTCACTCACAGATCCTCAGGCAGCGTACATCTCTCTCACTCCCAGATCCTTAGGCAGAGTACATCTCTCTCACTCACAGATCCTTAGGCAGCGTACATCTCTCTCACTCACAGATCCTTAGGCAGAGTACATCTCTCTCACTCACAGATCCTTAGGCAGCGTACATCTCTCTCACTCCCAGATCCTCAGGCAGAGTACATCTCTCTCACTCACAGATCCTTAGGCAGCGTACCTTTCACTCACAGATCCTTAGGCAGCGTACCTTTCACTCACAGATCCTTAGGCAGCGTACCTTTCACTCACAGATCCTTAGGCAGCGTACCTTTCACTCACAGATCCTTAGGCAGCGTACCTTTCACTCACAGATCCTTAGGCAGCGTACCTTTCACTCACAGATCCTTAGGCAGCGTACCTTTCACTCACAGATCCTTAGGCAGCGTACCTTTCACTCACAGATCCTTAGGCAGCGTACCTTTCACTCACAGATCCTTAGGCAGCGTACCTTTCACTCACAGATCCTTAGGCAGCGTACCTTTCACTCACAGATCCTTAGGCAGCGTACCTTTCACTCACAGATCCTTAGGCAGCGTACCTCTCTCACTCACAGATCCTCAGGCAGCGTACTTCTCTCTCACTCACAGATCCTTAGGCAGTGTACTTCTCTCTCACAGATCCTCAGGCAGCATACTTCTCTCTCACTCACAGATCCTTAGGCAGCGTACTTCTCTCTCACTCACAGATCCTTAGGCAGTGTACTTCTCTCTCACAGATCCTCAGGCAGCATACTTCTCTCTCACTCACAGATCCTTAGGCAGCGTACTTCTCTCTCACAGATCCTTAGGCAGCGTACTTCTCTCTCACTCACAGATCCTTAGGAAGCGTACTTCTCTCTCACTCCCAGATCCTTAGGAAGCGTACCTTTCAATCACAGATCCTTAGGCAGCGTACTTCTCTCTCACTCACAGATCCTTAGGCAGCGTACCTCTCTCTCACTTACAGATCCTCAGGCAGCGTACCTCTCACTCACAGATCCTCAGGCAGCGTACCTCTCTTTCTCTCGTGCTTTATCCTCTCCAAACAGTCCATGTAAGCCTCTCACTCACATCATAACCAGCATAACACATCTGTCTCACCCACATCCCCCAGCAGGGCACCTCTGTCTCACCCACATCCCCCAGCAGGGCACCTCTGTCTCACCCACATCCCCCAGCAGGGCACCCCTGTCTCACCCACATCCCCCAGCAGGGCACCCCTGTCTCACCCACATCCCCCAGCAGGGCACCCCTGTCTCACCCACATCCCCCAGCAGGGCACCCCTGTCTCACCCACATCCCCCAGCAGGGCACCCCTGTCTCACCCACATCCCCCAGCAGGGCACCCCTGTCTCACCCACATCCCCCAGCAGGGCACCCCTGTCTCACCCACATCCCCCAGCAGGGCACCCCTGTCTCACCCACATCCCCCAGCAGGGCACCCCTGTCTCACCCACATCCCCCAGCAGGGCACCCCTGTCTCACCCACATCCCCCAGCAGGGCACCCCTGTCTCACCCACATCCCCCAGCAGGGCACCCCTGTCTCACCCACATCCCCCAGCAGGGCACCTCTGTCTCACCCACATCCCCCAGCAGGGCACCTCTGTCTCACCCACATCCCCCAGCAGGGCACCTCTGTCTCACCCACATCCCCCAGCAGGGCACCTCTGTCTCACCCACATCCCCCAGCAGGGCACCTCTGTCTCACCCACATCCCCCAGCAGGGCACCTCTGTCTCACTCACATCCCCCAGCAGGGCACCTCTGTCTCACCCACATCCCCCAGCAGGGCACCTCTGTCTCACCCACATCCCCCAGCAGGGCACCTCTGTCTCACCCACATCCCCCAGTAGGGCACCTCTGTCTCACCCACATCCCCCAGCAGGGCACCTCTGTCTCACCCACATCCCCCAGCAGGGCACCTCTGTCTCACCCACATCCCCCAGCAGGGCACCTCTGTCTCACTCACATCGCCCTGCAGGGCACCTCTGTCTCACTCACATCGCCCTGCAGGGCACCTCTGTCTCACATCCCCAGCAGACACAGCTGTCTCACTCACATCCCCCAGCAGACACAGCTGTCTCACTCACATCCCCCAGCAGACACAGCTGTCTCACTCACATCCCCCAGCAGACACAGCTGTCTCACTCACATCCCCCAGCAGACACAGCTGTCTCACTCACATGCCCCAGCAGACACAGCTGTCTCACTCACATCCCCCAGCAGACACAGCTGTCTCACTCACATCCCCCAGCAGACACAGCTGTCTCACTCACATCCCCCAGCAGACACAGCTGTCTCACTCACATCCCCAGCAGACACAGCTGTCTCACTCACATCCCCAGCAGACACAGCTGTCTCACTCACATCCCCAGCAGACACAGCTGTCTCACTCACATCCCCCAGCAGACACAGCTGTCTCACTCACATCCCCCAGCAGACACAGCTGTCTCACTCACATCCCCCAGCAGACACAGCTGTCTCACTCACATCCCCCAGCAGGGCACCTCTGTCTCACATCCCCAGCAGACACAGCTGTCTCACTCACATCCCCCAGCAGGGCACCTCTGTCTCACATCCCCAGCAGACACAGCTGTCTCACTCACACCCCCAGCAGACACAGCTGTCTCACTCACATCCCCAGCAGTCTCACTCACATCCCCAGCAGACACAGCTGTCTCACTCACATCCCCAGCAGACACAGCTGTCTCACTCACATCCCCAGCAGACACAGCTGTCTCACTCACATTCCCAGCAGACACAGCTGTCTCACTCACATCCCCAGCAGTCTCACTCACATCCCCAGCAGACACAGCTGTCTCACTCACATTCCCAGCAGACACAGCTGTCTCACTCACATCCCCAGCAGTCTCACTCACATCCCCAGCAGACACAGCTGTCTCACTCACATCCCCAGCAGACACAGCTGTCTCACTCACATCCCCAGCAGACACAGCTGTCTCACTCACATCCCCAGCAGACACAGCTGTCTCACTCACATCCCCAGCAGACACAGCTGTCTCACTCACATTCCCAGCAGACACAGCTGTCTCACTCACATTCCCAGCAGTCTCACTCACATCCCCAGCAGACACAGCTGTCTCACTCACATCCCCAGCAGACACAGCTGTCTCACTCACATCCCCAGCAGACACAGCTGTCTCACTCACATCCCCAGCAGACACAGCTGTCTCACTCACATTCCCAGCAGACACAGCTGTCTCACTCACATCCCCAGCAGACACAGCTGTCTCACCTAAGCTTCCCTTTCTCCTCCTTGTTCATGGCGGTGGTCCCACACACCAGGGTGAGGAGCAGCAGACTGCCCCATGCCCCCTGCCGGGCCCCCACAGTCAGGTCGCCCATCCCCCGGAGCTGCCGCTAGTACCGGGCTATACACATTGTGCTGAGGCCTGACAATTCCCGAGCTCCGCTCACACTCAGACACCGCTTCCGGCTTCCAGCTGTCAGCATCACGCACATCAGCCAATCAGCACAAAGCGATGGAGAACGTCATAGCCAATCAGCTTACAGGGATGGAAAACCTCGAAGCCAATCAGTTTTTTTACCCGAACGTCACCTCTTTCTTGCTGGGACGTGTGACGTGTGACGTGTCTACCGGAGATCCGGCTCTGTGACCCCTGCAGTGCCACAGCCCAGCAACATTAACCCCTGCACCGTCTGAGAGTAGCAATATTAACTCGTGTGCAGAGTCCAACAACATTAACCCCTGCACAGCACTATTAACTTCTGCAGAGTCCAGCATTAACCCCTGCACCACCAGAGAGCAGTAAGATTATTTTTTTTGTGCAGCCACACAGCATTAACCCCTGCACCACCACAGAGCAGTAAGATTAACTTCTGCAAAGTCCAGCATTAACCCCTGCACCACCAGAGAGCAGTAAGATTAATTTATGTGCAGCCACACAGCATTAACCCCTGCACCACCAGAGATCAGTAAGATTGACTTATGTGCAGCCACACAGCATTAACCCCTGCACCACCAGAGAGCAGTAAGATTAACTTACGTGCAGCCACACATCATTAACCACTGCACCACCACAGAGCAGTAAGATTAACTTATGTGCAGCCACACAGCATTAACCCCTGCACCACCACAGAGCAGTAAGATTAACTTATGTGCAGCCACACAGCATTAACCCCTGCACCACCACAGAGCAGTAAGATTAACTTCTGCAGAGTCCAGCATTAACCCCTGCACCACCACAAAGCAGTAAGATTAACTTATATGCAGCCACACAGCATTAACCCCTGCACCACCACAGAGCAGCAGTATTAACTTCTGCCAAAGCCATTAACCCATACACTGCCAGAGACCAGCACTATTAACCAGAGAGCAGCAACTTTAAATTATGCAGAGTCAAACAGCATTAATCCATGGTCAGCTAGAAAGGGACATTAAACACAAATTGTAAGCTGCATAATAATGTACCTTCATATCTGAGAAAAAGATTGCAATGAATAATGCAGCTTTATTTTGTCAAGTGAGCATTTTGTTTTATGTTTGTTCTTTTCACTGATTTCCTTGTCCCCCGGAACAAAAGAACCCTTAGTAACCAATCACAAACTAATATGTAGATTATGATATAACATGAATCCTGGAACGATACTGGAGTAGCCTGCCCACTTTTTGTCACTTAAGGTGGTTTAGCACTGATTCAGCTTAGGTAAAGGGACACTGAATCCAATTTTTTTCTTTCAAGATTCAGATAGAGTAGCCAATTTTAAAGGGACACTGTACCCAAAAAATTTCTTTTGTGATTCAGATTGAGCATGAAATTGTAAGCAACTTTCTAATTTACTCCTAGTATCAATTTTTCTTCATGCTCTTGCTATCTTTATTTGGAAAAGAAAGTCTAGAACCCTGGACAGCACTTGTTTATTGGTGGATGAATTTATCCACCAATCAGCAAGAACAGCCCACATTGTTCATAAAAAATGGGCCGGCATCTAAACTTACATTCTTGCTTTTCAAATAAAAATACCAAGAGAATGAAGAACATTTGATAATAGGAGTAAATTAGAAAGTTGTTTAAAATTGCTGTTCTATCTGAATCACAAAATAAAAAAAACATAATTTATGTAAGAATTTACCTGATAAATTAATTTCTTTCATATTGGCAAGAGTCCATGAGCTAGTGACGTATGGGATGTACAATCCTACCAGGAGGGGCAAAGTTTCCCAAACCTTAAAAGCCTATAAATACACCCCTCACCACAACCACAATTCAGTTTAATGAATAGCCAAGTTGTGGGGTGATAAAGAAAGGAGTAAAAAGCATCATCAAAGGAATTAGGAAATAATTGTGCTTTATACAAAAAAATCATAACCACCATAAAAAAGGGTGGGCCTCATAGACTCTTGCCAATATGAAAGAAATTAATTTATCAGGTAAATTCTTACATAAATTATGTTTTCTTTCATGTAATTGGCAAGAGTCCATGAGCTAGTGACGTATGGGATATCAATACCCAAGATGTGGAACTCCACGCAAGAGTCACTAGAGAGGGAGGGATAAAAGTAAACAACAGCCATTTTCCCCTGAAAAAATAATCCACAACCCAAAATATAAGTTTATTCTTTAAATGTCCAGAAAAACTTAATACATCAGCAGAAGAATCAAACTGAAACAGCTGCCTGAAGAACTTTTCTACCAAAAACTGCTTCTGAAGAAGCAAAAACATTAAAACGGTAGAATTTAAGAAGTGTAAAGAAAACCAAGTTGCCGCTTTGCAAATTTGATCAACTGAAGCTTCATTCTTAAAAGCCCACAAAGTGGAAACAGATCTAATAGAATGAGCTGTAATTCTCTGAGGCGGGGCCTGACCCGACTCCAATAAGCTTGAAGAATCAAAAGCTTTAACCAAGAAAACAAGGAAATAGCAGAAGTCTTATGACCTTTCCTAGGACCAGAAAATAAAACAAATAGACTAGAAGTCTTCCTGAAATCTTTAGTAGCTTCAATATAATATTTCAAAGCTCTCACCACATCAAAAGAATGTAAGGATCTTTCCAAAGAATTCTTAGGATTAGGACACAAGGAAGGGACAACAATTTCTCAACTAATGTTGTTAGAATTCACAACCTTAGGAAAAAAATTTAATGAAAAATCAGAAAAGGAGATTCACAAGAAAGAGCAGATAGCTCAGAAACTCTTCTAGCAGAAGAGATGGCCAAAAGGAACAATACTTTCCAAGAAAGTAGTTAAATGTCCAAAGAATGCATAGGCTCAATATGGAGGAGCCTGTAAAGCCCTCCAAACCAAATTTAAGACTCCAACGAGGAGAGATTGATTTAATGACAGGCTTAAATACGAACTAAAGCCTGTACAAAACAGCGAATATCAGGAAGTTTAGCAATCTTTCTATGAATAAAACAGAAAGAGCAGAGATTTGTCCCTTCAAAGAACTTGTAGACAAAACCTTATCCAAACCATCCTGGAGAACTGTAAAATACTTACAACTCTAAAAGAATGGCAAGAGAATTTATGAGAAGAACACCATGAAATGTAAGTCTTCCAAACTCGATAATAAATCTTTCAAGAGACAGATTTACGAGCTTGTAACATAGTATTAATCACTGAGTCAGAGAAACCTCTATGACTTAGCACTAAGCTATCAATTTCCATACCTTCAAATTTAATGATTTGAAAATCTGATGGAAAAACGGACCTTGAGACAGTAGGTCTTGCCTTAACAGAAGTGGCCAAGGTTGGCAGCTGGACATCCGAACAAGACCTGCATACCAAAACCTGTGAGGCCATGCTGGAGCCACCAGCAACACCAACAATTGTTCCATGATGATTCTGGAAATCACTCTTTGAAGAAGAACTAGAGACGGGAAAATATAAGCAGGTTGATAACAACAAAGAAAGTGTCAGCGCACCCACTGCTTCCGCCTGAAAATCCCTGAACCTGGACAGGCATCTGGGAAGTCTCTTGTTTAGATGAGAGGCCATCAGATCTATCTGTAGAATACCCCATATCTGAACAATCTGAGAAAACACATCTGGATGGAGGAACCACTCCCCAGGATGTAAAGTCTGACGGCTGAGATAATCTGCCTCCCAATGTCTATACCTGGGAAATACACCGCAGAAATTAGACAGGAGCTGGATTCCGCCCAAGCAAGTATCCGAGATACTTCTTCATAGATTGTGGACTGTGAGTCCCACCCTGCTGATTGACAAATGCCACTGTATGTGATATTGTCTGTTTGAAAATAAATGAACAGTTCTCTCTTCAACAGAGACAAAAACTGAAGAGCTCTGAAAATTGCACAGAGTTCTAAAATATTGATTGGTAATCTCGCCTCTTGAGATTTCCAAACCCCTTGTGCTGTCAGAGATCCCCAAACAGCTCCCCAACCTGAAAGACTTGCATCTGTAGAGATCATAGTCCAGGTTAGCCGAACAAAGAAGCCCCTTGAACTAAACGCTGGTGATTTACCACCACGTCAGAGAGTGTCAAACATTGGGATTTAAGGATATTAATTGTGATATCTTTGTATAATCCCTGCACCATGGATTCAGCAAACAAAGCTGAAGAGGTCTCATGTGAGAACGAGCAAAGGGAATCGCGTCCAATGCTGCAGTCATGAAACCTAAATTTTCCATGCACATAACCACTGAAGGGAATGACTGAGACTGAAGGTGCTGACAGGCTGCAACCACTTTCAAACGTCTCTTGGCTGTTAGAGACAGAGTCTTGAAAACTGAATCTATCTGGAAACCTAAAAAGGTGACCCTTGTCTGAGGAATCAAGAAACTTTTTGGAAAATTGATCCTCCAACCATGTTTCCGAAGAAACAACACTAGTTGATTAGTGTGAGATTCTGCAGAACGGAAATACTGAGCTAGTACCAATATATCGTCCAAATAAAGAAATACCGCAATACCCTGCTCTCTGGTTTCCATAAAGCAGGGCACCAAGAACCTTTTAAAAAAGATTCTTTGAGCGGTTGCCAGACCAAATGGAAAAGCAACAAATTGGTAACGCTTGTCTAGAAAAGAGAATCTCAGGAACCGATAATGATCTGAATGAATCGGAATATGAAGGTATACATCCTGCAATCCATTATGGACCTAAAATGTCCTTGCTGAATAAAAGGCAGAACAGTCCTTAAAGTCACCATTTGAAAATTGGTACTCTTACATAACGATTCAAAATTTTCAGATCCAGAATTGGTCTGAATGAAATTTCCTTCTTTGGGACAATGAATAGATTTGAATAAAACCCCAGACCTTGTCCCTGAAAAGGAACTGGCATGACTACCCCTGAAACTCCAGGTCTGAAACACACTTCAGGAAAGCCTGAGCTTTAACTGGATTTGCTGGGATGCGTGAGAGAAAAAAATCTTCTCACAGGAGGATTTACTCAGAATCCTATTTGAAACCCCTGAGAGACAATACTCTGAAACCATTGATTTTGGACCGAATTATCCAAAACATTCTTGAAAAAAACCTTAATCTGCCCCCTACCAGCTGAGCTGGAATGAGAGTCGCACCTTCATGCGGACTTAGGGGATGGCTTTTGGTTTCTTAAATGGGTTGGATTCATTCCATTTAATGAAGTTTTCCAATTGGAAACAGATTCCATAGGGAAGGATTAGGTTTTTGTTCCTTATTTGACAAAAATAACGAAAACGATTTAGAAGCTTAATATTTACCTTTAGGTCTCTTATTACCTTGGAAAGAAAGAGATAGCAATCTAGACTTAAAAAGTCATATCAGCATTCCAAGATTTAAGCCTCAAAACTCTTCTAGCTAAAAATAGCTAAAGACATAGATCTAACATCAATCTTGATGATATCAAACAATGGCATCAGAACTGATTAGTATGTTGCAGTAAGCGAACAATACTAGATAAATCAGAATCCAATTCTTGTTGCGCTAAATCTCCAACAAAAAAGTTGATGCAGCTGCAACATCAGCCAAAGAAATTGCAGGCCTGAAACGACCTGAATATAAATAAGCTTTCCTTAGATAAGATTCAAGTTTCCTATATAAAGGAACTTAAGTACTATCTTCCATAGGAATAGAGGTACGTTCAGCAAGAGTAGAAATAACCCCATCAACTTTGAGGATCTTTTCCCAAAACTCTATAGAAATCACTGGTAAAAGGATACAATTTTTTAAACCTTGAAGAAGGAATAAAAGAAGTACCCGGCTAATTCCATTCCTTAGAAATCATAACAGAAATAGCATCAGGAACAGGAAAAAACCTCTGGAGTAACTACAGGAGGTTTAAAAACAGAATTTACTAGTTATAATATCAAGAGGACTTGTTTCCACGATATCCAAAATAATTAACGCTTCTATAACAAAGAACGAAAATACTTCAATTTAAATAAATAAGTAGATTTGTTAGTGTCAATATCTGAGGAAGTATCTTCTGAATCAGATAGATCCTCATCAGAGGAGGATAATTCATTATGTTGTCGGTCATTTGAAATTTCATCAACCTTATGAGTCGTTTTAAAAGACCTTTATATTAATTAGAAGGCAAAATAGCAGACAAAGCCTTCTGAATAGAATCAGTAACAAATTCTTTAAATTTCATAGGTATAACATGTGCATTAAAAGTTGTAGAAACAACAACAGGCAATGTACTATTTACTGATCGACACAATATCTGCATGTAAAAGTTTATCATGATAACCAATACAAATGGCATTTGGAAATAAAATGCACTTAGCTTTAGTAAAACCGACATCAGGCAGCAAAGTTCCAACAGATACTTCTGAGGCAGGATCAGATTGAGACATCTTGCAAAATGTAAAATAAAAAACAACATATAAAGCAAAATGATCAATTTCCTTATATGACAGTTTCAGGAATGGGAAAAAAATGCAAATAGCATAGCCCTCTGACATAGAAAGAGGCAAATCGCAATGGGGTATTAAATTAATGAAAACATTTGTCGATGCAACCGTGAGTAAGGCTTCGGCGTCAACTACGACGCCGGAAATTTGACGATGCAACCGCGAGTAAGGCTTCGGCGTCAATTACGACGCCGGAAATTACGAACTTGCATCAACGGACGTACTTTTCACGCCAAAAAATTATCGCGCCAAAAATGACGCAATAAAGTCTAGCATTTGGCGCACCCGCGGGCCTAATATTGCCCGCAATTTGTAAGAAAAAAAGTAGTCAATTGAAAAAAAGACTAAACCCCAGGTAAGAAAAATATTTCTTAATATGTTTATTTTCCCTAAATATGAAACTGACAGTCTGCACAAGGAAATACATGAACCTGACTCATGGCAAATATAAGTACAATACATATATGTAGAACTTTATATTAATGCATAAAGTGCCAGACCATAGCTGAGAGTGTCTTAAGTAATAAAAAACATACTTACCGAAAGACACCCATCCACATATAGCAGATAGCCAAACCAGTACTGAAACAGTTATCAGTAGAGGTAATGGTATATGAGAGTATATTGTCGATCCGAAAAGGGAGGTAGGAGATGAATCTCTACTAACGATAACAGAGAACCTATGAAATAGACCCCCGTTAGGAAAATCATTGCATTCAATAGGTGATACTCTCTTCACGTCCCTCTGACATTCGGAATCGGGCTTCAAAAAATAACTGAGAAGTGCATATCAACGTAGAAATCTTAGCACAAACTTACTTCACCACCTCCATAGGAGGCAAAGTTTGTAAAAACTGAATTGTGGGTGTGGTGAGGGGTGTATTTATAGGCATTTGAGGTTTGGGAAACTTTGCCCCTCCTGGTAGTATTGTATATCCCATATGTCACTAGCTCATGGACTCTTGCCAATTACATGAAAGAAATTGGGTTTAGTGTCCCTTTAAGTAAAACATTTATTAAACAGGTATTTAAATGGGCACACATTACTTTTGTATCTTTATCTAATAGTTAAATATAAATATTTATTTATATACACACAATAATATTAACACCTAAACTACCTAGTATGGCTGCTACTATTACAAAGATTACTTTTCATATCGTTGATGTAAAACTGATAATCCATATTAAAAAAGCAAATGAGTACAGAGAATATGAGCTAGGAGGGGGGTAAACAAAACCTCACAGATAAATTAGCTTAAAGTATTAACCCAAGCCTTCCTGTTAGAAAGTGGAACAAGTACAGTTTTCAGATGTATTTTACAGCAAAAAGAAACAAAATAAATAATGAATGTATGTTGAAATAATGAAACATTTTATGAGTTGTTGAAATGCCAAAAAGTCCAATAGTATTAACCCATGTGCAGCCAGAGAGCAGCAATATTAAAGTGAAGGTCAAATTTCATGTGAAAGTGCCCGGTTTTAAAAAAAAACTATTACAAACAAGGGCACTTTCATTCATGAAAATTGACATTTCAGCCGTTTTTTTTAAATATACTTACCTTTTCTTCTTGAAGCCGCTCCAGTACTTCACCAGCCCGTCGCAAGCAACTTCATACGTCAGCAATGATGATTCCAGCATCCTCCAATCAAGGCTTCCCCCCCGGGTAATCATTGCCTGCGGCAACGCTGTGATTGGAGGAAGCCGGTTTCGTCATTGCTGCGTAAGTAAACCAGGAAGAAGCAGGCGGGGCATCGTTTCAGAAGAACAAGGTAAGTATTTTTAAAATATGGTGCTATGTCAATTTTCATGAATAAAAATTGCCCTTGTTTTTAATAGTTTTTTTTAAAAACTAGGCACTTTCACATGAAAATTGACCTTCACTTTATCTTCTGCATAGTTCAATAGCATTAACCCCTGGGCAGCCAAAGAGCAGCAATATTAAAAGGACGATATACTGTTAAATAGTATTTCCCTTAATGTATTTCCAATGACTTTGGTAACAAATTAAAGGGGAGAAATCTTTTTGGTAAACTGTCCCTTTAACTTTTGCAGAGTCCAACAGCACCCCTGCACCACATAGGGAAAGAGATATTAACTTCTGCAGTCTAACATCATGAGCATCAGATTAGAGGGCTGGTCCCTCCTCCCGTCCTCCCACCGCATCAAATCAGAGGGCTGGTCCCTCCTCCCGTCCTCCCACCGCATCAAATCAGAGGGCTGGTCCCTCCTCCCACCCTCCCACCGCATCAGATTAGAGGGCTGGTCCCTCCCTCCCAACCACTGCATCAAATCAGAGGGCTGGTCCCTCCCTCCCAACCACATTATCAAATCAGAGGGCTGGTCCCTCCCTCCCAACCACGGCATCAAATCAGAGGGCTGGTCCCTCCCAACCGCGGCATCAAATCAGAGGGCATGGTCCCTCCCTCGCAACCACAGCATCAAATCAGAGGGCTGGTCCCTCTCTCCCAACCACTGCATCAAATCAAAGGGCTGGTCCCTCCTCCCGCTCTCCCACCGCATCAGATTAGAGGACTGGTCCCTCCTCCCGCCCTCCCACCGCATCAGATTAGAGGGCTGGTCCCTCCTACCGCCCTCCCACCTCATCAGATTAGAGAGCTGGTCCCTCCCTAGCAACAACCCCCACCGCATCAGATCAGAGGGCTGATCCCTCCCTACCACCCCCACCGCATCAGATCAGAGGGCTGATCCCTCCTCCCGCCCTCCTACCGCATCAGATCAGAGGACTGGTCCCTCCCTACCACCTCCACCGCATCAGATCAGAGGGCTGGTCCCTCCCTACCACCCCCACAGCATCAGATCAGAGGGCTGGTCCCTCCCTACCACCCCCACCGCATCAGATCAGAGGGCTGATCCCTCCCCACCACCCCCACCGCATCAGATTAGAGGGCTGATCTCTCCTCCTGCCCTCCCACCGCATCAGATCAGAGGGCTAGTCCCTCCACACCACCCCCACCGCATCAGATTAGAGGGCTGATCCCTCCTCCCGCCCTCCCACCGCATCAGATCAGAGGACTGGTCCCTCCCTACCACCCCCACCGCATCAGATCAGAGGGCTGGTCCCTCCCTACCACCCCCACAGCATCAGATCAGAGGGCTGGTCCCTCCCTACCACCCCCACCGCATCGGATCAGAGGGCTGATCCCTCCCTACCACCTCCACCACATCAGATTAGAGGGCTGATCTCTCCTCCTGCCCTCCCACCGCATCAGATCAGAGGGCTAGTCCCTCCACACCACCCCCACCGCATCAGATCAGAGGGCTGATCCCTCCTCCCGCCCTCCCACCGCATCAGATCAGAATGCTGGTCCTTCCCTACGACCGCATCAGATCAGAGGGCTGGTCCCTCTCTACCAACAACCCCCACCGCATCAAATCAAAGGGCTGATTCCCCCTCCCAGCCTCCCACCGCATCAGATCAGAGGGCTGGTCCCTCCTCCCGCCCTCCCACCGCATCAGATCAGAGGGCTGGTCCCTCCACCCGCCCTCCCACCGCATCAGATCAGAGGGCTGGTCCCTCCTCCCGCCCTCCCACCGCATCAGATCAGAGGGCTGGTCCCTCCTCCCGCCCTCCCACCGCATCAGATCAGAGGGCTGGTCCCTCCTCCCGCCCTCCCACCGCATCAGATCAGAGGGCTGGTCCCTCCCTCCCAACTACCGCATCAGATCAGAGGGCTGGTCCCTCCCTCCCAACTACCGCATCAGATCAGAGGGCTGGTCCCTCCCTCCCACTGCTTCAGATCAGATGGCTGGTCCCTCCCAACTACCGCATCAGATCAGAGGGCTGGTCCCTCCCAAACACTGCTTCAGATCAGATGGCTGGTCCCTCCCTACCACCCCCACTGCATCAGATCAGAGGGCTGGTCCCTCCCTATCACCCCCCACAGCATCAGATCAGAGGGCTGGTCCCTCCTCCCGCCCTCCCACCGCATCAGATCATAGGGCTGGTCCCTCCCTACCACCCCCACTGTATCAGATCAGAGGGCTGGTCCCTCCCTATCACCCCCCACCGCATCAGATCAGAGGGCTGGTCCCTCCCTACCTCCCCCACCGCATCAGATGGCTGGTCCCTCCCTACCTCCCCCACTGCATCAGATCAGAGGGCTGGTTCCCCCTACCACCCCCCACAGCATCAGATCAGAGGGCTGGTCCCTCCCTACCTCCCCCCCACTGCATCAGATCAGAGGGCTTGTCCCTCCCTACCTCCCCCCACCGCATCAGATCAGAGGGCTGGTCCCTCCCTACCTTCCCCACTGCATCAGATCAGAGGGCTGGTCCCTCCCTACCTCCCCCTCCACTGCTGTGTCACCCACCCACTTACCGCTTACCCTCCCACACCTCCCGCCAGCACCAGCAGATAATCACTAAACACAGTGACACAGATAGCATCACTGTGTGTAACAATCTGGCATCTGCCTTCATAAGGAACCAGAGCACCAATGTATATATACGTAGTGCAGTACGATAGGCAAAGTACCACATGATGTATATATACGTAGTACAATACGATAGGCAAAGTACCACATGATGTATATATACGTAGTACAGTACGATAGGCAAAGTACCACATGATGTATATATACTTAGTACAGTACGATAGGCAAAGTACCACATGATGTATATATACGTAGTGCAGTTCGATAGGCAAAGTACCACATGATGTATATATACGTAGTGCAGTACGATAGGCAAAGTACCACATGATGTATATATACGTAGTGAAGTGCGATAGGTAAAGTACCACATGATGTTTATATATGTAGTACAGTACGATAGGCAAAGTACCACATGATGTATATATACATAGTACAGTACGATAGGCAAAGTACCACATGATGTATATATACGTAGTGCAGTACGATAGGCAAAGTACCACATGATGTATATATAAGTAGTGCAGTACGATAGGCAAAGTACCACATGATGTATATATACGTAGTGCATTAAGATAGGCAAAGTACCACATGATGTATATATACGTAGTGCAGTACGATAGGCAAAGTACCACATGATGTATATATACGTAGTGCAGTACGATAGGCAAAATACCACATGATGTATATATAAGTAGTGCAGTACGATAGGCAAAGTACCACATGATGTATATATACGTAGTGCATTACGATAGGCAAAGTACCACATGATGTATATATACGTAGTGCAGTACGATAAAGTACCACATGATGTATATATACGCAGTGCAGTACGATAAAGTACCACATGATGTATATATACGTAGTGCAGTACGATAAAGTACCACATGATGTATATATACGTAGTGCAGTACGATAAAGTACCACATGATGTATATATACGTAGTGCAGTACGATAAAGTACCACATGATGTATATATACGTAGTGCAGTACGATAAAGTACCACATGATGTATATATACGTAGTGCAGTACGATAAAGTACCACATGATGTATATATACGTAGTGCAGTACGATAAAGTACCACATGATGTATATATACGTAGTGCAGTACGATAAAGTACCACATGATGTATATATACGTAGTGCAGTACGATAAAGTACCACATGATGTATATATACGTAGTGCAGTACGATAAAGTACCACATGATGTATATATACGTAGTGCAGTACGATAAAGTACCACATGATGTATATATACGTAGTGCAGTACGATAAAGTACCACATGATGTATATATACGTAGTGCAGTACGATAAAGTACCACATGATGTATATATACGTAGTGCAGTACGATAAAGTACCACATGATGTATATATACGTAGTGCAGTACGATAAAGTACCACATGATGTATATATACGTAGTGCAGTACGATAAAGTACCACATGATGTATATATAAAACCTATTGTATAAAGGGATCTGAAACCCAAAAAAATGTTCTTTTCTGAATCAGGCAGAGCAGACCATTTTAGAAAAAAGTTTCTGATTTATTTCTATTATCAAATTTGCTTAGTTCCCATGATATTCTGTGTAGAAGAGATACCTAGTGTCTATCCCCTTTTCTATATTTGCTACTCTTCATATGTCCCCCTCTTCTATCTCTGCCACCCCTCATATGTCCCCCTCTTCTATCTCTGCCACCCCTCATATGTCCCCCTCTTCTATCTCTGCCACCCCTCATATGTCCCCCTCTTCTATCTCTGCCACCCCTCATATGTCCCCCTCTTCTATCTCTGCCACCCTCATATGTCCCCCTCTTCTATCTCTGCTACCCCTCATATGTCCCCCTCTTCTATCTCTGCCACCCTCATATGTCCCCCTCTTCTATCTCTGCTACCCCTCATATGTCCCCCTCTTCTATCTCTGCTACCCCTCATATGTCCCCCTCTTCTATCTCTGCCACCCTCATATGTCCCCCTCTTCTATCTCTAGTACCCCTCATATGTCCCCCTCTTCTATCTCTGCCACCCCTCATATGTCCCCCTCTTCTATCTCTGCTACCCCTCATATGTCCCCCTCTTCTATCTCTGCCACCCTCATATGTCCCCCTCTTCTATCTCTAGTACCCCTCATATGTCCCCCTCTTCTATCTCTGCCACCCTCATATGTCCCCCTCTTCTATCTCTGCCACCCTCATATGTCCCCCTCTTCTATCTCTGCCACCCTCATATGTCCCCCTCTTCTATCTCTGCCACCCCTCATATGTCCCCCTCTTCTATCTCTGCCACCCCTCATATGTCCCCCTCTTCTATCTCTGCTACCCCTCATATTTCCCCCTCTTCTAACTCTGCCACCCCTCATATGTCCCCCTCTTCTATCTCTGCCACCCCTCATATGTCCCCCTCTTCTATCTCTGCCACCCCTCATATGTCCCCCTCTTCTATCTCTGCCACCCCTCATATGTCCCCCTCTTCTATCTCTGCCACCCCTCATATGTCCCCCTCTTCTATCTCTGCTATCAGATCAGAGGGCTGGTCCCTCCCTCCCAACCACCGCTTCAGATCAGATGGCTGGTCCCTCCCTACCACCCCCACTGCATCAGATCAGAGGGCTGGTCCCTCCCTATCACCCCCCACAGCATCAGATCAGAGGGCTGGTCCCTCCTCCCGCCCTCCCACCGCATCAGATCAGAGGGCTGGTCCCTCCCTACCACCCCCACTGTATCAGATCAGAGGGCTGGTCCCTCCCTATCACCCCCCACTGCATCAGATCAGAGGGCTGGTCCCTCCCTACCTCCCCCACCGCATCAGATGGCTGGTCCCTCCCTACCTCCCCCACTGCATCAAATCAGAGGGCTGGTCCCCCCCTACCACCCCCCACAGCATCAGATCAGAGGACTGGTCCCTCCCTACCTCCCCCCCCCCACACTGCATCAGATCAGAGGGCTTGTCCCTCCCTACCTCCCCCACCGCATCAGATCAGAGGGCTGGTCCCTCCCTACCTTCCCCACTGCATCAGATCAGAGGGCTGGTCCCTCCCTACCTCCCCCTCCACTGCTGTGTCACCCACCCGCCTACCGCTTACCCTCCCACACCTCCCGCCAGCACCAGCACCAGCAGATAATCACTAAACACAGTGACACATATAGCATCACTGTGTGTAACAATCTGGCATCTGCCTTCATAAGGAACCAGAGCACCAATGTATATATACGTAGTGCAGTACGATAGGCAAAGTACCACATAATGTATATATGTACGTAGTGCAGTACGATAGGCAAAGTACCACATGATGTATATATACGTAGTACAATACGATAGGCAAAGTACCACGTGATGTATATATACGTAGTACAATACGATAGGCAAAGTACCACATGATGTATATATATATACGTAGTGCAGTACGATAGGCAAAGTACCACATAATGTATATATATACGTAGTGCAGTACGATAGGCAAAGTACCACATGATGTATATATACGTAGTACAATACGATAGGCAAAATACCACGTGATGTATATATACGTAGTACAATACGATAGGCAAAGTACCACATAATGTATATATACGTAGTGCAGTACGATAGGCAAAGTACCACATGATGTATATATACGTAGTGCAGTACGATAGGCAAAGTACCGCATGATGTATATATACAGGGAGTGCAGAATTATTAGGCAAGTTGTATTTTTGAGGATTAATTTTATTATTGAACAACAACCATGTTCTCAATGAACCCAAAAAACTAATTAATATCAAAGCTGAATAGTTTTGGAAGTAGTTTTTAGTTTGTTTTTAGTTATAGCTATTTTAGGGGGATATCTGTGTGTGCAGGTGACTATTACTGTGCATAATTATTAGGCAACTTAACAAAAAACAAATATATACCCATTTCAATTATTTATTTTTTACCAGTGAAACCAATATAACATCTCAACATTCACAAATATACATTTCTGACATTCAAAAACAAAACAAAAACAAATCAGTGACCAATATAGCCACCTTTCTTTGCAAGGACACTCAAAAGCCTGCCATCCATGGATTCTGTCAGTGTTTTGATCTGCTCACCATCAACATTGCGTGCAGCAGCAACCACAGCCTCCCAGACACTGTTCAGAGAGGTGTACTATTTTCCCTCCTTGTAAATCTCACATTTGATGATGGACCACAGGTTCTCAATGGGGTTCAGATCAGGTGAACAAGGAGGCCATGTCATTAGATTTTCTTCTTTTATACCCTTTCTTGCCAGCCACGCTGTGGAGTACTTGGACGCGTGTGATGGAGCATTGTCCTGCATGAAAATCATGTTTTTCTTGAAGGATGCAGACTTCTTCCTGTACCACTGCTTGAAGAAGGTGTCTTCCAGAAACTGGCAGTAGGACTGGGAGTTGAGCTTGACTCCATCCTCAACCCAAAAAGGCCCCACAAGCTCATCTTTGATGATACCAGCCCAAACCAGTACTCCACCTCCACCTTGCTGGCGTCTGAGTCGGACTGGCGCTCTCTGCCCTTTACCAATCCAGCCACGGGCCCATCCATCTGGCCCATCAAGACTCACTCTCATTTCATCAGTCCATAAAACCTTAGGAAAATCAGTCTTGAGATATTTCTTGGCCCAGTCTTGACGTTTCAGCTTGTGTGTCTTGTTCAGTGGTGGTCGTCTTTCAGCCTTTCTTACCTTGGCCATGTCTCTGAGTATTGCACACCTTGTGCTTTTGGGCACTCCAGTGATGTTGCAGCTCTGAAATATGGCCAAACTGGTGGCAAGTGGCATCTTGGCAGCTGCACGCTTGACTTTTCTCAGTTCATGGGCAGTTATTTTGCGCCTTGGTTTTTCCACACGCTTCTTGCGACCCTGTTGACTATTTTGAATGAAACGCTTGATTGTTCGATGATCACGCTTCAGAAGCTTTGCAATTTTAAGAGTGCTGCATCCCTCTGCAAGATATCTCACTATTTTTGACTTTTCTGAGCCTGTCAAGTCCTTCTTTTGACCCATTTTGCCAAAGGAAAGGAAGTTGCCTAATAATTATGCACACCTGATATAGGGTGTTGATGTCATTAGACCACACCCCTTCTCATTACAGAGATGCACATCACCTAATATGCTTAATTGGTAGTAGGCTTTCGAGCCTATACAGCTTGGAGTAAGACAACATGCATAAAGAGGATGATGTGGTCAAAATACTAATTTGCCTAATAATTCTGCACTCCCTGTACGTAGTACAGTACGATAGGCAAAGTACCACATGATGATTATATACGTAGTACAGTACGATAGGCAAAGTACCACATGATGTATATATACATAGTACAGTACGATAGGCAAAGTACCACATGATGTATATATATACGTAGTGCAGTACGATAGGCAAAGTACCACATGATGTATATATACGTAGTACAGTATGATAGGCAAAGTACCACATGATGTATATATACATAGTACAGTACGATAGGCAAAGTACCACATGATGTATATATATACGTAGTGCAGTACGATAGGCAAAGTACCACATGATGTATATATATACGTAGTGCAGTACGATAGGCAAAGTACCACATGATAAGTAGTGCAGTACGATAGGCAAAGTACCACATGATAAGTAGTGCAGTACGATAGGCAAAGTACCACATGATGTATATATACGTAGTGCAGTACGATAAAGTACCACATGATGTATATATACGTAGTGCAGTACGATAAAGTACCACATGATGTATATATACGTAGTGCAGTACGATAAAGTACCACATGATGTATATATACGTAGTGCAGTACGATAAAGTACCACATGATGTATATATACGTAGTGCAGTACGATAAAGTACCACATGATGTATATATACGTAGTGCAGTACGATAAAGTACCACATGATGTATATATACGTAGTGCAGTACGATAAAGTACCACATGATGTATATATACGTAGTGCAGTACGATAAAGTACCACATGATGTATATATACGTAGTGCAGTACGATAAAGTACCACATGATGTATATATACGTAGTGCAGTACGATAAAGTACCACATGATGTATATATACGTAGTGCAGTACGATAAAGTACCACATGATGTATATATACGTAGTGCAGTACGATAAAGTACCACATGATGTATATATACGTAGTGCAGTACGATAAAGTACCACATGATGTATATATACGTAGTGCAGTACGATAAAGTACCACATGATGTATATATACGTAGTGCAGTACGATAAAGTACCACATGATGTATATATACGTAGTGCAGTACGATAAAGTACCACATGATGTATATATACGTAGTGCAGTACGATAAAGTACCACATGATGTATATATAAAACCTATTGTATTAAGGGGTTAAAGGGATATGAAACCCAAAAAAATGTTCTTTTCTGAATCAGGCAGAGCAGACCATTTTAGAAAAAAGTTTCTGATTTATTTCTATTATCAAATTTGCTTAGTTCCCATGATATTCTGTGTAGAAGAGATACCTAGTGTCTATCCCCTTTTCTATATTTGCTACTCTTCATATGTCCCCCTCTTCTATCTCTGCCACCCCTCATATGTCCCCCTCTTCTATCTCTGCCACCCCTCATATGTCCCCCTCTTCTATCTCTGCCACCCTCATATGTCCCCCTCTTCTATCTCTACTACCCCTCATATGTCCCCCTCTTCTATCTCTGCTACCCCTCATATGTCCCCCTCTTCTATCTCTGCCACCCTCATATGTCCCCCTCTTCTATCTCTACTACCCCTCATATGTCCCCCTCTTCTATCTCTGCCACCCTCATATGGCCCCCTCTTCTATCTCTACTACCCCTCATATGTCCCCCTCTTCTATCTCTGCCACCCCTCATATGTCCCCCTCTTCTATCTCTGCTACCCCTCATATCCCCCTCTTCTATCTCTGCTACCCCTCATATGTCTCCCTCTTCTATCTCTGCTACCCCTCATATGTCCCCCTCTTTTAACTCTGCTACCCCTCATATGTCCCCCTCTTCTATCTCTGCCACCCCTCATATGTCCCCCTCTTCTATCTCTGCTAACCCTCATATGTCCCCCTCTTCTATCTCTGCTATCCCTCATATTTCCCCCTCTTCTATCTCTGCTACCCCTCATATGTCCCCCTTTTCTATCTCTGCTACCCCTCATATGTCCCCCTTTTCTATCTCTGCTACCCCTCATATGTCCCCCTCTTCTATCTCTGCTACCCCTCATATGTCCCCCTCTTCTATCTCTGCCACCCCTCATATGTCCCCCTCTTCTATCTCTGCTACCCCTCATATGTCCCCCTCTTCTATCTCTGCTACCCCTCATATGCCCCCTCTTCTATCTCTGCTACCCCTCATATGCCCCCCTCTTCTATCTCTGCCACCCATCATATGTCCCCCTCTTCTATCTCTGCCACCCCTCATATGTCCCCCTCTGCTATCTCTGCCACCCCTCATATGTCCCCCTCTGCTATCTCTGCTACCCCTCATATGTCCCCCTCTGCTATCTCTGCTACCCCTCATATGTCCCCCTCTTCTATCTCCTTCCTCTCCTGTATCTTCTGCCCTATATGTGTCCATCCTGTCTCTTCCACCCCTCACATGTCCCCCTCATATATTATATGTGACTCTTAACTCTAGTGACGTGCCCCCTTCTCCTGTGTCCCCTTCCCTTCACATTCCCCCTTTTCTCTCTCCCTCCTGTAATCTCAATAAGTGTTGTAGGGTCAACTGGTCCCAGCATAAGACTTTTTCCCACAATAGCTATCACCTCACCTTTTAATCCTCCCTTGTCCCATTTCCAAATAAAGACACAACACAGATGTAGTGGGGAAATTTTAAAAGGTCACTTTATTAACATTTATATATATACTGTATAAATATGTAATGACAACAAGTCCCCTATCTAAACCACTGTAATTGCTTCTAAACCTGACTTAAAAAGGAAGAAGGTGGGGAAGGGGGGAGCCCATTCTACCCCAGCCAGCCCATCAGGTGCTTAAATGACAACGCACCTAATGCTGCATTGCGCATGTGGAAAATTTTCAGGCTCACCCATCAAGGCCGTAGATCTATAGTTCCACGTACGCCCTGTGCATTCCTCTGGTAAAACCGTGCACCAATACTGGCTGCCAGCAATCGCCACCCTAAAAAAGTGGGGCCACCATAAAAAAAGAGGGGCCACCCCCTAAGCTATTACCCTACCACTTCTTGCTTGTGACCTTCAGTTACCATGGTTTGCAGGGTGCTCCTTATGTCTTCCAAGAAAATGTCTATCCCGATCTCCGATAAATGTACCCCTTTTCGGCCTGTACATTTCAGTGCAATCCACGCTCAGCTTCACGTGTTTTACCCATGCATGCCTTCCTGGCCCATCTAATGTCATGAGAAATTGGGTGACTATACTGTTGATGCATTTCCTAGCCCTCATATGTCCCCCTCTTCTATCTCTGCCACCCTTCATATGTCCCCCTTTTATATCTCTGCTACCCCTCATACGTCCCCCTCTTCTATCTCTGCTACCCCTCATATTTCCCCCTCTTCTATCTCTGCCACCCTTCATATGTCCCCCTTTTATATCTCTGCTACCCCTCATATGTCTCCCTCTTCTATCTTTGCTACCCCTCATACGTCCCCCTCTTCTATCTCTGCTACCCCTCATATGTCCCCCTCTTCTATCTCTGCTACCCCTCATATTTCCCCCTCTTCTATCTCTGCTACCCCTCATATGTCCCCCTCTTCTATCTCTGCTACCCCTCATATTTCCCCCTCTTCTATCTCTGCTACCCCTCATATGTCCCCCTTTTCTATCAGGGTCAACTGGTCCCAGCATAAGACTTTTGCCCACAATAGCTATCAAGTCACCTTTTAATCCTCCCTTGTCCCATTTCCAAATAAAGACACAACACAGATGTAGTGGGGAAATTTTAAAAGGTCACTTTATTAACATTTATATATATACTGTATAAATATGTAATGACAACAAGTCCCCTATCTAAACCACTGTAATTGCTTCTAAACCTGACTTAAAAAGGAAGAAGGTGGGGAAGGGGGGAGCCCATTCTACCCCAGCCAGCCCATCAGGTGCTTAAATGACAACGCACCTAATGCTGCATTGCGCATGTGGAAAATTTTCTGGCTCACCCATCAGGGTCGTAGATCTATAGTTCCACGTACGCCCTGTGCATTCCTCTGGTAAAACCGTGGCAGAGATAGAGATAGCTCGGGGCTGCAGTGTGTTATTGTGTCAGTGAGGGGCTCAGGACTGCTGTGTGTTATTGTGTCAGTAAGGGGCTCGGGGCTGCCGTGTGTTATTGTGTCAGTGAGGGGCTCGGGGCTGCAGTGTGTTATTGTGTCAGTGAGGGGCTCAGGGCTGCAGTGTGTTATTGTGTCAGTGAGGGGCTCGGGGCTGCCGTGTGTTATTGTGTCAGTGAGGGGCTTGGGCTGCAGTGTGTTATTGTGTCAGTGAGGGGCTCAGGACTGCTGTGTGTTATTGTGTCAGTAAGGGGCTCGGGGCTGCCGTGTGTTATTGTGTCAGTGAGGGGCTCGGGGCTGCAGTGTGTTATTGTGTCAGTGAGGGGCTCAGGGCTGCAGTGTGTTATTGTGTCAGTGAGAGACTCAGGGCTGCAGTGTGTTATTGTGTCAGTGAGGGGCTTGGGCTGCAGTGTGTTATTGTGTCAGTGAGGGGCTTGGGCTGCAGTGTGTTATTGTGTCAGTGAGGGGCTTGGGCTGCAGTGTGTTATTGTGTCAGTGAGGGGCTTGGGCTGCAGTGTGTTATTGTGTCAGTGAGGGGCTTGGGCTGCAGTGTGTTATTGTGTCAGTGAGGGGCTTGGGCTGCAGTGTGTTATTGTGTCAGTGAGGGGCTCAGGGCTGCAGTGTGTTATTGTGTCAGTGAGGGGCTCGGGACTGCAGTGTGTTATTGTGTCAGTGAGGGGCTCGGGGCTGCCGTGTGTTATTGTGTCAGTGAGGGGCTCAGGGCTGCAGTGTGTTATTGTGTCAGTGAGAGACTCAGGGCTGCAGTGTGTTATTGTGTCAGTAAGGGGCTTGGGCTGCAGTGTGTTATTGTGTCAGTGAGGGGCTCGGGGCTTCAGTGTGTTATTGTGTCAGTGAGGGGCTTGGGCTGCAGTGTGTTATTGTGTCAGTGAGGGGCTTGGGCTGCAGTGTGTTATTGTGTCAGTGAGGGGCTTGAGCTGCAGTGTGTTATTGTGTCAGTGAGGGGCTCGGGGCTGCAGTGTGTTATTGTGTCAGTGAGGGGCTCAGGGCTGCAGTGTGTTATTGTGTCAGTGAGGGGCACGGGGCTGCAGTGTGTTATTGTGTCAGTGAGGGGCTCAGGGCTGCAGTGTGTTATTGTGTCAGTGAGGGGCTTAGGGCTGCAGTGTGTTATTGTGTCAGTGAGGGGCTCGGGGCTGCAGTGTGTTATTGTGTCAGTGAGGGGCTTGGGCTGCAGTGTGTTATTGTGTCAGTGAGGGGCTCGGAGCTGCAGTGTGTTATTGTGTCAGTAAGGGGCTCGGGGCTGCAGTGTGTTATTGTGTCAGTGAGGGGCTCAGGGCTGCCGTGTGTTATTGTGTCAGTGAGGGGCTTGGGGGGTGCCGTGTGTTATTGTGTCAGTGAGGGGCTCAGGGCTGCAGTGTGTTATTGTGTCAGTGAGGGGCTCAGGGCTGCAGTGTATTATTGTGTCAGTGAGGGGCTTGGGCTGCAGTGTGTTATTGTGTCAGTGAGGGGCTTGGGCTGCAGTGTGTTATTGTGTCAGTGAGGGGCTCAGGGCTGCAGTGTGTTATTGTGTCAGTGAGGGGCTTGGGGCTGCAGTGTGTTATTGTGTCAGTGAGGGGCTCGGGACTGCTGTGTGTTATTGTGTCAGTGAGGGGCTCGGGGCTGCAGTGTGTTATTGTGTCAGTAAGGGGCTCGGGGCTGCAGTGTGTTATTGTGTCAGTGAGGGGCTCGGGACTGCTGTGTGTTATTGTGTCAGTAAGGGGCTCGGGGCTGCAGTGTGTTATTGTGTCAGTAAGGGGCTCGGGGCTGCAGTGTGTTATTGTGTCAGTGAGGGGCTCAGGGCTGCAGTGTGTTATTGTGTCAGTGAGGGGCTTGGGGCTGCAGTGTGTTATTGTGTCAGTGAGGGGCTCAGGGCTGCAGTGTGTTATTGTGTCAGTGAGGGGCTCGGGCTGCAGTGTGTTATTGTGTCAGTGAGGGGCTCGGGGCTGCTGTGTGTTATTGTGTCAGTGAGGGGCTCGGGGCTGCTGTGTGTTATTGTGTCAGTGAGGGGCTCGGGCTGCAGTGTGTTATTGTGTCAGTGAGGGGCTTGGGCTGCAGTGTGTTATTGTGTCAGTGAGGGGCTTGGGCTGCAGTGTGTTATTGTGTCAGTGAGGGGCTCGGGGCTGCCGTGTGTTATTGTGTCAGTGAGGGGCTCGGGGCTGCAGTGTGTTATTGTGTCAGTGAGGGGCTCAGGGCTGCAGTGTGTTATTGTGTCAGTGAGGGGCTTGGGGCTGCCGTGTGTTATTGTGTCAGTGAGGGGCTCGGGGCTGCCGTGTGTTATTGTGTCAGTGAGGGGCTCGGGGCTGCAGTGTGTTATTGTGTCAGTGAGGGGCTCAGGGCTGCAGTGTGTTATTGTGTCAGTGAGGGGCTCGGGGCTGCCGTGTGTTATTGTGTCAGTGAGGGGCTCGGGGCTGCCGTGTGTTATTGTGTCAGTGAGGGGCTCGGGGCTGCAGTGTGTTATTGTGTCAGTGAGGGGCTCGGGGCTGCCGTGTGTTATTGTGTCAGTGAGGGGCTCGGGGCTACCGTGTGTTATTGTGTCAGTGAGGGGCTCGGGGCTACCGTGTGTTATTGTGTCAGTGAGGGGCTCTGGGCTGCCTTGTGTTATTGTGTCAGTGAGGGGCTCGGGGCTACCGTGTGTTATTGTGTTAGTGAGGGGCTTAGGGCTGCTGTGTGTTATTGTGTCAGTGAGGGGCTCGGGGCTGCCGTGTGTTATTGTGTCAGTGAGGGGCTTGGGGCTGCCGTGTGTTATTGTGTCAGTGAGGGGCTCGGGGCTACCGTGTGTTATTGTGTCAGTGAGGGGCTCGGGGCTGCCGTGTGTTATTATGTCAGTGAGGGGCTCGGGGCTGCAGTGTGTTATTGTGTCAGTGAGGGGTTGGGGGCTGCAGTGTGTTATTGTGTCAGTGAGGGGCTCAGGGCTGCAGTGTGTTATTGTGTCAGTGAGGGGCTCGGGGCTGCCGTGTGTTATTGTGTCAGTGAGGGGCTCGGGGCTGCAGTGTGTTATTGTGTCAGTGAGGGGTTGGGGGCTGCAGTGTGTTATTGTGTCAGTGAGGGGCTCAGGGCTGCAGTGTGTTATTTTGTCAGTGAGGGGCTTGGGCTGCAGTGTGTTATTGTGTCAGTGAGGGGCTTGGGGCTGCCGTGTGTTATTGTGTCAGTGAGGGGCTCGGGGCTGCCGTGTGTTATTGTGTCAGTGAGGGGCTCGGGGCTGCCGTGTGTTATTGTGTCAGTGAGGGGCTCGGGGCTGCAGTGTGTTATTGTGTCAGTGAGGGGCTTGGGGCTGCCGTGTGTTATTGTGTCAGTGAGGGGCTCGGGGCTGCAGTGTGTTATTGTGTCAGTAAGGGGCTCGGGGCTACCATGTGTTATTGTGTTAGTGAGGGGCTTAGGGCTGCTGTGTGTTATTGTGTCAGTGAGGGGCTCGGGGCTGCCGTGTGTTATTGTGTCAGTGAGGGGCTCGGGGCTGCCGTGTGTTATTCTGTCAGTGAGGGGCTCGGGGCTACCGTGTGTTATTGTGTCAGTGAGGGGCTCGGGGCTGCCGTGTGTTATTATGTCAGTGAGGGGCTCAGGGCTGCAGTGTGTTATTGTGTCAGTGAGGGGTTGGGGGCTGCAGTGTGTTATTGTGTCAGTGAGGGGCTCAGGGCTGCAGTGTGTTATTGTGTCAGTGAGGGGCTTGGGCTGCAGTGTGTTATTGTGTCAGTGAGGGGCTTGGGGCTGCCGTGTGTTATTGTGTCAGTGAGGGGCTCGGGGCTGCCGTGTGTTATTGTGTCAGTGAGGGGCTCGGGGCTGCAGTGTGTTATTGTGTCAGTGAGGGGTTGGGGGCTGCAGTGTGTTATTGTGTCAGTGAGGGGCTCAGGGCTGCAGTGTGTTATTGTGTCAGTGAGGGGCTTGGGCTGCAGTGTGTTATTGTGTCAGTGAGGGGCTTGGGGCTGCCGTGTGTTATTGTGTCAGTGAGGGGCTCGGGGCTGCCGTGTGTTATTGTGTCAGTGAGGGGCTCGGGGCTACCGTGTGTTATTGTGTCAGTGAGGGGCTCGGGGCTGCCGTGTGTTATTATGTCAGTGAGGGGCTCGGGGCTGCAGTGTGTTATTGTGTCAGTGAGGGGTTGGGGGCTGCAGTGTGTTATTGTGTCAGTGAGGGGCTCAGGGCTGCAGTGTGTTATTGTGTCAGTGAGGGGTTGGGGGCTGCAGTGTGTTATTGTGTCAGTGAGGGGCTCAGGGCTGCAGTGTGTTATTATGTCAGTGAGGGGTTGGGGGCTGCAGTGTGTTATTGTGTCAGTGAGGGGCTCAGGGCTGCAGTGTGTTATTGTGTCAGTGAGGGGCTCGGGGCTGCCGTGTGTTATTATGTCAGTGAGGGGCTCGGGACTGCAGTGTGTTATTGTGTCAGTGAGGGGCTCAGGGCTGCAGTGTGTTATTGTGTCAGTGAGGGGCTCGGGGCTGCCGTGTGTTATTATGTCAGTGAGGGGCTTGGGGCTGCCGTGTGTTATTGTGTCAGTGAGGGGCTTGGGGCTGCAGTGTGTTATTGTGTCAGTGAGGGGCTCGGGGCTGCAGTGTGTTATTTTGTCAGTGAGGGGCTCGGGGCTGCAGTGTGTTATTGTGTCAGTGAGGGGCTCGGGGCTGCAGTGTGTTATTGTGTCAGTGAGGGGCTTGGGGCTGCAGTGTGTTATTGTGTCAGTGAGGGGCTCGGGGCTGCCGTGTGTTATTGTGTCAGTGAGGGGCTCAGGGCTGCAGTGTGTTATTGTGTCAGTGAGGGGTTGGGGGCTGCAGTGTGTTATTGTGTCAGTGAGGGGCTCGGGGCTACTGTGTGTTATTGTGTCAGTGAGGGGCTCGGGGCTGCCGTGTGTTATTGTGTCAGTGAGGGGCTCGGGGCTGCCGTGTGTTATTGTGTCAGTGAGGGGCTCGGGGCTGCCGTGTGTTATTGTGTCAGTGAGGGGCTCGGGGCTGCCGTGTGTTATTGTGTCAGTGAGGGGCTCGGGGCTGCCGTGTGTTATTGTGTCAGTGAGGGGCTCGGGGCTGCAGTGTGTTATTGTGTCAGTGAGGGGCTCGGGGCTGCCGTGTGTTATTGTGTCAGTGAGGGGCTCGGGGCTGCAGTGTGTTATTGTGTCAGTGAGGGGCTTGGGGCTGCCGTGTGTTATTGTGTCAGTGAGGGGCTCGGGGCTGCAGTGTGTTATTGTGTCAGTAAGGGGCTCGGGGCTACCGTGTGTTATTGTGTTAGTGAGGGGCTTAGGGCTGCTGTGTGTTATTGTGTCAGTGAGGGGCTCGGGGCTGCCGTGTGTTATTGTGTCAGTGAGGGGCTCGGGGCTACTGTGTGTTATTGTGTCAGTGAGGGGCTCGGGGCTGCCGTGTGTTATTATGTCAGTGAGGGGCTCGGGGCTGCAGTGTGTTATTGTGTCAGTGAGGGGTTGGGGGCTGCAGTGTGTTATTGTGTCAGTGAGGGGCTCAGGGCTGCAGTGTGTTATTGTGTCAGTGAGGGGCTTGGGCTGCAGTGTGTTATTGTGTCAGTGAGGGGCTTGGGGCTGCCGTGTGTTATTGTGTCAGTGAGGGGCTCAGGGCTGCAGTGTGTTATTGTGTCAGTGAGGGGCTTGGGCTGCAGTGTGTTATTGTGTCAGTGAGGGGCTTGGGGCTGCCGTGTGTTATTGTGTCACTGAGGGGCTCGGGGCTGCCGTGAGTTATTGTGTCAGTGAGGGGCTCGGGGCTACCGTGTGTTATTGTGTCAGTGAGGGGCTCGGGGCTGCCGTGTGTTATTATGTCAGTGAGGGGCCCGGGCTGCAGTGTGTTATTGTGTCAGTGAGGGGTTGGGGGCTGCAGTGTGTTATTGTGTCAGTGAGGGGCTCAGGGCTGCAGTGTGTTATTGTGTCAGTGAGGGGCTTGGGCTGCAGTGTGTTATTGTGTCAGTGAGGGGCTTGGGGCTGCCGTGTGTTATTGTGTCAGTGAGGGGCTTGGGGCTGCAGTGTGTTATTGTGTCAGTGAGGGGCTCGGGGCTGCAGTGTGTTATTGTGTCAGTGAGGGGCTCGGGGCTGCAGTGTGTTATTGTGTCAGTGAGGGGCTTGGGCTGCAGTGTGTTATTGTGTCAGTGAGGGGCTTGGGGCTGCCGTGTGTTATTGTGTCAGTGAGGGGCTTGGGGCTGCAGTGTGTTATTGTGTCAGTGAGGGGCTCAGGGCTGCAGTGTGTTATTGTGTCAGTGAGGGGCTCGGGGCTGCCGTGTGTTATTGTGTCAGTAAGGGGCTTGGGCTGCAGTGTGTTATTGTGTCAGTGAGGGGCTCAGGGCTGCAGTGTGTTATTGTGTCAGTGAGGGGCTCGGGGCTGCCGTGTGTTATTGTGTCAGTAAGGGGCTTGGGCTGCAGTGTGTTATTGTGTCAGTAAGGGGCTTGGGGCTGCCGTGTGTTATTGTGTCAGTAAGGGGCTTGGGCTGCAGTGTGTTATTGTGTCAGTGAGGGGCTTGGGGCTGCCGTGTGTTATTGTGTCAGTGAGGGGCTTGGGGCTGCAGTGTGTTATTGTGTCAGTGAGGGGCTCAGGGCTGCAGTGTGTTATTGTGTCAGTGAGGGGCTCGGGGCTGCAGTGTGTTATTGTGTCAGTGAGGGGCTCAGGGCTGCAGTGTGTTATTGTGTCAGTGAGGGGCTCGGGGCTGCCGTGTGTTATTGTGTCAGTGAGGGGCTTGGGGCTGCCGTGTGTTATTGTGTCAGTGAGGGGCTTGGGGCTGCAGTGTGTTATTGTGTCAGTGAGGGGCTCAGGGCTGCAGTGTGTTATTGTGTCAGTGAGGGGCTCGGGGCTGCAGTGTGTTATTGTGTCAGTGAGGGGCTCAGGGCTGCAGTGTGTTATTGTGTCAGTGAGGGGCTCGGGGCTGCCGTGTGTTATTGTGTCAGTGAGGGGCTTGGGGCTGCCGTGTGTTATATGATATCAAATTGAAAACAAACCATTATCTGCTGCTGCTGGCTCAGGTAAATATCCCTAACTCTCTCTTGTCCCTCCTCTAAACCTGTCCCTCCCCTATCCACGCCTACTTTCTTTGCCTTCCTGCAGCTCCCCCCTCCCTGCCCCCACACACTGTCAGAGAGTGGAGAGCTGCAGGCCCTATGTGCTTCCTCCATTGTCCAACCCACTTACTGTGCTCCCTGCCTATTCAGGCACTCCACACTCATCATTTCATGTCTTACCTTCCCTCTCATATCTCCGCCACCTAATACACACTTCACGTCTGTCTCTCCCTCGCATAACCCCCCTTCTGCCTCTCCCTCCCCTGTTATTTCCATCATATCCCCTCCCGTCAGTGCAGCACACTCCTAGACGTCACTGTGAGCTGCTGGGCCTGCGCCATATTTTGCTACCGGAGCCTACAGCCCTGACTGACACAATAACATACGGCAGCCCTGAATACACAACAACACACAGTACATTAACTGACTGACACAGTAACACACAGTACATTAACTGACTGACACAGTAACACACAGTACATTAACTGACTGACACAGTAACACACAGTACATTAGCTGACTGACACAATAACACATGGCAGCAACTGACTGACACAATAACACACAGTACATTAACTGACTGACACAATAACACACTACATTAACTGACTGACACAATAACACACAGTATAATAACTGACTGACACAATAACACACAGTACATTAACTGACTGACACAATAACACACAGTACATTAACTGACTGACACAATAACACACAGTATAATAACTGACTGACACAATAACACACAGTACATTAACTGACTGACACAATAACACACAGTACATTAACTGACTGACACAATAACACACACTACATTAACTAACTGACACAATAACACACAGTATAATAACTGACTGACACAATAACACACAGTACATTAACTGACTGACACAATAACACACAGTACATTAACTGACTGACACAATAACACACAGTACATTAACTGACTGACACAATAAAACACAGTACATTAAATGACTGACACAATAACACACAATACATTAACTGACTGACACAATAACACACAGTATAATAACTGACTGACACAATAACACACAGTACATTAACTGACTGACACAATAACACACAGTACATTAACTAACTGACACAATAACACACACTACATTAACTGACTGACACAGTAACACACAGTACATTAACTAACTGACACAATAACACACACTACATTAACTGACTGACACAATAACACACAGTACATTAACTAACTGACACAATAACACACAATAGATTAACTGACTGACACAGTAACACACAGTACATTAGCTGACTGACACAATAACACACACTACATTAACTGACTGACACAATAACACACAGTACATTAACTAACTGACACAATAACACACACTACATTAACTGACTGACACAGTAACACACAGTACATTAACTAACTGACACAATAACACACACTACATTAACTGACTGACACAATAACACACAGCACATTAACTGACTGACACAATAACACACAATAGATTAACTGACTGACACAGTAACACACAGTACATTAGCTGACTGACACAATAACACACACTACATTAACTGACTGACACAATAACACACAGTACATTAACTAACTGACACAATAACACACACTACATTAACTGACTGACACAAAAACACACAGCACATTAACTGACTGACACAATAACACACAATAGATTAACTGACTGACACAGTAACACACAGCACATTAACTGACTGACACAGTAACACACAGCACATTAATTGGCTGACACAATAACACACAGTACATTAACTGACTGACACAATAACACACAGCACATTGACTGACACAATAACACACAGTACATTGACTGACTGACACAATAACACACAGTACATTAACTGACTGACACAATAACACACAGCACATTGACTGACACAATAACACACAGTACATTAACTGACTGACACAATAACACACAGCACATTAACTGACTGACACAATAACACACAGCACATTAACTGACTGACACAATAACACACAATACATTAACTGAATGACACAATAACTCACACAATAGTGGCAAGGGAGCACAATGACTCTGACACAGAGCTAACCCAGTACATCATAACAATACAGCGCAACTGACTGACTCACACGCCCAGTGCGACTGATACACAACAGCAACTACACACCTGGGTACGACAGTTCGGTGAGTATCAGTGTGTGAGTGTGATCTTTTTGGTTTTAAACCTCAAACATACACATTGTGTCACACATGCATATATACACACACTGTATAACACACTGCTACCTGTATATACACATTGTATGATACACACCTGTATATATACACAGACTGTATGACACACACCGTATACATACACTGTATGACACACATCTGTATATATACACAGACTGTATGACACACACACCTATACATACACTGTATGACACACACCTGTATATATACACAGACTGTATGACACACATCTGTATATATACACAGACTGTATGACACACACACCTATACATACACTGTATGACACACACCTGTATATATACACAGACTGTATGACACACACACCTATACATACACTGTATGACACACACCTGTATATATACACAGACTGTATGACACACATCTGTATATATACACAGACTGTATGACACACACACCTATACATACACTGTATGACACACACATGTATATATACACAGACTGTATGACACACACCTGTATATATACACAGACTGTATGACACACACCTGTATATATACACAGACTGTATGACACACATCTGTATATATACACAGACTGTATGACACACACACCTATACATACACTGTATGACACACACCTGTATATATACACAGACTGTATGACACACACACCTATACATACACTGTATGACACACACCTGTATATATACACAGACTGTATGACACACACACCTATACATTCACTGTATGACACACATCTGTATATATACACAGACTGTATGACACACACACCTATACATACACTGTATGACACACACCTGTATATATACACAGACTGTATGACACACACCTGTATATATACACAGACTGTATGACACACACACCTATACATACACTGTATGACACACACCTGTATATATACACAGACTGTATGACACACACACCTATACATACACTGTATGACACACACCTGTATATATACACAGACTGTATGACACACATACCTATACATACACTGTATGACACACATCTGTATATATACACAGACTGTATGACACACACCTGTATATATACACAGACTGTATGACACACATCTGTATATATACACAGACTGTATGACACACACACCTATACATACACTGTATGACACACACCTGTATATATACACAGACTGTATGACACACATCTGTATATATACACAGACTGTATGACACACACATCTATACATACACTGTATGACACACACATGTATATATACACAGACTGTATGACACACACACCTATACATACACTGTATGACACACACCTGTATATATACACAGACTGTATGACACACATCTGTATATATACACAGACTGTATGACACACACACCTATACATACACTGTATGACACACACCTGTATATATACACAGACTGTATGACACACACACCTATACATACACTGTATGACACACACCTGTATATATACACAGACTGTATGACACACATCTGTATATATACACAGACTGTATGACACACACACCTATACATACACTGTATGACACACACCTGTATATATACACAGACTGTATGACACACACACCTATACATACACTGTATGACACACACCTGTATATATACACAGACTGTATGACACACATCTGTATATATACACAGACTGTATGACACACACACCTATACATACACTGTATGACACACACCTGTATATATATACACAGACTGTATGACACACACACCTATACATACACTGTATGACACACATCTGTATATATACACAGACTGTATGACACACACACCTATACATACACTGTATGACACACATCTGTATATATACACAGACTGTATGACACACACACCTATACATACACTGTATGACACACACCTGTATATATACACAGACTGTATGACACACACACCTATACATACACTGTATGACACACACCTGTATATATACACAGACTGTATGACACACACACCTATACATTCACTGTATGACACACACCTGTATATATACACAGACTGTATGACACACACACCTATACATTCACTGTATGACACACACCTGTATATATACACAGACTGTATGACACACACACCTATACATTCACTGTATGACACACACCTGTATATATACACAGCCTGTATGACACACACACCTATACATACACTGTATGACACACATCTGTATATATACACAGACTGTATGACACACACCTGTATATATACACAGACTGTATGACACACATCTGTATATATACACAGACTGTATGACACACACACCTATACATACACTGTATGACACACACCTGTATATATACACAGACTGTATGACACACATCTGTATATATACACAGACTGTATGACACACACATCTATACATACACTGTATGACACACACCTGTATATATACACAGACTGTATGACACACACACCTATACATACACTGTATGACACACACCTGTATATATACACAGACTGTATGACACACATCTGTATATATACACAGACTGTATGACACACACACCTATACATACACTGTATGACACACACCTGTATATATATACACAGACTGTATGACACACACACCTATACATACACTGTATGACACACACCTGTATATATACACAGACTGTATGACACACATCTGTATATATACACAGACTGTATGACACACACACCTATACATACACTGTATGACACACACCTCTATATATACACAGACTGTATGACACACATCTGTATATATACACAGACTGTATGACACACACACCTATACATACACTGTATGACACACACCTCTATATATACACAGACTGTATGACACACACCCCTATACATACATATATATATACTGTATATAGGATGCTCAAAAAACAAAGTATTGCAGTATGCAGGGATACCTTTTTTATTGGACTAACATAATATTTCAAAGACAAGCTTTCGAGAGTTTTCCTCTCTTCTACAGGTCTAAAGCAATACTGTATATATATATACGGTATTACACACACCTGTAAATGTACACACATACACTGTATGATCTCTCTCTCTTGTGCATAACTTATACATTAGACTTTATAATAGGTATGTACAGTATATAGAGTTTTCCTCTCTTCCTCAGGTCTAAAGCAATACTGTGTATATATATACGGTATTACACACACCTGTAAATGTACACACATACACTGTATGATCTCTCTCTCTTGTGCATCACTTATACATTAGACTTTATAAAAGGTATGTACAATATATAGTGTTCGCTACTATCCACTGGGGGCTTGGAACCTATCCCCACGGCTACGGTGGTCCTACTGTATATTGTCATAAAAAATGCACAAATATATTGCTGCATAAAATTTAAAGGGACAATAAAAAGAAAAAAGACAAAGCCCTAGGGGCCCATTTATCAAGCTCCGGACGGAGCTTGAGGTCCTGTGTTTCTTGCGAGCCCGCAGACTCGCCAGAAACAGCAGTTATAATGAAGCATCGGTCTAAAGACCGCTGCTCCATAACCTGTCCGCCTGCTCTGAGCAGGCGGACAGACATCGCTGCAATTCAACCCGATCGAGTACGATCGGGTTGATTGACACCCCCTGCTGGCGGCCGATTGGCATTGCTACTGGTGCAATGCTGAATACGGAGAGCGTATTGCTCTCCACATTCAGCGAGGTCTGGCGGACCTGATCCACACTGTCAGATCAGGTCCGCCAGACCTTTGGTAAATATCCCCCCTAGTGTTTTAGAACAGCGGTCGCCAACCAGTGGTCCGTGGTTTAATGGTGACTTTTATGTCCCTTTATTTATTTATTTATAGCAATGTCCCAGACAGTGCAGACCAACGGGACTCAGCCTCTGAGCAAAACATGGGAGCTTAGTTTGTACGAACTACAACGGACACCTCAGGTATGTCTGTCTGTCTCTATATATCTATCTGTCTTTCTTTCTGTATGTCTCTATCTATCTGTCTGTCACTATCTGTCTGTCTGTCTCTATATATCTATCTGTCTTTCTTTCTGTATGTCTGTATGTCTCTATCTATCTGTCTGTCACTATCTGTCTGTCTGTCTCTATCTGTCTGTCTGTCTCTATATATCTATCTGTCTTTCTTTCTGTATGTCTGTATGT
>NC_069508.1:22551875-22744375 GCF_027579735.1 Bombina bombina
TGCATTGTGTAGTGTTTGCTAACTGCAGGGTGTGGTTCCCTAATTAACTGTTTCACTGCGGGGACTTAGAGGCAACACTGGCGGTGTCATAAGTTACATTTCTGCTTCAACTATCCTAAGATTTCAAATAAGGTTGTAATAATTCTGTTGTAAATTGTATCTATTGTTGTACTCACACATTATTTCATTGTTTCAGCTGAAGATTTAGAGGGATATAAAAGTAGAAAGAGTAAAGGGTCTAACATGTTAAGGCATTTTATTATTGTATTATTGCCTGTATACAACAGTACAGTTTAACTTCTGCAAATAGATTAAATACACAGATAAACTCAGATGCAGCACAGCAATGCACCACTGGGAGCTAGCTGAACACTTCTGGTGAGCCAATGACAAGAGGCATGTGTGTATCATGTGTGTGTGACAATGATCACTAACTTCTTCCCAGTAATGTAAGGGAACAAAGTGCATGTAAAACAAATGACATGCACTATCTGAATCATGCAAGTTTACTTTTGACTTTCATATCCCTTTAAAGGGACACTCAAGTCAAAATAAAATTTTATGATTCAGATAAAGCAGCAGTTTTAAGACATTTTCCAATTTACTTCCATTATCAAATTTTGCACAGTCTTTTTATATTCACACTTTCCAGGGAACAAGATCCTACTGAGCATGTGCACAAGATCACAGGGTATACGTATACTAGTCTGTGATTGGCTGAGGTCTGTCACATGATACAGGGGCTGGAAAATTGGAGAAAAAATAAATTTGTCAGAAAAAAATCTACTGCTTATTTAAAATTGTCTTTTTAATATGCACTTGTTAATTACGTAATTCTACGGCATTGAGTGGTCCTTTTAAGAACAATTTTTTTTTTATGAACGTGAAAATAAAAAAAAAATCAATAATAACTTTAGAAACAGATTTTTAACGTACAAAGTCAAGCAGGGTAGTTGTTGGGGTGAAGCTGCCCTTTCAGTAATTAGCACCATTTTATTGATTAATGTGAAGCTACAATCTGCTGGAGATTATTGCTATTTAAATAAATAACATTCTGCTGTTCTCTTTCTCACAGAAACAAAGAGTGTCCCACATGTCGAAAGAAATTAGTTTCCAAAAGATCACTGCGGCCAGACCCAAACTTTGATGCTCTGATTAGCAAAATCTACCCAAGCCGTGATGAATACGAAGCTCACCAGCAGCGAGTATTAGCCAGGATCAGCAAACACAACAACCAGCAAGCCCTGAGCCACAGCATCGAGGAGGGGTTAAAGATACAGGCAATTAACAGGCAAGGTCACAGGGGGCGCATGCTGCAGAAGGTAGAAAAAACGGATGCACATCGGTGGTGGAATAAAAAAACAAATGTTTTATTCAATACTCATAAAGTATAAACAGGCATGGAGCAGTGCATAGACTGACGCGTTTCGTGCCCCTCTAGTGGTGCTTAATCATAGACACATACTGCAGCTCAGAGCTGCTAGTTACCCGAAAACACTTATATATACAGTGTCACAGAGCTGTCAGTACCTGCTCACTGCCACAAAGTGTCATCTGCGTTTACGTACAACGGGGAGGAATCACTTAAAGCGACAGTCTACTCCAGAATTTGTATTGTTCAGAGACAGATAATCCCTTTATTACCCATTCCCCAGTTTTACATAACCAGCACAGTTATAATAATACACTTTTTACCTCTGTGATTACCTTGTATCTAAGCCTCTGCAGACTGCCCCCTAATCTCAGTGCTTTTGACAGACTTGAATTTTAGCCAATCAGTGCTGACTCCTAGGTAACTCCACAAGAGTAAGCAGTGTTATCTATATGGCACCCATGAACTAGCACCGTCTAACTGTGAAAAACAGTCAAATGCATTCAGATAAGAGAGCGACCTTCAAGGGCTTAGAAATTAGCAAATTCAACTTAGCTTTCAACTAAGAATACCAAGAGAACAAGCAAATTTGACAATACAAGTAAATTGTAAAGTTGTTTAAAATGACATACCCTATCTGAATCATTAAAGATTAATTTTGACTAGACTGTCCCTTTAATCACATTCTAACTTCATTTGTGTGAGGTCGAGAACTACTGAGAGCTGGTGCATTTATATAAGGGGACCAGAAATGGCCGGTTTAGTTTTTGCCTTGGGTCACAGTGGCATATTGTACATTTTATGTTAGTGATGCATGAATCTAATGCAGAAGGAAACATATATAATAATGTTTTTTAGTTCACGTTTGTGTTACAGCTGCACCTGTTTTTTTAATTAGGTTTGGCTAATGCTTTACCTGTTAGCCTATGTCAGATATTTTACCCTTTGAGTTAATTTGTTCCATCAATAAAGACGATTCAAAATTTTTTAAAAAAACTCCCCAGATTTCCCCTTAAAGGAACATAAAACCCTTTTTTTCTATAATGGTTCAGATAGAGCAGCGATTTTAAACAACTTTCCAATTTACTTCTATTATTTAATTTGTTTTGTTCTCTTGAAATCATTTGTTGAAAAGGATACCTAGGTAGGTTCAGAAGCTGCTGATTGGTAGCTGCACATATATGCCTCATGTTATTGGCTCACCCAATGTCTTCAGCTAGCTCCCAGTAGTGCATTGATTCTTCTTCAACACAGGATACCAAGAGAATGAAGCTAATTTGATAATAGAAGTAAATTGGAAATTTGTGTAAAATTGTATTCTCTATCTTTAACATGAAAGACAAATGTGGGCTCCGTGCTCCTTTAAGCTCTCAGCTTACTGACCCACCGGTGCTTTGTTTGTGCATTTCAGGACACAGAGAGGCAAGAAACAGCAGGTGGAGAATGGGAGTGGCGCAGAGGACAACGCCGACAGCTCTCACTGCAGTAACGCCTCCGTACACAGTAACCAGGAGGCTGGGCCTAGTAATAAGAGGACCAAAACATCAGATGACTCCGGGTTAGAGCTGGACACAAACAATGAAACTGTATCTATTGACCCTGCTCTAGACGGAGCTAGTGAGATCGAACTGGTTTTTAGACCCCACCCCACACTAATGGAGAAGGACGATAGTGCACAGACCAGGTAAGCATGTGTCAGATTTACTATGTTCTCTTGGTATCCTTTGTTGAAGGCAAGGTAGTCTGAAGAGCATCATTGCACTACTGGAAGCTAGCTGGGGTTGGTGGGTAAACGCACATGCCTGTTATCATTGACTAACCAGCTTATTCAGCTAGACCCCAGTAGTGCAATGCAGCTCTGGTGTATACTTTAACCATGTGTTTAATCTCTTTGTAGGGGCTAAGCCCAGGTATATGCAAGCACTAGTGCTATAAAAAATGCTCTACACGGAGCATTTTCTTTTGTCTCATTTAATATCTGCCCATGTATCTGACAAGCTGTGTGTGGTATATGTTGTGGCATTTGGTGCCTTTATGAACTGGGGCACAAGTGACTATGTGTTTGTTGCCTATTCAGCCACCTGTGCACTTTCTTGCTGCAGGTACATAAAGACTTCAGGCAATGCCACAGTTGACCACTTATCAAAATACCTAGCGGTAAGACTGGCTCTAGAAGAATTCCGCAACAAAGGAGAGGCCGATCAGATGAGCCTGAATGCCGCCAGTGAGAAACAGTACACTATTTACATCGCTACCTCCAATGGCCAGTTTACAGTAAGTGCCAGGATGTAGCGTTTGTTTAAAAGCTTTATTGCCAATGTCATAAGGTAGCAAGTCTGCACTACGCGTTTTATTACAGCATTAGAATGCAGAAACGTTCTGTGACTTACTAGTTTTGTGAGGTGCCTAGCTACTATTAGCTGGTGGTTTATTCAAATGATTTGATGGAAAGCAATATGCTGCATGGGCTATCCCACAAGCCAATAGGAATTCATCATTTTTTTTTTTTTTTCATTGGATGAGCATTTCCAGAAAAAAGTCCTATGAGTGGCCTTAGGAACCTGCACAGCTGTGTCATACTGTTCACATTTTGTGTCTGAATAAACATACTTTTTACTTTTGGCTTGTAAGTCCATGGTGCTACCCGCCATTTTTGTATGAGTTGCGTTTGTCTGCTGAAGAGAGCTGATAAAGCTGTGAGTGCGCATATTAGTCAGATATATGGTGATGTAGAGAGCGCTGAACTAAATAACACTTAAAGGGACAGTCAAGTCCCAAAAAAACTTTCATGATTAAAATAGGGCATGTAATTTTAAACAACTTTCCAATTTACTTTTATCACCAATTTTGCTTTGTTCTCTTGGTATTCTTAGATGAAAGCTAAACCTAGGAGGTTCACATGCTAATTTCTTAGACCTTGAAGGCCGCCTCTAAACTAAGTGCATTTTGATAGTTTTTCACCACTAGAGGACATTAGTTCATGTGTTTCATATAGATAACATTGAGCTCATGCACTTGAATTTACCATGGAGTCAGCTCTGATTGGCTAAAATGCAAGTCTGTCAAAAGAACTGAAATAAGGGGGCAGTCTGCAGAGGCTTAAATACAAGGTAATCACAGAGGTAAAACGTCTATAATTATAACTGTTGGTTATGCAAAACTGGGGAATTGGTAATTAAGGGATTATCTATCTTTTAAAACAACAACAATTCTGGTGTTGACTGTCCCTTTAAGCCTTTCCTTATATTATCCTCTTCCTGGATAGGGGGTGTAAATCAAGTAAATGTGTGTATATGGGAAGGCTCTAAAAGCACTAAGTGTTTAAGCTTTGGAGTGATAATGTCTTTGAAGATAGAAAGTTATGAAAGTACGTATAATGTTAGTTTCCAAAAAATGCGGTTTTAAACTTAACTTAAAGGGCCATGATACCCACATTTTTTCTTTCATGATTTAGAAAGAGAATGCATTTTTAAACATCTTTCTAATTTACTTCTATTATCAAATTTGTTTTATTCTCTTGATATTCTTTGCTGAAAAGCATATCTAGATATGCTCAGTAGCTGCTGATTGGTTGCTGCACATAGAAGTCTCATGTGATTGGCTCACCCATGTGCATTGCTTTTTCTTCAAATAAGGATATCTCAAAAATGAAGCAAAATAAATAATAGAAGTAAATTGTAATGTTGTTTAAATTTGTATGTTCTATCTGAATCATGAAAGAAAGATTTTGGGTTTAGTGGCCCTTTAATGATAACAACAGTTCAAACTCAAGTACACAATATAGTTTCCAACTTAATGATAATAACAATCCTGCTCCAGACTTGGTTAAAAGAATCTATTTAATTTAAAAACAAATCATAAAAAAGGATTCCGTTGGGTATAGTTAAAAACTGGAAGAATCTCCATCTTAAATATTTTAAAAACAGAGATCACAATGCGGTGGCGTAAATATTCTAATACTTTCTGAATAACAGCCTATATTTCAATACCATTAGACTCTCAAGTACTTGAAACATGCAACATGCAGATACAAGGTTATAACAATGTGTTGTTTAAATGTCCAGATGCGAGTTTAATATACACTGATATTTTGTATCTGTTCCAACAATGTCTACAAAAAATAAAGGGAGGAAAAATATCCCACAATCTTCGTTCGCTAACAGTAAAATCCTCCTAGTGTAGCAAATGACCAAATTTTGAAAGAATCCACAGCACCAAATTTTATAAACCAAACTTAGGAGTTTATTGTAGTGTGTAACAACAGATGCATTTGTTTGTACCCACTACAATAAATTCCTAAGTTTGGTTTATAACATTTGGTGCTGTGGATTCTTTCAAAATTTGGATATTGGAGAGGAAAGCAGTCTCCTCTGTTCCACTGGCAACACGAAACAGAAGGAAAAAAGGGGCTGTTAGTGAATTGTTTAGTGCAGCAAATTACGATTGATATGAATAGTAGTGGCCAGCCACTATCATACCTAGGTAATGACAGGAGTCTCTGTGTAAGATCCTTATTTAAGTTTCACATTTAACAATCACACACCATTCGATCACCATATAGCTATCCAATTAGTAAGGGATAGATTTAAAAAACTATTAAAATTAAAAATACATTTATTTAATTTAAGACACTTTTTTGACATTTATGACATTCACCATGTTGAGCAGAATACAAATGATTGCTAAAGCTGTTGTACAAGACGGCTGATATAAGCTCAGTAATACTTTTTAGTACATAATATATTTTCTTCTTAAATGGAAAGAGTCCACAGCTGCATTCATTACTTTTGGGAATTAAGACCCTGACCACCAGGAGGAGGCAAAGACACCCCAGCCAAAGGCTTTAAATACTCCTCCCACTTCCCTCATCCCCCAGTCATTCTTTGCTTTTCGTCCCAGTAGGTTGGCAGAAAAGTGTCCGAATTTAATTTGTCTCTTATTGAGGGTAGTACTCTTTGGCATGGGACAGGAGTTTTAAGTAATCCTGTCAGTCTCTCAGTGAGGGCTTGGATGAAAGTTAGAGTCCGGAGATGCAGGAAGAGTCTTTCTGCGAAACCATCCAGACTCATTTTAACAGTTCCTCAAGAAAACGGCGTTGTCGAACTTCGCTCCGCTGCCTGCTTTCTTCTCTCAAGTCCATGGCGGAGGCGATGCTACTATTCGTCAGACTTAAAGGGCCGTGTTCCTGTTCCATAGCGTAGATTCCGGTAAGATTGTTTCATTTTATTTCTTTGTGAATGTACTGTACTAATGTTTTTCCGAGAGGCTACCACCTTGCGGGACTAACTTAACATAAGGGTCTCAGTGAGTCTCCTTTAGTATCTTGGAATCAAGGGTTAATATCTCCTGAGGGGGTTATTGAACAGGGTTTTTTTTAATCATGTTTGTTATGTGATTCAATCTGCTTATGTGTAGTGTTAAACGGGCTCATGGCTGGAACGTAAAGTCCTTTGGAAGTGACGCGACCTTATGGTTGGGCACGCTTTTTTTGGACTATACGGTTTACCTTTTGGCCAGGCGTGGTTACGTTCTGTCCTCCATTTCCGCATTCCTGACCGTGTGGCGACGGAGAAATTCTAGATCACAGGGGTCTGTTTCCTAGGAGGTGGTGAGTACCCCAGCCATTGTGGATGTCAGGTGCCGTTTAGTTTTGTCTTAAAATAGTCCATATTGGCATATTCTCTATCCAGTTATGGAGGATTGTGATGCTAAGACTGTTAAATTTCAGACTCAGTTTCGGAGGATTCTGATACTGAGACTGTTAAATTTCAGATTCAGATTCTTCGTCTGGGGAAGAATCCAGATTGGCCTCGTTGACACATGTCAATCAGTTATGTTCGGTGTGCCGTATTAGAGCGCCTGGTTCTTCGGGCTCGGGGAATTAAGGGTCAGCTGAGCCATCCACCCCTGGGGGTCCTTTCTTCCAAGAGGCGAGTTCCCTACCGCTCCATACTTCTACACATGCGGGTAACCCAGATTATGATTATTCCTCCACGCAGGGCGGCTTGTTCCCCCCGGAGGTTGCAGCACGTTTTCACTTCCACATATTTTTGGCGATCATTCATCTGCAGAGTCCAGACGTTTATGTGCGATTGTGCTCGTGCCCTATTGTCCTGGATCTACCGCCTTGGGGAGGGCCTGTACAGTTTCCTGTGGGTGTAACTATCCCTTAGTGTTGTGCATTTTGTTACAGAGTGGCGAGCCTTCGCGTCTTACTCAGACATGTTTTTCATTTATTAAATGATCCTATCCTTCTCGGATATGTGAATTTTCAGTCGAATAGTGCACCTCATTAAACATGTGGGGATGACGTAATCTCCTGACTGTTGTTATTGAGATCCTTCCCAGTTTTTTTGAAGATTAGGGCTCCGTTTGGCTGGTCCTGCGGTAGGCCTGTTTTCTTATTTGGCGTTAACCTACGGGTTGCCTTATATTTTCTTTTTATCTGATTAGGATGTCTTTAATTTGTTTATTATTTTCCTTTGGGAATCTTAAACTGGGATTGATACTCTCTGTTACTTCTGCGGAAGTGTTTTTGGGGATATGTTAGTCCTATGTTTGTCTGTTTTCCCTTCTTCCCCTCTGAGGGAGGATTTATGCAACTTGACGGTTAGGACCCGGGGGCAGGCTGGTCCTGTTGGGTTTGGTTCTGTCTTGTGGCTGTTCAGACATGTGGCACCGTTCTGATTGGCTGATCCGATCGAGGTGCCGAGTGCCATTTGGAGTCTTGCTGGCTCTGTGTCAAGACTAAGTTTGACCTTTTTGCTAGATGCTTTGGGTCTATGGTCCTGTTTGTTCTAAGGAGTCGGGTTGCACAAGTGCTCTGTTTGGATTGACTGTGGCCATTCTCCGCTAGTTTTTGAGCTGGTTTTGTGGTTCTTTTGTTTCCCTGTTCCAGATCTGCCGTTGCTGGGGCTGGCCTGGCTGGGAGTGGGTCCTGAGAGTCGTTGTCATCTCCAGGATCTAGGTGGGCATTGTAGCTAGCTAGCTCCATAAGCTTACAAGCAGAGGGTCTAGGATTGCTCCACCTCGGGTTCTAGGTGTAACTTCTCTATTTTAGGGGACCTCGTGGAGGTTATGATTCCCACTTTTTTTGGAAGACCTGTGGGATAGGTCTGGCGGCTTGGATTGCCTAGAGTGTGCCCTCTGTCTAGGAGTTGTCTTTTGCAATCTGCTTTTTTGCTGGCCGCTTTTGCTCTCAGCAAGTATTCTCTGCGTCATCCTAAGGATGGCGGTGTGTTCTTGACTCAGAGTTTTTCGTCTGGGTCTGTTACATGTTTTTTTTGTAGCAGAATACTTCAGTGTTCCAAGTTTGGACTATGTGAGGACTTTTGGTGCTTTTGCATGACATTTGAGAGACAGTTTTCTCTGTTCCTATGTCCGGTTCTATACCTCCGTTTTTTCCTGGCCTAGGCATAGACTCCACATTTGGGCCCTTGTGAGCTGGGCTCGCTTTGGGGGTTTTTCCTTTATGGATTGTGACCGTTTTTTTCCTTCGGTTCTCCTGATCCTATCCCTTTGGAGGTTTCAGCTGGTGTTCCCTTCTTTAGTGAGGGGTGAGTGGTGAGGGGCCGACTGTTGGGCGACGGTGTCTCCTGGAGGCCTGTTGACTCAGTTGAGTCCGATTTTGTGGTCTCTAGCTAGGCTCTGGACTACCTGCGGGTCAGTGTCCTCAGGGATTTTTCTTTTTAAAGTTTTCTCAGCTTCGGACGAAGCTGGGTTATTTGTGGGCAATGGTTTCAGGCTTGGGGCCCTCAGAATGGGTCGCCTATTGTACCCTCCCGTCTTGACATTCAGCGTCCTCTATAGCTTGGGTATTGTTTTCCCAAAGGTAATGAATGCAGCTGTGGCCTCTTTCGATTTAAGAAGAAAAACATAAATTATGCTTACCTGATAATCCTGCTAATTTCCTTTTCTTCTGATGGAAAGAGTCCACAGCTCCCCACCCGTAATTTTTTATGTGGGGCGTCCTTATTTTATTCTTCTGGCACCTTTCACCCTGATATTTCTTCTACTGTTCCTTGTTCCTTGGCAGAATGACTGGGGGATGAGGGGAGTGGGAGGAGTATTTAAGCCTTTGGCTGGGGTGTTTGCCTCCTCCTGGTGGTCAGGTTTTTAATTCCCAAAAGTAATGAATGCAGCTGTGGACTCTTTCCATCAGAAGAAAAGAAAATGATCAGGTAAGCATAATTTAAGTTTTTTAGCACATAACATTTTTAGTACTTAATCTTCACATTTGAATCTATGTTACTCATATATGATTATTAGAATCTTTTAAATTGTATGTAGTGTTCCCATTATAGAACGTTCCAAATAAATCTGTGGTATTTACATCAAGTCAAATATCTGTATCTGTTATATCCATATCCCACCATTAGAACCACTTAAGTGTCATATTCATTTCTTGTTACAGAGTGTTTCCAACTCAATTGGTGATATTTTTATTAAGTCGTCAGTAGTATCTAAGTTCCAACATTATGTTTGTATGCCTAATATAAAGGTTATGAGACCCAAGAACACTATCACTTTAAGAACCTATATACACAAATTGATTTTCGAAAACAACGCTATCCAATGAAATTAAAAGAAACCCTATTTACGGAGGTTGTCCACACTAACACAGCATCTTGATAAAGCCCAACGTGGGTGAAACGCGTAGATCTGAGCTGTGTCTGTGAAAGCAAACCTGTTCTCCAAATATCTGCCTGAGCAGGAGGTGAAAACGGACATCATCATTTAATTACATTACCGTCAAAAGGAAACTTGCGCAAGTTTTGAAAAGTGAAATTTCCACCAGAGAATTGTGACGTCATCAGCAGATGCCACTGGAATCCAGAACAAGAGATCCGGAGTGAGACAGAGACAAGGAAACGGTAAGACTACCTGCACGACAGGTCTACATCATTCTTACCTCAGGTACTCATCTGCCATCGCGGACGACCACAGCTAAACACTCTGAAGTGAGTGAATAACAAGGAAGCGGTAAGATCACCTGCACGGTTCTTACTATTTCTTTCCCTAGGAACTAAACTGCCATCTCGGATAACTGCAGTTAAACGCTTTGGGTTCCACCTGAAACACCAATGGTGAATTTTTCCACAGTTTAATAGGATGACTCCTGTCATTACCCAGGTATGATAGTGGCTGGCCACTACTATTCATATCAATCGTAATTTGCTACACTAGGAGGATTATACTGTTGGCTAACGAAGATTGTGGGATATTTTTCCTCTATTTTTTATAGACATTGTTGGAACAGATACAAAATATCAGTGTAAATTAAACTCGCATCTGGACATTTAAACAACACATTGTTATAACCTTGCTTCTGCATGGTGCATGTTTCAAGTTACTTTTAATCCTATCGTGACCGGGTTATAAAGTCTACATCAGAACAACGTTCTAATGTAGACAAATTGAAATCATGCGATCGAGCAAACGATCATGAGATTTCAATTATGGGATCAGGTCTGGGGGGCATCCCTATGACGCTAGGAACGCCCTCCAGACCGCGATCAAATCCTGCAAGTGCAGTAGGCTTCAGGACAGCCATTGGCTATGACATTGTATTCCGTCATAACAGCTTTAAAGCTCAGCGCCGTTGTGACGGAATACAACGGCATAACAGCGGGAAAAGGTTAAACACAATGATTGTCGAGAATCTAATGGTATTGAAATATAAGCTGTTATTCAGAAAGTATTAGAATATTTACGCCACTGTATTGTGTTTTTAAGATATTTAAACTGGAGATTCTTCCAGTTTTTAACTATACCCAACGCTTTTATGATTTTTTTATATTAAATAGATATTATAAACCAAGTCTAAAGCAGGATTGTTATTATCATTAAGTCAGAAACTATATTGTTTACTTGAGTTTGATGTGTTGTTATAATTAATTAAGTTGAAAACCGCACTTTTTGGAAACTAACATTATACATACTTTCATAACTTTCTATCTTCAAAGACATTATCACTCCAAAACTTTAAGACTTAGTGCTTCTAGCGCCTTCCCATATACACACATGTACTTGGTGCGCATATTAGTCGTCACATTGCTAGATATAGCGAGCTGGCAGGAGTAAGTGCACATATTAGTCGTCACATTGGTTGTTATAGTGAGCTGCTAGGAGTGTGCATATTAGTCGTCACATTGCTAGTTATAATGAGCTGGCAGGAGTGAGTGTGCATATTTGTCGTCACATTGTTAGTTATAGTGAGCTGACAGGAGTGGGTGTGCATATTAGTCGTCACATTGCTAGTTATAATGAGCTGAGGGGAGTGAGTGCACATATTAGTCGTCACATTGCTAGTTATAATGAGCTGAGAGGAGTGAGTGCACATATTAGTCATCACATTGATAGTTATAGTGAGCTGGCAGGAGTGAGTGCGCATATTAGTCGTCACATTACTAGTTATAGTGAGGTGACAGGAGTGAGTATGCATATTAGGTGTCACATTACTAGTTATAGTGAGGTGACAGGAGTGAGTATGCATATTAGGTGTCACATTGCTAGTTATAGTGAGGTGACAGGAGTGAGTGTGCATATTAGGTGTCACATTGCTAGTTATAGTGAGCTGGCAGGAATGAATGTGCATATTAGTAGTCACATTGCTAGTTATAATGAGCTGAGAGGAGTGAGTGCACATATTAGTAGTCACATTGCTAGTTATAATGAGCTGAGAGGAGTGAGTGCACATATTAGTTGTCACATTGCTAGTTATAGTGAGCTGGCAGGAGTGAGTGTGCATATTAGTTGTCACATTGCTAGTTATAGTGAGCTGGCAGGAGTGAGTGCGCATATTAGTCGTCACATTACTAGTTATAGTGAGCTGGCAGGAGTGAGTGTGCATATTAGTCGTCACATTGCTAGTTATAGTGAGCTGGCAGGAGTGAGTGTGCATATTAGTTGTCACATTGCTAGTTATAGTGAGCTGGCAGGAGTGAGTGCGCATATTAGTCGTCACATTACTAGTTATAGTGAGCTGGCAGGAGTGAGTGCGCATATTAGTCGTCACATTACTAGTTATAGTGAGGTGACAGGAGTGAGTATGCATATTAGTCGTCACATTACTAGTTATAGTGAGCTGGCAGGAGTGAGTGTGCATATTAGTCGTCACATTACTAGTTATAGTGAGGTGACAGGAGTGAGTATGCATATTAGGTGTCACATTGCTAGTTATAGTTTGTAAAAATAAAAGAAAAAGAAAACCAATATGGTTTTCAAGAGAAGTAGCACATGCAGTTAAGACAAAAAAGACAGTCTATAAAAAATTCAAACTCAATGGCTCAGAAGAGGATAAAGAAAAATGGAGAACCCATCAAAAGATGACAAAGCAGTTAATCAGAAAGGCTAAAGCTGATGCAGAAGAGAAAATAGCACAATCTGTAAAAAACGGTGACAACACCTTCTTTAGATATATCAGTGAAAAGAGAAAAACTAACAGAGGGATAGTTAGACTCAAGAATGAGGATAGAGTTCAGTCTTTACAACAGATGGTAAAGATAGTGAGATTCTATTAAGGGATGTTACTGTAAATAATAATGTGAGTAGTACTTTTCTTTTTACAGAGGAAGAGGTTTTAAGGGCTTTATCAAAAATAAAAGTTAATAAGTCTGTGGGTCCAGATAATATTCATCCAAGGGTTCTAAGAGAACTCCGATCCGTAATAGCTATTCCATTAGCTGATTTATTTAATCAGTCACTTCTAACAGGAGTTGTTCCAAAAGACTGGAAAATTGCTAATGTAGTCACTCTTCATAAAAAGGGTAGTAGGGAAGATTCTGCTAACTATAGGCCAGTCAGTTTGACCTCAATTGCAGGAAAATTAATGGAAACTCTTTTAAAGGAATAACTTGTATCTTTCATTCAGACAAACAACTTAGAAGACAAAGGACAGCATGGTTTCACTGCTGGAAGATCATGCCTGACTAATCTAATTGATTTCTTTGACCATGTAACTAAAATAATAGACCAGGGAGGAGCCGTAGATGTTGCATATCTAGACTTTAGCAAAGCATTTGACACCGTCCCACACAATAAACTTATTCATAAAATGTATTGCCTTGGAATAGATGCTAAGATTGTTAAGTGGGTAGAATGCTGGCTTCAAGATAGACGACAGAGGGTTTCAGTTAATGGAGTACATTCAAATGAGGCATCAGTTACTAGTGGTGTTCCCCAAGGGTCAGTTCTTGGGCCTGTTTTGTTTAACATGTTCATAAGTGATATTGGAAGTGGGCTTAAGGGGAAGGTTTGCTTGTTTGCTGATGATACAAAAATTTGTAACAGGGTAGATGTTCCAGGAGGAGTTGATCAAATGAACTGTGATATTAATGAACTAGAGGACTGGTCAAATAAATGGGATCTGAAATTTAATATTACCAAGAGCAAAATTATACATATAGGATCCAAAAACCCAAAGGCCAATTATAGTCTCAATGGTACATTACTGACTGTAATTAAAGAAGAAAGGGATTTGGGAATTATTATTTCAGATGATTTAAAATTTGGTACACAATGCCGCAGTGCAGCCAGCAAGGCCAGTCAAATGCTTGGTTGCATTGGAAGAGGTTATAGCAGCAGAAATAGCAAGGTTCTTATGCCACTTTACAGATCATTAGTTAGACCAAATCTGGAATACTGTGTACAGTTCTGGAGACCATATCTTCAGAAAGATATAAATAAACTAGAAGCTGTCCAAAGGAGGGCTACTAAAAAGGTACATGGTCTAAAATATAAAAACGTACAAAGAAAGACTCTATGATCTAAATATGTATAGTTTAGAGGATAGAAGGGAAAGAGGTGACATGATAGAAACCTTCAAATATATGAAGGGACTTAATAAAATAGAAGCTGAAAGCATTTTTCACAAAAAATAAATGCCAAAACAAGGGGTCACAATCTAAAGTTAGAGGGTAGTAGATTCAGGAGAAATTTAAGGAAGCATTTTTTTACAGAAAGGGTGGTGGATTCATGGAATGAACTTCCATTTGAGGTGGTAAACACACAGACTGTAAAGGAATTTAAAAATGCCTGGGACATGCATAAGGCTATCCTAAGGAAAAAGTAACATGTAATATGGGTAGACTTGATGGGCCTTTTTGGTTCTTATCTACCGTCAAATTCTATGTTTCTATAGTGAGCTGGCAGGAATGAATGCGCATATTAGTAGTCACATTGCTAGTTATAGTGCGCTGACAGGAATGAATACAGAAGAAAAGAAGAGGCGCCACATGGTGTAGTACAGACAAACAATGGTGTCCCCACAGGAGATAGAGTACCCTGAGCCCTAGGTAATGGAGACTCAAAGACGGGGCGGCACAACCGGAGTGCCAGACAAAACAGCACAGGACACTCAGTCGCCCGTATGACTTGCAGCTTCCACTGGAACGTGCAGCGTTAGGTCAGGTGACCAACGATAACCAGACAGAAGACGCCAACCGTCTGACAGCTAGAACCAAACAGCTGACACCAGACAGGCTCAGAGGTGCCGGCACAGGAAGCTGGGAGTGGCCAAAGTGAAGGGTGCAACAGGGAACACTAACTGCCTAATCACTAGCTATAGTGAGCTGGCAGGATAAAGTGTACATATTAGCGGTCATATTGCTAGTTATACTGAGCTGGCAGGAGCGAGTGCGCATATTAGTCGTCACATTGCTGTGTATAGTGAGCTGGCAGGATTAAGTGCGCATATTAGTCGTCACATTGCTAGTTATAGTGCGCTGGCAGGAGTGTACATATTAGCCGTCACTAATACTTTAACACTTTGTTTGTTACAATTGTTTTAAAAGCACCCCCCACCACCACTTGTCTAGAAGAGCCAATACAAATTTATTACAGTAGTAGACACAGAAAATGTTCATTGTTTTGCAAAACCATTTTAAAAGCCTCTTATCTTAACCGCTCTGCTGAGGCCCCTTAGGACAGACATTTTGTTGTCTGAAGTAGGAACCTCCAGTTTTGAAGGGAATTTGACACACTGTTCAGTTAAATTACAGGAAAAGAAGGCAAAACAAGTAATGAAGATAACCATTTCTTATAATTAAATGTTGTATATTTCAGTCTCAAGTGTTTCATCTCAGACATGTTTCATACTTTCCCTCAGGTGCTGAACGGCTCATTTTCTTTGGAACTTGTCAGTGAAAAATACTGGAAGGTAAACAAACCAATGGAGCTGTATTACGCACCCACAAAGGAGCACAAATGAGGAACCAGACTTTTGTAACAATGAGTTTGTGAAGACAGCGGCCAGCTCTTTTGTGAACTTTCCCCAGCTGTGACCCACGGAATTCCTCCAGGGACATATTTATAGTGTTATGTACAAAATAAAGGTTTTTTTCTTCTCCAAACTCAGACGGTTATACACGGTCACTCAGTGCCAGGAGGCTTTTTTTATAACCATTTGCTGCTTCGTCAGTTTTCTGGACTCTGGTTAAGAGAGAGTTAATATAAACCGTATCACCTGTTTATAAAGAGAATATGATATTCAGTTAATCACAGTGCAGGTTCTTAATTTGGAGAACAAACTGTTGATTAAGGATCATCTAAGTCAGGGGTGGGGAAGAAGTAGATTGTGGTCTACCAGTAGACTGCAAGTGAATTTTGAGGTGACCGCCTGAAAGATTTCAAAAGTCTGCATAATAAGAGAAAGATTTCTCACACATCTACGGCGGCGAGGCTCTTCATTTAGAATCTAGAATTCTAGATAGAATCCAGATAGTGAGTGAAGAGCCTCGCCACCATATATGTGTGAGAAATCTTTCTCTTATTATGCAGACTTTTGAAATCTGCAGACTTTTTGAAATGGGCTATGACGGCGATATGGGCACTGTACTTCAGCATGTGCAACGCGGCTGTAGCTGAATTCGCTGCCCCAGCTTTGGTTACAGGACCTGCCCCCTAATCAACCTGGCATGGCATCCAGCCAATAAAATTACTTTGTAGAATGAGTCTTGAGCAGTCTTGATTGTGGGACTACTTATCATACACAGGCGCGGTACACAGATAAGGTTGCTTGACGGTCTCAGAGTGACGGAAAAAGAGATCTCTTGCAGTAAGTAAAGACAGAGCGCAGAGAGCGCGGCTGATTTTTAAAGCTGTATTATTTGTGTCAAAAATACAATTTTCAGCCAGCAGGTCCTATTTGTTGCAAAAATACAATTTTCAGCCAGCAGGTCCTATTTGTTGCAAAAATACAATTTTCAGCCAGCAGGTCCTATTTGTGGCAAAATGATATTCTTTGTGTTTTTTCAATAAATACATTATTGTAATTATTATAATCAAGACTGATGTTTGTTTGTTTTTTAGTTAGGTGACCACGTCACTTGGAATAAAATTAGAGGTAGCCCTTGCCTTACAAAAGTCTGCCCACCCCTGATCTAAGTGATATTCGGGAGGATCAAAACATTTCTTTGCTAACGTAAGACTGATATTACATTTAAAGGGACACAAAACACATTTTGTTATTTCATGATTCAGATAAAGCAGCAATTTTAATAAACTTTCTTATTTACTCCTATTATAATTTTTTCTTTGTTCTCTTGCTATCTTTATTTAAATAAAGCTGGAATGTATAAGCTTAGGAGCTGGCCCATTTTTGGTTCAGAACATGGGTAGCGCCTGCTGATCAGTGGCTAAATGTAGCACTACCCAGGTTCTGAACCAAAAATGTTCGGCTCCTAAGCTTACATTCCTGCTTTTCAAATAAAAATAGCAAGAGAACTATTTTTTTTTATAATTGGAGTAAACTAGAAAGTTGCTTAAAATTGCTGCTCTATCTGAATCATGGAAGAAAAAAATGGGTTTTGTGTCCCTTTAAGGATAAAAAATATATTCATAAAGATTGTGAAATCAGCTTAGTACTAATTTAATTAATAACGGAATTTGTCCCTTAGGCTGCCAGAGTGTGACAATATATTGCTGTGCAAGGCATTGCGTCTCCCTGCCTAGCAGCAAAAGGGTGACCTTTATTGCCTTGTAGGGTGGACGGACTTGAATAAATAAAAAAAGGTTTTTTTCCTTAAAAAAAAAAAATGACCAGTTTTGGTTCTGCAAAAAATATTGGTACATAAAGCACATCCACTGAGTCTTGCAGAATTTGCAAAGGGAATGAAATGTCACATTAAAATGAGGTTTAAGCGTATTAGGAGGTGTACATTGCCGTGTGTATTTATAAATTTCTTGTAGGCATGTAAATGTTTTGTCTATATTCCAGGTTCTAGTTAATCGTGCGCAAGAGGGGACACAGTGTAACATTGTAAATAAAATATTTTCAGTTTAGAAAAACAGTTCCTTGAATTTGATTGTGTTCTGTGGTTTATATTAATAATGTTAACAGAGTGATTAAAATAAACGTTTCTATTTGCCCAGCATTGGCGCCAGCTGAAGGGGCACACGACTTGCAGGATCTTTTTTACCTCTGCAATGCCATGCATTGGTTAACACTTCCTCAATCATTAACCTAACTGTGTCTATACATTTTGAGTTGAAATAGAATTTGATTAGTTAAAGGGACACTGAACCCAAATGTTTTCTTTTGTAATTCAGAAAGAGCATGCAATTTTAAGCAACTTTCTAATTTACTCCTATTATCAATTTTTCTTCGTTCTCTTGCTATCATTATTTGAAAAAGAAGGCATCTAAGCTTTTTTTTGGTTTCAATACTCTGGACAGCACTTTTTTATTTCTTGGATGAATTTATCCACCAATCAGCAAGGACAACCCAGGTTGTTCACCAAAAATGGGCCGGCATCTAAACTTACATTCTTGCATTTCAAATAAAGATACCAAGAGAATGAAGAAAATTTGATAATAGGAGTAAATTAGAAAGTTGCTTAAAATTTCATGCTCAATCTGAATCACGAAAGAAAAATATTGGGTACAGTGTCCCTTTAATATATTTTGTCAGCTGCTTTTTGATGAGATATTATTCTAATATTAACATTAATTTGATAACCCATATCTATGGTAGTGTGGGGTTCTTTAAAGAGACAGTAAACTCAAAATGAAACCTTCAATGTATTGAATAGAGCATGAAATGGTAATCAACTTTCCAATTTACTTCTTCTGGTATTCTTTGTTTAACAGCAATCCTAGATGAGCTCAGGAGCGTGCACACGTGTCAGTCATCTGGCAGCAGTGTTTGCAACTTTGTTTATAGCAGCAAACACAGCTACCAAATAATTCTAAACGTACACACTCAGACTCCTTTTAGCCTACCTAGCATTACTCTTCAACAAAGGATAATAAGAGAACAAAGCACATTTGAGAATAGAAGTAAACTGGAAAGTTGTTTACAATTGCACACACTATCTGAATTATGAATGTCTAATTTTAACTTTACTGTCCCTTTAAGACGCCTTTGTTTAAAGGGACACAAACATTTCTTGTTTTTGTGTAAGAATTGCTTGTCCCCTAGTAAGGCCAAAAAGCAGAGGATAGGAAATGCTGCAAATGCCTATTTGTTTTATCTCAGCTTTTGTAGTCTTCTGTCCAGGTCTGTAGGAACCACAGGTGACTTAGACCTCAAACATTCAGCATAACAGGTAGCAGAATGCTAGAGCAGTAGATACTGTATCAAATGAGTTTTGTTGTGATAACCCTACATATAAACATACTGGTAATGACCGCACATGAAGTACCATTAAGGCGTATGGTAAGCTCTACTATAATATGGACCCATTGATAATTATCAATCTGATTTATTTGCTGCCATTGTGAATATTAAATATAGGATTTATACTTACTGCTAAATCATTTTCTTCTCATTCTGAATGACAGCACATAAAGACGTATTTCCAAGGCTAAAGTCTCTGTTCATTACTTCTATGGTCTGGCTAGATGGTTGAGGTTCACCAATATCTATGTCACCTTGAGGAAAGATTACAAGTTCAGAGGGGTCTCATTAAGACTTGTTTCACTGTTGTACAAATGTCGTTGTAGGGGTCTAGATCAGCGATTTTTAAACCTGTCCTCGGGCTTCCCCAACAGGCCAGGTTTTCAGGATTACCTCCGATGAGAGTAGGTAAAAACAGAATTTATGTTTACCTGATAAATTACTTTCTCCAACGGTGTGTCCGGTCCACGGCGTCATCCTTACTTGTGGGATATTCTCCTCCCCAACAGGAAATGGCAAAGAGCCCAGCAAAGCTGGTCACATGATCCCTCCTAGGCTCCGCCTTCCCCAGTCATTCGACCGACGTAAAGGAGGAATATTTGCATAGGAGAAACCATATGATACCGTGGTGACTGTAGTTAAAGAAAATAAATTATCAGACCTGATTAAAAAAACCAGGGCGGGCCGTGGACCGGACACACCGTTGGAGAAAGTAATTTATCAGGTAAACATAAATTCTGTTTTCTCCAACATAGGTGTGTCCTGTCCACGGCGTCATCCTTACTTGTGGGAACCAATACCAAAGCTTTAGGACACGGATGAAGGGAGGGAGCAAATCAGGTCACCTAGATGGAAGGCACCACGGCTTGCAAAACCTTTCTCCCAAAAATAGCCTCAGAAGAAGCAAAAGTATCAAACTTGTAAAATTTAGTAAAAGTGTGCAGTGAAGACCAAGTCGCTGCCTTACATATCTGATCAACAGAAGCCTCGTTCTTGAAGGCCCATGTGGAAGCCACAGCCCTAGTGGAATGAGCTGTGATTCTTTCAGGAGGCTGCCGTCCGGCAGTCTCGTAAGCCAATCTGATGATGCTTTTAATCCAAAAAGAGAGAGAGGTAGAAGTTGCTTTTTGACCTCTCCTTTTACCAGAATAAACAACAAACAAGGAAGATGTTTGTCTAAAATCCTTTGTAGCATCTAAATAGAACTTTAGAGCACGAACAACATCCAAATTGTGCAACAAACGTTCCTTCTTTGAAACTGGATTCGGACACAAAGAAGGCACGACTATCTCCTGGTTAATGTTTTTGTTAGAAACAACTTTCGGAAGAAAACCAGGTTTAGTACGTAAAACTACCTTATCTGCATGGAACACCAGATAAGGAGGAGAACACTGCAGAGCAGATAATTCTGAAACTCTTCTAGCAGAAGAAATTGCAACCAAAAACAAAACTTTCCAAGATAATAACTTAATATCAACGGAATGTAAGGGTTCAAACGGAACCCCCTGAAGAACTGAAAGAACTAAATTGAGACTCCAAGGAGGAGTCAAAGGTTTGTAAACAGGCTTGATTCTAACCAGAGCCTGAACAAAGGCTTGAACATCTGGCACAGCTGCCAGCTTTTTGTGAAGTAACACAGACAAGGCAGAAATCTGTCCCTTCAAGGAACTTGCAGATAATCCTTTTTCCAAACCTTCTTGAAGAAAGGAAAGAATCTTAGGAATTTTTACCTTGTCCCAAGGGAATCCTTTAGATTCACACCAACAGATATATTTTTTCCATATTTTGTGGTAAATTCTTCTAGTTACAGGCTTTCTGGCCTGAACAAGAGTATCAATGACAGAATCTGAGAACCCTCGCTTTGATAAGATCAAGCGTTCAATCTCCAAGCAGTCAGTTGGAGTGAGACCAGATTCGGATGTTCGAACGGACCTTGAACAAGAAGGTCTCGTCTCAAAGGTAGCTTCCATGGTGGAGCCGATGACATATTCACCAGGTCTGCATACCAAGTCCTGCGTGGCCACGCAGGAGCTATCAAGATCACCGATGCCCTCTCCTGATTGATCCTGGCTACCAGCCTGGGGATGAGAGGAAACGGCGGGAATACATAAGCTAGTTTGAAGGTCCAAGGTGCTACTAGTGCATCTACTAGAGTCGCCTTGGGATCCCTGGATCTGGACCCGTAGCAAGGAACCTTGAAGTTCTGACGAGAGGCCATCAGATCCATGTCTGGAATGCCCCACAATTGAGTAATTTGGGCAAAGATTTCCGGATGGAGTTCCCACTCCCCCGGATGAAATGTCTGACGACTCAGAAAATCCGCTTCCCAATTTTCCACTCCTGGGATGTGGATTGCAGACAAGTGGCAGGAGTGAGTCTCCGCCCATTGAATGATTTTGGTCACTTCTTCCATCGCCAGGGAACTCCTTGTTCCCCCCTGATGGTTGATGTACGCAACAGTCGTCATGTTGTCTGATTGAAACCGTATGAACTTGGCCTTTGCTAGCTGAGGCCAAGCCTTGAGAGCATTGAATATCGCTCTCAGTTCCAGAATATTTATCGGGAGAAGAGATTCTTCCCGAGACCAAAGACCCTGAGCTTTCAGGGGTCCCCAGACCGCGCCCCAGCCCACCAGACTGGCGTCGGTCGTGACAATGACCCACTCTGGTCTGCGGAAGCTCATCCCCTGTGACAGGTTGTCCAGGGACAGCCACCAACGGAGTGAATCTCTGGTCCTCTGATCTACTTGTATCGTCGGAGACAAGTCTGTATAGTCCCCATTCCACTGACTGAGCATGCACAGTTGTAATGGTCTTAGATGAATTCGCGCAAAAGGAACTATGTCCATTGCCGCTACCATCAAACCTATTACTTCCATGCACTGCGCTATGGAAGGAAGAGGAACAGAATGAAGTATTTGACAAGAGTTTAGAAGTTTTGATTTTCTGGCCTCTGTCAGAAAAATCCTCATTTCTAAGGAGTCTATTATTGTTCCCAAGAAGGGAACCCTTGTTGACGGAGATAGAGAACTTTTTTCTACGTTCACTTTCCACCCGTGAGATCTGAGAAAGGCCAGGACAATGTCCGTGTGAGCCTTTGCTTGAGGAAGGGACGACGCTTGAATCAGAATGTCGTCCAAGTAAGGTACTACTGCAATGCCCCTTGGTCTTAGCACCGCTAGAAGGGACCCTAGTACCTTTCTGAATGTTCCCTCTTTTTTGGGAACTACGAACAGATTGGAGTAGAACCCCATCCCTTGTTCTCCTAATGGAACAGGATGAATCACTCCCATTTTTAACAGGTCTTCTACACAATGTAAGAATGCCTGTTTTTTTATGTGGTCTGAAGACAATTGAGACCTGTGGAACCTCCCCCTTGGGGGAGGCCCCTTGAATTCCAGAAGATAACCTTGGGAGACTATTTCTAGTGCCCAAGGATCCAGAACATCTCTTGCCCAAGCCTGAGCGAAGAGAGAGAGAGTCTGCCCCCCAGCAGATCCGGTCCCGGATCGGGGGCCAACATCTCATGCTGTCTTGGTAGTAGTGGCAGGTTTCTTGGCCTGCTTTCCTTTGTTCCAGCCTTGCATTGGTCTCCAGGCTGGCTTGGCTTGAGAAGTATTACCCTCTTGCTTAGAGGACGTAGCACTTGGGGCTGGTCCGTTTCTGCGAAAGGGACGAAAATTAGGTTTATTTTTGGCCTTGAAAGACCTATCCTGAGGAAGGGCGTGGCCCTTGCCCCCAGTGATATCAGAGATAATCTCTTTCAAGTCAGGGCCAAACAGCGTTTTCCCCTTGAAAGGAATGTTAAGCAAATTGTTCTTGGAAGACGCATCCGCTGACCAAGATTTTAGCCAAAGCGCTCTGCGCGCCACAATAGCAAAACCAGAATTTTTCGCCGCTAACCTAGCCAAATGCAAAGTGGCGTCTAGGGTGAAAGAATTAGCCAATTTGAGAGCATGAATTCTGTCCATAATCTCCTCATAAGAAGAAGAATTATTATTGAGCGCCTTTTCTAGTTCATCGAACCAGAAACACGCCGCTGTAGTGACAGGAACAATGCATGAAATTGGTTGTAGAAGGTAACCTTGCTGAACAAACATCTTTTTAAGCAAACCTTCTAATTTTTTATCCATAGGATCTTTGAAAGCACAACTATCTTCTATAGGTATAGTGGTGCGTTTGTTTAGAGTAGAAACCGCCCCCTCGACCTTGGGGACTGTCTGCCATAAGTCCTTTCTGGGGTCGACCATAGGAAACAATTTTTTAAATATGGGGGGAGGGACGAAAGGTATACCGGGCCTTTCCCATTCTTTATTTACAATGTCCGCCACCCGCTTGGGTATAGGAAAAGCTTCGGGGGGCCCCGGGACCTCTAGGAACTTGTCCATTTTACATAGTTTCTCTGGAATGACCAAATTCTCACAATCATCCAGAGTAGATAACACCTCCTTAAGCAGAGCGCGGAGATGTTCCAATTTAAATTTAAATGTAATCACATCAGGTTCAGCATGTTGAGAAATTTTCCCTGAATCTGAAATTTCTCCCTCAGACAAAACCTCCCTGGCCCCCTCAGACTGGTGTAGGGGCACTTCAGAACCAATATCATCAGCGTCCTCATGCTCTTCAGTATTTTCTAAAACAGAGCAGTCGCGCTTTCGCTGATAAGTGGGCATTTTGGCTAAAATGTTTTTGATAGAATTATCCATTACAGCCGTTAATTGTTGCATAGTAAGGCGTATTGGCGCACTAGATGTACTAGGGGCCTCCTGAGTGGGCAAGACTGGTGTAGACGAAGGAGGGGATGATGCAGTACCATGCTTACTCCCCTCACTTGAGGAATCATCTTGGGCATCATTTTCTCTAAATTTTGTGTCACATAAATCACATCTATTTAAATGAGAAGGAACCTTGGCTTCCCCACATTCAGAACACAGTCTATCTGGTAGTTCAGACATGTTAAACAGGCATAAACTTGATAACAAAGTACAAAAAACGTTTTAAAATAAACCGTTACTGTCACTTTAAATTTTAAACTGAACACACTTTATTACTGCAATTGTGAAAAAGCATGAAGGAATTGTTCAAAATTCACCAAAATTTCACCACAGTGTCTTAAAGCCTTAAAAGTATTGCACACCAAATTTGGAAGCTTTAACCCTTAAAATAACAGAACCGGAGCCGTTTTTATATTTAACCCCTTTACAGTCCCTGGTATCTGCTTTGCTGAGACCCAACCAAGCCCAAAGGGGAATACGATACCAAATGACGCCTTCAGAAAGTCTTTTCTATGTATCAGAGCTCCTCACACATGCATCTGCATGTCATGCTTCCCAAAAACAAGTGCGCAATAGAGGCGCGAAAATGAGACTCTGCCTATGATTAGGGAAAGCCCCTAGAGAATAAGGTGTCCAATACAGTGCCTGCCGGTTATTTTACATAATTCCCAAGATTAAAATAATTCCTCAAGGCTATGGAGTATAAAATATGCTTATATATAAATCGATTTAGCCCAGAAAATGTCTACAGTCTTAAAAGCCCTTGTGAAGCCCTTTTTTTCTTTCTGTAATAAAAATGGCTTACCGGATCCCATAGGGAAAATGACAGCTTCCAGCATTACATCGTCTTGTTAGAATGTGTCATACCTCAAGCAGCAAAAGTCTGCTCACTGTTCCCCCAACTGAAGTTAATTCCTCTCAACAGTCCTGTGTGGAAACAGCCATCGATTTTAGTAACGGTTGCTAAAATCATTTTCCTCTTACAAACAGAAATCTTCATCTCTTTTCTGTTTCAGAGTAAATAGTACATACCAGCACTATTTTAAAATAACAAACTCTTGATTGAATAATAAAAACTACAGTTAAACACTAAAAAACTCTAAGCCATCTCCGTGGAGATGTTGCCTGTACAACGGCAAAGAGAATGACTGGGGAAGGCGGAGCCTAGGAGGGATCATGTGACCAGCTTTGCTGGGCTCTTTGCCATTTCCTGTTGGGGAGGAGAATATCCCACAAGTAAGGATGACGCCGTGGACCGGACACACCTATGTTGGAGAAATAACCATGTGTACAATCAGCTGATTGTTTCATCTGTGCTCCTGTTCAGATATCCTCAAAATGTGACCTGTTATGTTAGGATGTCTGAGGCCAGGTTTGAAAACCAGTTGTCTAGATAAAAGGTTATGGAGAGGCGATGGCTTCTATGGCATGAGTTTTAATAGTGCATAGTTCTTTTCCTGCAAACTGTGGGGAGAGAGTTTTTTTAGGTAAAAGATGGAAGTTGTGAGTAGGGGCATTACAAAAAGAAAAAACACCCAACAAGTCGTGCAAACTAACCAGACATGAAATAAAATGTATGCTTATCTGATAAATTTCTTTCCAGGTATGGAGAGTCCACAACGTCATTCCAATTACTAGTGGGATATTAAACTCCTGGCCAACAGGAAGAGGAAAAGAGCACCCCAGCAAAGCTGTTAAATGTAAACTTCTCTTACCCATAATCCCCAGTCTTTCAGCAGAAGGAAATTTAAAAAAGAAACAAAGGTGAAAAGGTGCCTGAGGTTTACTCCAAAAAAATGCTGAATTATATTAAAAAAGGTGGGATTGTGGACTCTCCATGCCGGAAAGAAATTTATCAGGTAAGCATAAATTTAGTTTTCTTTCCTATGGCATGGAGAATCCACAACGTCATTCCAATTACTAGTGGGAACCAATGCCCAAGCTAAAGGACACGGAATGAACAGGGAGGGAGAACAAGGCAGGAGGCCCTAAAGAGAAGGCACCAACGTTTGACGAACCTTTCTCCGAAAAGATGCCTCAGCTGAGGCTAAAGTATCAAATTTGTAGAATTTGGAAAAAGTATGCATAGAGGACCATGTTGCCGCCTGGCAAATCTGTTCCACAGAAGCTTAATTTTAAAAGCCCAAGAAGAGGAGACGGTATTAGTGGGATGAGCCGTAATTCGCTCAGGAGGCTGCTGTCCAGCAGTCTCATAGGCAAAATTAATCATACTTCTTAACCAGAGGGAAAGAGTAATAGAAGTAGCCTTCTGACCCTTAAGCTTTCCAGAAAAAACAACAAACGCCAGAAGATTGCCAAAAATCTTTAGTAGCTTGTAGGTAAAATCTTAGAGCTTGCACAACATCCAAGTTATGCAAAAGACGTTCCTTATGAGAAGGAGGATTAGGGCAAAAAGAAGGAACAACAATATCCTGATTAATGTTTTGATCCCACACCACCTTAGGGAGAGAACCCAATTTAGTACGAAGGACCACCTTAATCTGCATGAAAAATAAGGTACGGGGAATCACACTGCAGAGTTGAAAGCTCAGAAACTCTGCGAGCGGAAAAAAATGGCAAGACGAAACAAAACCTTCCAACCTCAAACGGAGCCTGCTGCAAGAACTAGGTTAAGGCTCCAAGGAGGATCAACAGGTTTATACACAGGCCTGATTCTGACTAGGGCCTGAACAAAAGCTTGAACATCTGGTAAATCTCCTAGACTTTTGTGCAGAAATCTAACCTTTCAGAGTACTGACTGATAAACCTTTCTCCAGGCCATCCTGAAGAAAAGATAACATTTGGGGAATCCGCACCTGACTCCAAGAAAAACCTTTAGCTTCACACCAAAAAAGGTATTTACTACATATCTTATGGTAAATCCTACAAGTAACAGGTTTACGAGCCTGAAGCATAGTATCAATGACCGCCTCAGAAAAACCACGTCTAGACAGGATTAGGCGTTCAATCTCCAAGCAGTCAGCTTCAGAGAATCTAGATTTGGATGGAGGAATGGACCCTGAATTAGAAGGTCCTTCCTCAAAGGTAACCTCCAAGGTGGAAGAGATGACATCTTCACCAGATCCGCAAACCAGATCCTGCGAGGCCAGGCAGGAGCTATTAGAATCACAGACGCTCTCTCCTGCTTGATACGAGCAATGACTCATGGAAGGAGAGCAAACAGAGGAAACAGGTATGCTAGCCCGAAAGCCTGAGTATCTCTTGAGCTTGAACCGTACTTTGGAAGCTTGGCGTTTTGACGAGACGCCATCAGATCCAACTCAGGAACCCCCCACCTGAGGGTTATCCTGGAGAACACTTACAGATGGAGAGCCCACTCCCCGGGATAAAAAGTCTGTCTGCTCAGAAAATCCACTTCCCAATTGTCCACTCCTGGAATGTGGATGGCAGATAAGAGACAATCGTGAGCTTCCGCCCACTGCAGAATGCGAGTCACCTCCTTCATGGCCAAGGAACTGAGAGTTCCTCCCTGGTGGTTGATGTAAGCCACTGAGATGATGTTGTCTGACTGGAATCTGATAAACCGGATTAAAGCTAATTGAGGCCAAGTTGTCAAGGCATTGAAGATTGCACTCAACTCCAAGATGTTTATGGGAAGAGAAGACTCTTCACGAGACCACAGGCCCTGAGCTTTCAGAGAACCCTAAACAGCTCCCCAGCCTGACAGGCTGGTGTCCATAGTCACAATCACCAAGGAAGGTCTCAGGAAGCACGTGCCCCGAGACAGATGTTCCTGTGAAATCCACCACAAGAGTCTCTTGTTAGAGGGTCCAGATTTATCCTCTGCAAAAAATCTGAATGGTCTCCATTCCATTGACGGAGCATGCAAAGCTGCAGTGGTCGCAGATGGAACCGAGCAAAAGGAATGATGTCCATGGAAGCCACCATCAGACCAATCACCTCCATGCATTGAGCCACTGATAGACGAAAAGCAGACTGGAGGGAAAGGCAAGAAGGATTTTCTGACGTCCGTCAGGAAAATCTTCATGGACAGGTTATCTATGATTGTCCCTAGGAAACACACTTGTAGTTGGAACTAAAGAACTCTTTTCCAGATTCACCTTCCACCCGTGGGAACGTAGAAAAGACAACAACATCTCTGTATGAGATATTGCTAGTTGAAAAGATGATTCCTGAACCAAGATGTCGTCTAGATAAGGCACCACAGCAATTCCCTGGGATCTGATCTCTGCCAATAGGGCTCCCAGAACCTTTGTGAATATTCTGGGAGCTGTGGCAAGACCAAACAGATGGGCAATAAACTGGAAATGCTTGCCTGGGTAGGCAAACCTTAGAAACTGGTAATGATTCCTGTAAATGGGAATGTGTAAATACGCGTCCTTCAAGTTTATTGTCGTCATGAACTGACCTTCCTGAACCAATGGAAGAATGGAACAAATAATTTACATCTTTAAGGACGGATCCCTGAGGAATTTGTTGAGACACTTTAGATCTAGGATGGGACGGAAAGTTCCCTCCTTTTTGGGAACCACAAATAGATTTGAATAGAATCCTAGACCTTGTTCCTCTAGAGGGACTGATACAATAACTCCCAGGGAGTATAGGTCCTTTACGCAATTAAAGAAGGCCTCCCTCTTTATCTGGTTTGAGGATAGTTTTGACAGGAGAAATCTGCCCCTTGGAGGGCAAGATTAGAATCCTATTTTGTAACCCTAGGATACTATGTCCACAGTCCACGGATCTGGGACATCGCATATCCAAGCCTGCAGAAAAAGCAAAAACCTGCCCCCCACCCGATCCAAAATCGGATCGGGGCGGAACCTTCATGCTGATTTAGAGTCAGCGGAAGGCTTCTTGTTTTGCTTTCCCTTATTCCAAGGCTGGCTGGATTTCCAAGTGGACCTGGATTGGTCTGGAAGAGGAGGAGGACTTCTGTCCTTTAAAGTTGGGAAAGGAACGAAAATTAGAAGTCTGTCGACCCTTAGGTCTATTCTTATTGTCCTGAGGTAGGAAAGATCCCTTTCCACCCGTAATCTCTGAAATGATTTCCACCAGACCAGGACCAAAGAGAGTTTTACCCTTATAAGGTAAAGCCAAAAGCTTGGCCTTTGAAGATACATCAGCCGACCAAGATTTTAACCACAGAGCTCTGCGAGCTAGAACAGTGAAGCTAGACACCTTAGCTCCCAGTCTAATTACCTGCATGTTGGCATCGCAGATAAAGGTATTGGCCAGTTTAAGAGCTTTGATTCCATCTTTGATCTCCTCTACCGTAGTCTCTTCTGATATCAGATCAGACAGGGCATCGCACCAATAAGATGCTGCTCCCGCAACCGTGGCAATAATTGCCGCAGGTTGCCACTATAATCCTTGATGGATATACATCTTTTTTAAGTAAGCCTCTAGCTTCTTATCCATTGGATCCTTAAAATAACAACTACACCTTTACACACATATATACATGAATATACACATATAATTCACATATTTAGACATATGTATGTATGTCTATGTTAAAGCCCTTTGCATGCCTCATATCTTTGGCCTTTATAACTTTTTTTATGCAATATTTGTTTTTAATAATCATCAGTGTTATTAAAATGCTATCTGTACATTTTAAATGTATTTTTGATGTGTTTTGTGCAACTTTTTTGACTCGCATAACAGTTAACCAGAGCCCTGAAATTGCGCTATCCCAATCAAACAGCAGCATAGGGATATGCACAATACAGCTAAGCTTGGAGCCGATTTGAAATTATTATTTGTATATAATGCGATTCTTACAGACCTAGAGTAAGTTTTATCACGGCAGGGCCTTTATTTTTAGATTTATGTAAATTGACCTGAACCTTAAGCAAAAGTGCTTACTTTCAAACTGTAATATGTGCGCTACTTTCGCCGTGCACAAAGACCTGTGATAAACCTCTTTTCACGCACGCGCAACAGTTACCAGGCCACTCGTAATCTAGAGGCTTACAACTGCAGCGTGCAGGTCTGGGTGTAGGGGACATGTACAGAGTTCCCCCTTGATGGTTGATGTAAGCCACAGTCGTGATGTTGTCCGACTGAAATCTGATGAACCTCATTGCCTCTAGCTGAGGCCAAGCCTGAAGAGCATTGAATATCGCTCTCAGCTCCAGAATGTTTATTGGAAGGAGCGTCTCCTCCTGAGTCCATGATCCCTGAGCCTTCAGGGAGTTCCAGACTGCCTCCCAGCCTAGAAGGCTGGCATCTGTCGTTACAATTGTCCAATCTGGCCTGCGAAAGGTCATACCTTTGGACAGATGGACCCGAGATAGCCACCAGAGAATCCCTGGTCTCTTGATCCAGATTTAGTAGAGGGGACAAATCTGTAATCCCCATTCCACTGACTGAGCATGCAGAGTTGCAGAGGTCTGAGATGTAGGCGGGCAAACAGCACTATGTCCATTGCCGCTACCATTAAGCCGATTACTTCCATGCACTGAGCCACCGAAGGGCGAGGAATGGAATAAAGAACCCGGCAGGAATCTAGAAGTTTTGATAACCTGGTCTCCGTCAGGTAGATCTTCAGTTCTACAGAATCTATCAGAGTCCCTAGGAAGGAAACTCTTGTGAGGGGTGATAGAGAACTCTTTTCCTCGTTAACTTTCCACCCATGCGACCTCAGAAATGCCAGAACTATGTCCGTATGAGACTTGGCAATTTGGAAATTTGACACCTGTATCAGGATGTCGTCTAAAGAAGGGGCCACTGCTATGCCCCGCGGTCTTAGGACCGCCAGAAGTGACCCCAGAACCTTCGTAAAGATTATTGGGGCTGTAGCTAATCCAAAGGGAAGAGCTACAAACTGGTAATGCCTGTCTAGGAAGGCAAACCTGAGAAACCGATGATGATCTTTGTGTATCGGAATGTGAAGATAAGCATCCTTTAAATCCACTGTAGTCATATATTGACCCTCCTGGATCATAGGTAGGATGGTACGAATAGTCTCCATCTTGAATGATGGAACTCTGAGGAATTTGTTTAAGATCTTTAGATCCAAAATTGGTCTGAAGGTTCCCTCTTTTTTGGGAACCACAGATTTGAGTAAAATCCCTGTCCCTGTTCCACCTTTGGAACTGGATGGATCACTCCCATAATTAGGAGGTCTTGAACACAGTGTAAGAATGCCTCTCTCTTTATCTGGTTTGCAGATAATTGTGAAAGGTGAAATCTCCCTTTTGGAGGGGAAGCATTGAAATCCAGAAGATATCCCTGGGATATAATTTCCAACGCCCAGGGATCCTGGACATCTCTTGCCCAAGCCTGGGCGAAGAGCGAAAGTCTGCTCCCTACTAGATCCGTTACCGGATAGGGGGCTGTTCCTTCATGCTGTCTTAGAGGCTTTTGGCCTGCTTACCTTTGTTCCAGGTCTGGTTAGGCCTCCAGACCGAATTGGACTGAGCAAAAGTTCCCTCTTGTTTTGCATTAGAGGAAGTTGATGCCGCACTCGCCTTGAAGTTTAGTCTGACGAAAATTAGTCTGTTTGGCCCTTGATTTGGACCTATCCTGAGGAAGGGCATGACCTTTTCCTCCAGTGATATCAGCAATGATCTCCTTCAAACCAGGCCCGAATAGGGTCTGCCCCTTGAAGGGAATGTTAAGCAGCTTAGACTTTGAAGTGACGTCAGCTGACCATGATTTAAGCCATAGTGCCCTGCGCGCCTGGATAGCAAAACCAGAATTCTTAGCCGTTAGTTTAGTCAAATGAACAATGGCATCAGAAACAAAAGAATTGGCTAGCTTAAGTGCTCTAAGCTTGTCAAGTATAACATCCAATGGAGTCGCTACCTGTAAAGCCTTTTCCAGAGACTCAAACCAGAAAGCCGCAGCAGCAGTGACAGGCGCAATGCATGCAAGGGGCTGTAGGATAAAACCTTGTTGAATAAACATTTTTTTAAGGTAACCCTCTAACTTTTTATCCATTGGATCTGAGAAAGCACAACTGTCCTCGACAGGGATAGTAGTACGCTTAGCTAGGGTAGAAACTGCTCCCTCCACCTTAGGTACTGTCTGCCATAAGTCCCGTGTGGTGGCATCTATTCGAAATATTTTCTTAAAAATAGGAGGGGAAGAAAACGGCACACCTGGTCTATCCCATTCCTTAGTAATAATTTCTGTAAACCTTTTAGGTATTGGAAAAACATCAGTGCACACCGACACTGCATAGTATTTATCCAGTCTACACAATTTCTCTGGCACTGCAATTGTATCACAGTCATTCAGAGCAGCTAAAACCTCCCTGAGCAACCTGCAGAGGTGTTCAAACAAACTGCCACAGCTCTGCTGTGGCCCTACCTTCTCAAATAAACTACTTTGGAAAGCCTCTGAGCCCTTTAGAGATGTCCTATAGCATTCAGGGGACTCCTTGAGGAAGCTGGATGTCTCAGTCTAATTTTTACTGCGTAATAAAGCGACAAAATAGGCCCCTCCCACTCATGTTAAAACAGTGGAGAGTCTAAGGAAACTGTTTCTAGGCAAAATTAAGCCAGCCATGTGGAAAAAACTAAGCCCCAATAAAGTTTTATCACCAAAGCATATATAAAAACGCTTAAACATGCCAGCAAACGTTTTATATTGCAAATTTATAAGAGTATTACCTCTAAAAGTAAGCATGATACCAGTCGCTATTAAATCACTGTATTCAGGCTTACCTTACATAAATCTGGTATCAGCAGCATTTTCTAGCATTTACATCTCTAGAAAAAAAATTTAACTGCACATATCTCATAGCAGGATACCCTGCATGCCATTCCCCAGCTGAAGTTTACCTCTCTCTTCAGTTATGTGTGAGAACAGCAATGGATCTTAGTTACAACCTGCTAAGATCATAGAAATCACGGGCAGATTCTTCATCTTTTTCTGCCTGGGATAAAATAGTACAACTCCGGTACCATTTAAAAATAATAAACTTTTGATTGAAGAGAAAAAACTACTACTTTTCACCACTTCTCTCTTACTACCTCCATGCTTGTTGAGAGTTGCAAGAGAATGACTGGATATGGCAGTTAGGGGAGGAGCTATATAGACAGCTCTGCTGTGGGTGATCCTCTTGCAACTTCCTGTTGGGAATGAGAATATCCCACAAGTAATGGATGATCCGTGGACTGGATACACCTTACAAGAGAAAAAGCATACACGTTCTGCAAAACTGCTTTAAAATGCACCAAATTTTTCAATTTTTTTTATAGCAGACTCAATATGTGTAGTTAAGTTTGCCCTACAAGGAAATTTAACATTTAACCCTTTAATGTGCAAACCGGATTGAAATAAGGCCTAAATCCGGAAAAAAAACACCCCAGCACCTTGCCACAGCCCTGCTGTGGCGCCTACCTGCCCTCAGGTATGGTAAATATGGGGTTAAAGCTTCGATTTGGCCCAAAACATCCACAAGGGCCATCAGGAGTTGGAGCTTGCTGAGTGAAAACAGCTGCGCATCTGAGGTGCGAAAATAGGCCCCACCCATCTCATTCAATGTCTCTACAGCCTCAAAGAACCGCACCAGAGCGGTTTTAAACTAGCCATGTGGGTTCTGAGACCCAAAAATAAGCCAAGTGTACCCTCAAAGTTTGCCCACAAAACGTTAACAGCACTCCCAGTAAATAAAAACGTTTGCCCACAAACATTCAAAACTCAGTGTGAACCATTTTTTAAATTAGCCCCTTATGCAAGCTTAGTAATGCCTTTCTATAGCTCTTAGGATTACCGTTTACCCTTACCCTCATGGGGATACTGTGAGCCTTTCTGAAATACACAGTCTCTCCAGAAAAAATGACTGAACATACCTCACTGCTATAAAGCATGAAAACGTTCCTCACACTGAAGTTTCTTGTACCCCTCAGCCTCTGTGGGAACAGCATTGGATCTTAGTTACAAATGCTAAGATCATCATCCTCCAGGCAGAATTCTTCATCCATCTGCTGCCTGAGAGTAAATAGTACACACCGGTACCATTTAAAACAAAAAACTCTTGCTTGAAGAAATTAAAAACTAATATGTTATCACCTCTTTCACTTTACCCTTCCTAGTACTTAAGAGTAGGCAAAGAGAATGACTTGGGGGTGGCGCAAAGGGAGGAGCTATATAGACAGTTCTGCTGTGGTGCTCTTTGCCACTTCCTGTTAGCAGCAATATCCCACAAGTAAAGGATGAATCTGTGGACTCGTCGTACCCTATAGAAGAAAGACTCTGCACATTTTCTCAATGGAAGTAAATTGAAAGTGTTTAAAATTACTGCTCTATCTGAATAATAATAAAAGCTGAATTTTGTCTTTAACCTTCAAAAGGGACATGAAACCCAAAACTTTTCTCGCATGATTCAGATAGAAAATACAATTTTAAACAACTTTCTAATTTACTTCTATTATATAATTTGTTTCATTCTCTTGGTATCATTTGTTGAAGCAGCAAATGCACTAATGGTTTCTAACTGAACTCATGGGGGAGCCAATCACAATTGATATATATATATATATATATATATATATATTCAGCCACGAATCAACAGCTAGAACCTAGGTAGCTTGCCTAGATAAACCTTTCAGCAAAGGATAACAAGAGAAGGAAGCAAATTAAATAATAGACGTAAATTGTTAAGTTATTTAAAATTGTATTCTCTATCTGAATCATGAAAGAACATTTTCGGGGTTTCATGTCCCTTTAAGTTAATTTTATCTTGTACGGATACCATAGAACTATAAATCCCAAGCTTATCTGGGTACTTGGGATTTATAAAACCATATGTGAGGATAGACAATGTACTAGCGATTTTGTTCTCTCTCTCTCTGTATAGTGATATGATTCATCATAGGCAGTAATAAGTACTATAGCATACACGGTATTTATGACAGAGCAAGGTATCAGACTATTATAAGTATTATTTATGATAGGCTGATATGAGCATATACTATATAACTTGCACTACTGTATAATAAAAATGATTTATACTATTCTAGGATAAATCAAACAGCAGCATAGGGATATGCACAATATAACTAAGCCTGGCCGATTTGAAATTATTTGTATATAATGCAATTCTAACAGACCTAGAGTACATTTTATCACGGCAGGGCCTTTATTTATGTGAATTGACCTAAACCTTAAGAATACTCTCTGGGTACAGTCCTAGTTATACTGGGTAGTCTATGAATATCCATCTTGCACTTTTTAAGTGAATACAATTAGAAGAATACAAAAGCACTGATCTCCAGTTATTGTGTGTGGATTTAGTCCATGAGCAAGTGCTAAGAAGAACATACACATTTCACATTCTTTAGTCAGGTTTTTATTCACACCAGACTGCAAACAAACTGTATAACGTAACCCATGCTCTCTTGTTTTTAACAAATTCAAACAACAATCTTTTAAAATTCTGTTCTTAACCTTAAATGTGAACAAACAACTTATTTGTGACTCTGAGCAGTAAAAAGGGACAGCTTAACACAAAATGACCTGCTCTAATGTATTACACCATGTAATGGTTTCATTGCAAGCCCTAGATAACTGTGTTTAACGCCCAAGAAGGTGTTAAATGCATAGGTAAAGTCTCACTTAGAATTTACAAGCGTTGCAGCTCCTCAGCAGGACACAGCCAATAAGATTACTATATGTACCTGGCGATCACTGGAAGTGTCCTGCTTGGCAGACCTAATGCAGCAAGTTACCTGTGTGTTATGGGATTAAACTCTGCTAACTAGGGTCAGTAATGCAAATGCTACATGTGCTAATGAATTACAGCATCACATCTGCATCAGAATGCCCCTTTAAAGCACTAACCTAAGACTGTCAAATTATCTGCATTTGCCAACATACTTAAAGGAACATACCCCCCCCTTGCATTTGTGTAAAAACTGTGCTTTGTACCACACTCCATAGAGAAGTCAAAAAGCACAAACTGTAATCACATTGCTGCAAACTGCATGAACACTATTTGATTTGCAGCATCTGTAGGTTACAGAATGTATTTTTGGTCTCACTATGGCGTGAGTACAATTTACACAAAAAGTGTGTTTAACGGCCTTTTGATTAACCATGTGATAACGGTTTAAATAATATCGTCTAGAGCATCACAAACCACTAAATGTCCAAACGAACATAAAAGTGAAAACGTGTATTGTAATTAATTGTACAAATATCCTTTATCTCCAGTAGGGCTTTTTCCCTACAAGAGGCCTAAAAAAAATCATATAAATTAACCAAATTATGTTGAGGGAATATTTAAAAAAAAAAGAAGAAAAAAAAGTGTGAAACATAAATACAAAAACAACATTGTGATGTCAGGAAGGTAATATAAAAACCTAGTACTAAAAAGAAAAGCGAAATAAAGTTGGTTGGAATATCAGTGACTTTTTTTTTGGAAAGGAATCGCTGCGAATAAAGAACTAAGTTTTAAGTATGTGCATTTCTAGTCTTCGGTAAAGTTAATGTCATCTTCAGCAGAAACAGTGGAAACCTCGTCAGCATTCTCTGAAGTCGGGAGAAGACTGCCACATTGTGATGCGTTTCCTGTAGAACTGTTTTTCTCCAGAATGGATTTGAATGTGGCCAAAGTAGCGTTGATGCGAACTCCAGTGGGATCAAAATGTGTCCGGCTCACTTGGTAACCTGCTTCTGATATATACTGCAAAAGCTTGTTCAGTCTGTCAATTAACACAAAAAACACAATGAATTTTGGTGATCAACTCTGATAAAGGAGAAATTATGTCTAAAGTCAGGGCTAATTCAATAAAACGAAAAGAAGTTGGTGCATGAAAAAGTAAATTTATGCTTACCTGATAAATTTCTTTCTTTTCGGATACAGGGAGTCCACGTCATTCAATTACTAGTGGGATTATCACTCCTGGCCAGCAGGAGGAGGCAAAGAGCACCACAGCAAAGCTGTTAAGTGTCACTCCCCTACCCATAATCCCCAGTCATTTGACAGAAGGGAAATGGAATAAAACAAAGGTGTAGAGGTGCCTGAGGTTTAGTAAAAAAATAACGGTCTTAATAAAGGGGTGGGGTAGTGGACTCTCCATATCTGGAAAGAAAGAAATTTATCAGGTAAGCATAAGTTTTGTTTTCTTTCCTAAGTAATGGAGAGTCCACAAAGTCATTAAATTACTAGTTGGAACCAATACCCAAGCTAGAGGACACGGAATGAATAGGGAGGGAGAACAAGACAGGCGGAGCGGACCTAAACAGAAGGCATCAGCGCTTGAAGAACCTTTCTCCCAAAAGAGGCCTCGGCTGAAGCAAAAGTATCAAATTTGTAAAATTTTTAAAAAGTATGCAGAGAGGACCAAGTTGCAGCCTTGCAAATCTGTTCCACAGAAGCTTCATTTTTGAAAGCCCAAGAAGAGGAGACAGCCCTAGTGGAATGAGCTGTAATTCTTTCAGGACGCTGCTGTCCAGCAGTCTCAAAAGCAAAATGATTTATACTTCTCAACCAGAGGGAAAGAGTAGTAGTAGTAGCCTTTTGACCCTTACGTTTTCCTGAGAAACAAACAGGGCAGAAGACTGGTGAAAATCCTTAGTCGCCTGTAGGTAGAATTTTAGAGCATGCACAACATCCAAGTTGTGCAACAGACATTCTTTATGATTCCTGATTAATATTTATATCCCAAACCACTTTATTAAGAAACCCCAATTTAGTACGAAGAACCGCCCTATCCACATGAAAGATAAGGTAAAGTGAATCACACTGCAAAGCCGAGAGTTCCGAAACTCTCTGAGCAGAAGAGATAGCAATAAGAAACAAAACATTCCAAGATAGCAACCCTTTCTCTAGACCTTCCTGGAGAAAAGACAAAATTCTAGGAATCCTGACCCTACTCCAAGAGTAACCCTTAGATTCACACCAATAAAGGTATTTATGATAAATTTTATGCCATACCTTATGGTAAATTTTTCGAGTAACAGGCTTGCGAGCCTGGATCATGGTCTCAATGACCGACTCTTAGACAGAACTAAGCGTTCAATCTCCAAGCTGTCAGCTTCAAAGAAATGAGATTTGGATGGAGGAATTGGCCCTGAGTTAGAAGGTCCTCCTCAGAGCCAACCTCCAAGGTGGCCAAGATGACATCTTCACTAGGTCTGCATACCAGATTTTGCGAGGCCACGCAGGAGCTATTACCGATGCTCTCTCCTGTTTTATACAAAAAATAACTTGTGGAAGGAGCGCAAATGGAGGAAACAGGTATGCTAGCCCGAAATCCCAAGGAACCGCCAGAGCATCTATCAGAGCAGCCTGTGGATCTCTTGACCTTGAACTGTATCTTGGAAGCTTGGCGTTCTGCCAAGATGCCATCAGAGCCAACTCTGGCACCTCCATTTGAGGGTTAACCTGGAGAACACCTCCGAATGAAAAGCCCACTACCTGGTATGAAATGTCTGTCTGCTTAGGAAATCAGCTTCACAGTTGTCCACTCCAGGAATATGGATGGCAGAAAGACAACAATTGTGAGCTTCCGCCCACTGAATAATCTGTGCCACCTCCTTCAAGGCTAAGGAACTCCGAGTTCCTCCCTGGTGGTTGATGTAAGCCACTGAGGAGATGTTATCCGACTGAAACCTGATAAACCGGGCTAAGGACAATTGAGGCCAAGCCATCAGAGCATTGTAAATCGCTCTCAATTCCAAGATGTTTATGGGAAGAGCAGACTCCTCTCGAGTCCATAGTCCCTACGCCTTTAACGAGTCCCAGACTGCTTCCCAGCCTAGCAAGCTGGCGTCCGTGGTCACAATCACCCAGGAAGGTCTCCGGAAGCATGTGCCCTGAGACAGATTGGTCCTAAGAAAGCCACCACGGGAGAGACTCTTGTCGAATGGTCTCCGTTCCATTGTCTGAGCATGCATAATTGCAGAGCTCTTAAATGGAATCGAGCAAATGGAATGATGTCCATGGTAGCGACCATCAGACCAATTACCTCCATACATTGAGCCACTGATAACCAAACAGACTGTAGAAAGAGGCAAGAGGAAAGAATTCTGGATTTTCTGACCTCTGTCAGAAAAATTTTCATAGATAGGGAAGGGAATCTATTATGGTCCCTAAAAAAACCACCCTAATAGATGGAACAAGGGAACTCTTTTCCAGATTCACTTTCCAGCCATGGGAACGTAGAAAAGACAACAAGATCTCTGTATGAGAGTTTTTGCTTGTTGAAAAGATGGCACCTGAATAGCGCCACTGCAATTCCCCAAGAACTGATCACTGCCAAGACAGCCCCCAGAACCTTTGAAAAATTCTGGGAGCTGTGGCAAGGCCAAATGGAAGAGCCATAAACTGAAAGTGTTTGCCTAAAAAGGCGAATCTCAGGAATTTGTGATGATCCCTGTGGATGTGAACATGAAGATACGCGTCCTTCAGGTCTATGGTCGTCATGAACTGACCCTCTTGGACCAAAGGAAGAATGGAATGAATGGTTTCCATTTTGAAGGACAGTACCCTGAGAAACTTGTAGAGGCACTTTAGGTCTAAAATCGGTCGAAAAGTTCCCTCTTTTTTTTTTGCTACCACAAACAGATTTGAATAGAATCATAGACCCTGTTCCCTTACTTGAACTGGAACAATCACTCTCAGGGAGGAAAGGTCCTGAACGTAGTTCAAGAATGCCTCTCTTTTTTACCTGGTCTGCAGATAATCTTGAGAGGTGGAATCTGCCCCTGGGAGGGAAAGTTTTGAATTCTACTTTGTAACCCTGAGATACTATGTCCACAGCCCAAGGATCTGGGACATCTTGTCTCCACGCGTAACAAAACAAGGAAAGCCTGCCTTCATGCTGACAGACTCAGCTGTGGGTTTCTTTGATTGCTTCCCCTTATTCTAAGACCGATTGGGCTTCAAAGAAGATTTGGACTGCTCCTGCTTGGAAGAGGAAGACTTTTGAAGTTACGAAAGGAACGAAAATTACCTTGACGTCCTTTGAGTCTGTTCTTCTTGTCTTGCGGTAGAAAACAACCTTTTCCACCTGTAATATCAGAAATTATTTCTGCCAGACCAGGTCCAAACAAGGTCTTACCCTTGTAAGGAAGCTCCAGAAGCTTGGACTTAGAGGTAACATCAGCCGACCAAGACTCTAACCACAGAGCTCTGCAGGCTAGGGCAGTGAATCCAGACATCTTGGCTCCCAGTCTAAGACCTTGCATGTTAGCATCAGAAATAAAGGAATTAGCTAGTTTGAGAGCCTTAATCCTATCTTTGCTATGTTGTGAGAAAGGTTTTTGGTGCGCAAATCTTCCCCTGCATATACACTACTCTGTTCCCAAAATGTACAGGGTAGAAAGGATATAATGATAGAAAAATGTGTAAATGCGCATAAACAGCAACGGGGTGGTTACAAGTATATATACTTGTAACCAACCTGTTGCTGTTTATGCGCATTTACACATTTTTCTATCACTTAATCCTATCTTGTATCTCCTCCAACGGAGTCTCTACTAGAATTGATTCAGACAAGGCGTCGCACCAATAAAATGCAGCACTTGCTACTGTGGCAATACAAACTGCAGGTTGCCATTGAAGACCTTGATGAACATACATCTTCTTTAAATAAGCTTCCAGCTTTTTGTCCACGGGATCCTTTAAGGAGCAGCTATCCTCTATAGGGATTGTAGTTCTCTTAGCCAGAGTAGAAATAGTTTCTTCCACTTTAGGCACCGTGCGCCAAGAATCTTTAATGGAGTCAGCAACAGGAAACATCTTTTTAAATATGGGAGATGGAGAGAAAGGAATCCATGGCTTCTCCCATTCCTGTGAAATAATCTCCGTCACACGGTCTGGGACAGGAAAAACTTCCACAGAGGAAGGAACATCATAGTATTTATTAAGTTTACTAAACTTCTTAGGGTTGACAACAAAAGAAGTATCAGAGTCGTTCAAAATAGCTAATACCTCCTTTAACAGTACACAATGGTGTTCAAGCTTAAATCTGAAGTTTACTTCTACAGTATCAGATGAAAGAATAATGCTGTCCAAATCTGAGATTTCACCCTCAGAGGCTTACTATCTGAATGTCTAATTTGCCTCTTGCGTTTTCCCAGCATAGGAAAAGCAGACAACGCCGCAGATACCGCAGAAGATACCTGTGCAGCAAAATCTGCATTCAAATAAACTCCTCCAAGAGGCTGAGAGGAACTGCAGGGCACTATATGTGACGCCATAGAGGCTTGGGATGTTTGAGGAGAAAGCTGTGGCATTGCCTGAACAGCATCATCCTGAGAGACATTGGGCTCAGCGGGAAACAATTTATCTTTATATTGAAGTGTTCTAGCTAAGCATGCAGCACAGACAATTTGTGACTCTAGGAATAACAAGCATTTGTCAAAAGACCGAGTCTACCATGTCCATAATACTAAATAAAAAAATCCCTAAATTGTAGAAATGTTTTAAATACACTGCTATATAGACAAAAGCACTTACCTCCAGTCTAGCTGACCGTCAGGAAGACAGCTCACAAGGCGTGAAAGGACACATACTCCTTACAGAGACCTGAAGAAAAAGAAAGAACAGAGTAACCAACTCTAGCTTTCTGTACCATGGGCAGAAATGTGTTGGGAAACAAAGCAAGGACCTACCTCACAACTTCCTAACTGCGTAAAAGCCACCATTACTCTCTACTGAAGAGATTGACGTGGACTCAGCTTAACCAAAATCCTTGCTTGCAGGGAAAAGTACCCGAAAAAGGAATTAATTTCTTCAGACACCAAACTTCAAATCCTCCATTGACAGAGGCAAAGAGAATGACTGGGGATTATGGGTGGGTGAGTGACACTTAACAGCTTTGCTGTGGTGCTCTTTGCCTCCTGCTGGCCAGGAGTGTTATTCCCACTAGTAATTGAATGACGTTGTGGACTCTCCATATCTTAGGAAAGAAATAATATCTATTTACAGACAATAAGCTCATTGCAGTTATAAGAATTGAAGGAACTTAAACATGATTTTAAAATGCGCAATAACATATAGATGGCCTTGCAAAAATGGCTCTGAGAAAGGGTCACATGCTTTCAGAACTTTCTGTGTGCAGCCCTCAAGCATATCCAGGTAAGCCCCACATATGCACATATTACAAGTACAAAAAGACATCACTGGGCATTTCATATTCACCTTTAAAGTGCCATAAAACAGGTTGAGATCTGTGCATATCCTAAAAGGGCTAATTAAGTAAAAAATAGTTTGCATAAAAAACAGAATTTATGCTTACCTGATAAATTACTTTCTCTTACAGGTGTATTCAGTCCACGGATTCATCCTTACTTGTGGGATATTCTCAATCCCTACAGGAAGTGGCAAAGAGAGCACACAGCAAAGCTGTCCATATAGCTCCCCTCAGGCTCCGCCCCCAGTCATTCGACCGACGGTTAGGAGAAAAAGGAGAACCATAGGGTGCAGTGGTGACTGTAGTTATTGTAAATTAAATTTGAACCTGACTTAAATATCAGGGCGGGCCGTGGACTGAATACACCTGTAAGAGAAAGTAATTTATCAGGTAAGCATAAATTCTGTTTTCTCTTACTTGGTGTATTCAGTCCACGGATTCATCCTTACTTGTGGGATACCAATACCAAAGCAATAGGACACGGATGAAGGGAGGGAACAAGTCAGGTAACCTAAACGGAAGGCACCACTGCTTGCAAAACCTTTCTCCCAAAAATAGCCTCCGAAGAAGCAAAAGTATCGAATTTATAAAATTTGGCGAATGTATGCAGTGAAGACCAAGTCGCTGCCTTACAAATCTGTTCAACAGAAGCCTCATTCTTGAAAGCCCATGTGGAAGCCACAGCTCTGGTAGAATGAGCTGTAATTCGTTCAGGAGGCTGCTTACCAGCAGTCTCATAAGCCAATCGGATGATGCTTTTCAGCCAGAATGAAAGAGAGGTAGCAGTCGCTTTCTGACCTCTCCTCTTACCAGAATACACAACAAACAAGGATGATGTTTGTCTGAAATCTTTAGTTGCTTTTAAATAGAACTTTAAAGCATGAACCACATCAAGATTGTGCAACAGTCGTTCCGTCTTAGAAACTGGATTAGGGCACAGAGAAGGAACAATGATTTCCTGGTTAATATTCTTATTAGAAACCACCTTTGGAAGGAAATCAGGTTTAGTACGCAAAACAACCTTATCTGCATGGAACACCAGATAGGGTGAATCACACTGTAAAACAGACAATTCTGAAACTCTTCGAGCAGAAGAAATAGCTACTAAAAACAAAACTTTCCAAGATAATAACTTGATATGTATGGAATGCAAAGGTTCAAACGGAACCCCTTGAAGAACTGAAAGAACTAAATTTAGACTCCATGGAGGAGCCACAGGTCTGTAGACAGGCTTGATTCTAACTAGGGCCTGTGCAAACGCCTGAACGTCTGGTACAGCTGCCAGACGCTTGTGTAACAGAATAGACAGAGCAGATATCTGTCCCTTTAAGGAACTATCTGACAGACCTTTCTCCAAACCTTCTTGGAGAAAAGACAATATCCTTGGAATCCTAACCTTACTCCACGAGTAACCCTTGGATTCACACCAACAAAGATATTTCCGCCATATCTTATGGTAAATTTTCCTGGTGACAGGCTTTCTGGCCTGTATCAGAGTATCTATAACTGAATCAGAGAAACCCCGCTTAGCTAGGATTAAGCGTTCAATCTCCAAGCAGTCAGTTGCAGAGAAACTAGATTTGGATGCTTGAAAGGACCTTGGATTAGAAGATCCTGCCTCAATGGCAGTTTCCATGGTGGGACCGATGACATGTCCACTAGGTCTGCATACCAAGTCCTGCGTGGCCACGCAGGCGCTATCAGAATTACCGAAGCCTTCTCCTGTTTGATTCTGGCTATTAGCCGAGGGAGAAGAGGAAACGGTGGAAAGACATAAGCTAGACTGAATGACCAAGGCGCTATTAATGCATCTATCAATGCCGCCTTGGGATCCCTGGATCTGGATCCGTAAAGGGGAAGTTTGGTGTTCTGACGGGACGCCATCAGATCCAACTCTGGAATGCCCCAAAGCTGGGTCAGCTGAGCAAAAACCTCCGGGTGGAGTTCCCACTCCCCCGGATGGAAAGTCTGACGACTTAGAAAATCCGCCTCCCAGTTGTCTACCCCTGGGATGTGAATTGCAGATAGATGGCAGGAGTGATCCTCCGCCCATTTGATAATCTTGGATACTTCCTTCATCGCTAGGGAACTCTTTGTTCCTCCCTGATGATTGATGAACGCCACAGTCGTGATGTTGTCCGACTGAAATCTGATGAATTTGGCCTCTGCTAGTTGAGGCCACGCCTGGAGCGTATTGAATATCACTCTCAGCTCCAAAATGTTTATCGGGAGAAGAGATTCTTCCCGAGACCATAGTCCCTGAGCCTTCAGGGAGTTCCAGACCGCACCCCAGCCTACCAGACTGGCATCGGTCGTGACAATGATCCACTCCTGCGGAAACTCATTCCCTGAGACAGGTGATCTTGAGACAACCACCAGAGAAGAGAGTCTCTGGTTTTTTGATCCATTTGAATTTGAGGAGACAAATCTGCGTAATCTCTATTCCACTGTTTGAGCATGCACAGCTGCAGTGGTCTGAGATGGATTCGGGCGAAAGGGACGTCCATTGCCGCAACCATTAAACCAATTACTTCCATGCACTGAGCCACGGAAGGCTGAGGAATGGAATGAAGAACTCGGCAAGTATTCAGCAGTTTTGACTTCCTGACCTCTGTCAGAAAGATTTTTCTATTAGTGTTCCCAGAAAGGGAACCCTTGTGAGCGGGGACAGAGAACTCTTTTCTACATTCACCTTCCACCCGTGAGACCTTAGAAAGGCCAGAACGATGTCCGTATGAGCCTTGGCTCTGTGAAAGGACGACGCCTGTATTAATATGTCGTCTAGGTAAGGTGCTACTGCAATGCCCCGCGGTCTTAGAACCGCTAGAAGGGACCCTAGCACCTTTGTGAAAATTCTGGTCGCGGTGGCCAACCCGAAAGGAAGGGCCACGAACTGGTAATGTTTGTCCAGAAAGGCGAACCTTAGGAACTGATGGTGATCTTTGTGGATAGGAATATGTAGGTACGCATCCTTTAGATCCACGGTAGTCATATATTGACCTTCCTGGATCATCGGCAAGATTGTCCGAATGGTTTCCATCTTGAAAGACGGAACTCTGAGGAATTTGTTTAGAATTTTTAGATCCAGGATTGGCCTGAAAGTTCCTTCCTTTTTGGGAACTACGAACAGGTTTGAGTAAAAGCCCAGTCCTTGTTCTGCAATTGGAACTGGGTGTATCACTCCCATTTTTAGTAGATCTTCTACACAGCGTAAGAACGCCTGTTTCTTTGTTTGGTCTGAAGACAAACGAGAACTGTGGAACCTTCCCCTTGGGGGAGAATCCTTGAATTCTAGAAGGTACCCCTGAGCAACTATTTCTAATGCCCAGGGATCCGGAACGTCTCTTGCCCAAGCCTGAGCAAAGAGAGAAAGTCTGCCCCCTACCAGATCCGATCCCGGATCGGGGGCTACCCCTTCATGCTGTCTTGGTAGCAGGAGCAGGCTTCTTGGCCTGTTTACCCTTATTCCAGCCCTGCAAGGGTTTCCAGGTTGCTTTGGGCTGGGAAGCGTTATCTTGCTTTGCGACAGCAGAGGTTGCAGCAGGTCCGCCCCTGAAGTTGCGAAAGGAGCGAAAATTAGCCTTGTTTTTGGCCTTAAACGGCCTATCTTGTGGAAGGGCATGGCCCTTGCCCCCAGTGATATCTGAAATAATTTCTTTCAGCTCTGGGCCGAATAGGGTTTTCCCCTTGAAGGGAATATTTAACAGTTTTGTTTTGGACGACACATCCGCCGACCACGATTTGAGCCAAAGCGCTCTTCGCGCCATGATGGCAAAACCTGAGTTTTTCACCGCTAGTTTAGCTAATTGGAGAGCGGCATCAGTGATAAAAGAATTAGCCAGCTTTAGAGCATGAATTCTATCCATGACCTCATCGTATGAAGTCTCCCTCTGGAGCGACTCCTCCAGGGCCTCGAACCAAAAAGCCGCTGCAGTAGTTAACGGAATAATGCAGGCAATTGGTTGAAGCAGAAAACCTTGCTGAACAAAACTTTTCTTCAGCAATCCTTCCAATTTTTTATCCATAGGATCTTTGAAAGCACAACTGTCCTCTATTGGTATAGTTGTACGCTTAGCCAGTGTTGAAACAGCCCCCTCTACCTTAGGGACCGTCTGCCACGCGTCCTGCCTAGGGTCGTTTATGGGGAACATTTTCTTAAAGATAGGTGGGGGAACAAAGGGTACACCTGGTCTCTCCCACTCCTTATTCACAATACCCCGCCACCCTCTTTGGGATCGGAAATGCCTCAGTGTATACAAGGACCTCTAAAAATCTGTCCATTTTACACAATTTTTCAGGGACCTCCATGGGGTCGCAATCATCCAGCGTAGCTAAAACCTCCTTAAGCAGGACGCGGAGGTGTTCCAGCTTACATTTAAACGGTAAGGAATCTGACTCTGCTTGCTGAGAAACTTTTCCTGTGTCACAAATTTCTCCCTCAGACAGACCTTCCCTCACTGCTACCTCTGAGTTTTGTGAGGGTACTACAGATAAATTATCCAAAGCTTCAGATTGCTCATCCTCTGTATTTAAAACTGAGCTATCGCGCTTTCTTGGAAAAACTGGCAGTTTGGATAAAAATGCTGCAAGGGAATTATCCATTACTGCTGCTAATTGTTGTAAAGTAATGGGGGCCAATGCGCTAGAGGTACTAGGCATCGCTTGCGCGGGCGTAACTGGTGTAGACACGTGGGGGGAGGAAGAAGGACTATCCTCATAACCCTCCGTTAAGGAATCATCTTGGGCAGCATATTTAATTGTCACTGGATGATCTTTAAAATGCTTAGATGTTTTTGCACACTTTAAACATAAATGCAATGGGGGTACTGACATGGCTTTTGAACATAAAGAACAAGGTCTATCTGAAGGCTCAGACATGTTTGACAGACTCAGACAACACTAAAATATTGAAAAAAAAAACACTTTTTGAAAAAACTTTATTGTCTCTTTAAATAATAAAAGGCACACACTTTTTTACCAAATCATCAAAAAACATCCGATCTTAATGAAATTTTCACCACATGATCCTAATGCTTTAAAATGATTGCACACATATTTTCAAATCAATTAACCCCTTAATGCCCAAACCGAAGCAAAATGAAGTAAACACCCGGTTTAACCCACTACAGTACGATGCCACAGTCTTTGCTGTGGCTTTACCTTCCTTTAGGGTTATTTGCAGGTGTAAATTAAGCCTCCCTGAAGTCCTCCTGTACTCTTAAGGCTCTGCACATGAAGCTGCATGGAGCGGTGTTGCAAATCAACTGCGCAATTGAGGCGCGAAAATGAGGCCCCCTCCTTCATTACTCCAGAGTTATGGGGCCTTTCTGAGTCAGATTAGCTGTCTTACAAAATGCCAGACGTAAAAAAAAAAGTCCCCAAGAAGTGTTTCCAACGTCTAAAACGCTTAATAAATATAAGATTACCTTAATAAAGTAATTGATTTAGCCCATCACAGTGTCTGTCAGTATTAAAGCCCTTAACTGAAGCCATCATTCTATACAGTGTCTCAGAAAATGGCTTACCTTCCCTCATGGGATTTCTGTCAGTCTTCTAGCACTACCAAGTCTTGTTAGAAAAAATGACTGAACATACCTTAAAGCAGTATAAGCCTGCAAACTGTTCCCCCCAACTGAAGTTCTCCGGTACTCAACAGTCCTGTGTGGGAACAGCAATGGATTTTAGTTACAACATGCTAAAATCTTTTTCCTCTCAGCAGAAATCTTCATCACTTTCTGCTTCAGAGTAAATAGTACAAACCGGCACTATTTAAAAATAACAAACTCTTGATTGAAGAAATAAAAACTACAAATCTTACACCACAAACTCTTTACCCTCCCGTGGAGATGCTACTTGTTAGAGCGGCAAAGAGAATGACTGGGGGGCGGAGCCTGAGGGGAGCTATATGGACAGCTTTGCTGTGTGCTCTCTTTGCCACTTCCTGTAGGGATTGAGAATATCCCACAAGTAAGGATGAATCCGTGGACTGAATACACCAAGTAAGAGAAACATTGTTTAAAAATTCCTGGCAAGTAAAATAATTTTCAAAAATAAGCAAAATTAGTTACATAGCTATGCTGTCTGGAGAAGTTTGATCCACCTCTCCCTTATCAGTGTTTAGCATGAGAAACACAGGCATTGTATTTTAACTGAGTTCTTAACAGCTTATTAGCTTCTAGGCATGCTGCAGCGGATAATCACTGTGCACTTCTGCATTCTACCAAAGTAAAGGTGGATATATATGCAGCCATAGAAGGAATTGTGTGGCGGGAGTTAGAGCTGTACAATTCAGAAACTTAAAATATAGGGTTTATGGCGAGGCACTGCAGTATAAATTTGCAGGTAAAGTAATTAAAGTACATATTATATTTTGCCTCTATCCCAACTTGTTTTATGTCCCTTTAACTTGCTAAAATGGTGTTATAATATTCCATTATACATCTGTACTATTTTACTTCACCAGTGTGAGCTTTACAGGTGTGCAAACAAAAATGCTAAACAGTCACCTTTACAAAACCAAATTAAAAATTCACTGGTATATTTCCTGTTTAAAGGAATATAAATCTCTTTATTTACGTACGGATAATATATATCAGCTACAGAACATTAAATTGCAAAATGTCTTCAAACATTAAAGCGACATAATAGTCCCAATTAAACTCTCATGGATCAGACAGAGAATGCAGTTATCAAATATACTTTGTTCTTTTGGTATCCTTTGTTGTAAAGCATACCTAGGTTGGCTCAGGAGCAGCAATAAACTACTGGGAGCTAGCTGCTAATTGGTGGTTTACACACACATGCCTCTTGTCGTTGGCTCATCAGATGTGCTCAGCTAGGTAACAGTCGTGCATCACTTCTCTAGAGATGACCTAAAAAGCTCTCTGGGCTGGTGAGATTCTATAAGAGTGATCGCCAGTCCTATTTCCCAGGTGGAATACGCCAAGGGGCGTATACTGCATTTTAATATGGGAAGGAGATTTATTCAAAATGAATAATTGAACCATTCACACAAAAATACAAAAGAAAAAAACTTGTATTGTTAAGGTGCCTTTAAAAAACGTAACAAAACTGTTCACCAAAAATTGTATTTTAATAAAAACTTTAAATTTGTATGTAAATTATAAGGAAATAAATTGTATTAAATATACACAGAGTAAATCATAATTAAAGTGCGTGCACGGAATGTGCAAAAAACACACATAAATTTGTACTTATAAGTACAAAATACAAAGTGTAATTGCTGTGGGTTCTCTTAAATCCCAGTGTAATTCTAAAAATGTTTACACCCTACAGATCTTACAGTTTTTTCTCACATATTAACCCCTTAAGGACAAGGCCATTTTTCAATTTCTTTCCCTGAAGGACCAGGGCTATTTTACATTTCTGTTTGTGTTTAGCTGTAATTTTCCTCTTACTCATTTACTGTACCCACACACATTATATACCGTTTTTCTCGCCATTAAATGGACTTTCTAGAGATACAAATATTTTCATCATATCTTATCATTTACTATAAAAAAAAAAAATGATAAAATATGAGTAAAGCATGGAAAAAAACACATTTTTTCTAACTTTGACCCCCCCAAAATCTGATACACATCTACAACCACCAAAAAACACCCATGCTAAATAGTTTCTAAATTTTATCCTGAGTTTAGAAATACCCAATGTTTACATGTTCTTTGCTCTTTTTTAAAGTTATAGGGCAATAAATACAAATAGCACTTTGCTATTTCCAAACCACTTTTTTTTTCTCAAAATTAGCGATAGTTACATTGGAACACTGATATCTGTCAGGAATCCCTGAATATCCTGAGACATGTATATATTTTTTTTTAGAAGACAACCCAAAGTATTGATCTAGCCCCATTTTGGTATATTTCATGCCACCATTTCACCGCCAAATGCGATCAAATAAAAAAATATTGTTCACTTTTTCACAAACTTTAGGTTTCTCACTGAAATTATTTACAAACAACTTGTGCAATTATGGCATAAATGGTTGTAAATGCTTCTCTGGGATCCCCTTTGTTCAGAAATAGCAGACATGTATGCATTTTGGTAATTATAAGGCCGCTAAATGCCGCTGCGCACCACACATGTATTATGCCCAGCAGTGCAGGGGTTAATTAGGTAGCTTGTAGGGAGCTTGCAGGGTTAATTTTAGCTTTAGCGTAGAGATCAGCCTCCCACCTGACACATCACACCGCCTGATCCCTCCCAAACCGCTCTCTTCCCTCCCCCATCCCACAATTGTCCCTGCCATCTTAAGTACTGGAAGAAAGTCTGCCAGTACTAAAATAAAAGGTATATTTAATTTTTTTTAAAAACATTTTTATAGCATATTTACATATGCTGCTGTGTAGGATCCCCCCCTTAGCTCCCAATCTCCCTGATCTCCCCCCCACCCATGGCTCTCTAACCCTCCCCCTCTACCTTACTGGGAGCCATCTTGGGTACTGGCAGCTGTCTGCCAGTACTCAGTTTAGAATAAAATACATTTTTTTTTATTTTTTCCTGTAGTGTAGCTCCCCCCCATAGACCAACCTCCACCCCCTCCCAGATATCTTAGAATTATAATTTTGTGTTGTTTCCCCCCCCCCCCCCTTTCTCCCACTTATTGATCCACATTTTTCTGTAGTGTAGCGGTGCCCGCCCGTGCGACAATCCCGCCCCCCTCACTCTTCAATCATCCATCGATCGCTTCCAGCCACTTTAAACCCCAACGTCATACAGGGTATGTCGCTGGTCTTTAAAGACCAGTTTGTGCAAGACATACCCTGTACGACGCATGTCGTTAAGGGGTTAAAAGATCGTGAGCTTTTATCAAAATAATCAAAAAATTACTCTGAAAAGAAAACCTATGCATACGAAAAAAACAGCACATTGAAGGTACAGTGCACTGAAAACAGCGTCATTTTATATGTATTAGGAGTAATATTAAAGTTTAAACATTTTTGGGGGGTCCCCTTCTGTATCTCATCCCCCATTGCAAACTTTTACCTAACAGAGAGCCGTCATTATTTATATCGGAGACTTCTTGCCACTCGCAGGGACAGCACTTTTTCTGTACAATTCCATGAGAGCTGCGTCTGTGTCTGCGTAGAAATCCACATCTGAACTGGGGAATTTTATAGAATCGACCCCTATGTATTTAACCCCATTTTCAGGTCCTATAAATAGTACAGCCTGTAGTATTAGTACTACAATTGGAAGTTGTGTAAAGAGAACTTATGTTTTTAGTAGCCTAGCTCTGCTCACTGCACCTAACCACATACATTACAGACATAAAAGATTTACATTAGGGGCAGCCACTTCAAGTCATCAAGGGAAGCAAACATGCCAGGATTAGCAGCCTAGATCAAAGAATAGGAGCTCAGATCTTTCCCTTTAAATTACCAGTAAGTGATCAGCCAGCAACAGACAATGGGGCATATTTATCAAGGTCTGGCGGACCTGATCTGACACTGCGGATCAGGTCCGACAGACATTGCTGAATGCGGAGAGCAATACGCTCGTCATATTCAGCATTGCACCAGCAGCTCACAAGAGCTGCTGGTGCAACGCCGCCCCCTGCAGACTCGCGGCCAATGGGCTGCCAGCAGGGGGGTGTCAATCAACCCGATCGTACTCGATCGGGTTGATTTCCGGCGATGTGTGTCCGCCTGCCCAGAGCAGGCGGACAGGTTATGGAGCAGTGGTCTTTGTAACCGCTGCTTTATAACTGCAGGCTCGCCAGAAACACGGGGCATCAAGCTCCATTCGGAGCTTGATACATATGCCCCAATGCCTCAATATCTTGCTGTTTGGCAAATCATCACCCGATAGCAGCATCTTTTAGCTCAATTGGGCTTTTCACAGAGGAGAACTGTCCTAGAGTCTTAACCCAACATAAAAGAACTGTCCAACCCTGAAACAGACTATTTTCCTCTGAGCAAGGAGCAGGGCAACCACAATCGTCTGTGGTTGCTGCGTTCCTTGTTCAGAGAGGAATTGCCCGGTATTTCGGCGCTGGACTGACCGTAATAGGCGGGATAAGACTGATACACTACAGGAATGTTCTACTCTGTGAAAAGCATTACTGGGCTAAAAGAAGCTGCACCCAGGGGGTAAATCGCCATAGAACAGGCCAACAATGGTATTGAGCCAGTTGTTCGTTCCTGTGAGTGCGCTTCTCTCTGTGTGTAAAAAGGGGCAACCAGACGTGGACTCCTTGCTCAGTGTGCTTAGAGGAATATGGCTACACCTGATGAGGCCCAATGAAGGCCGAAAAGATCGTCTGGGTTTGCTGTGTTCCTTGTTCAGAGAGGAATTGCCTGATATTTTGGCGCTGGACTGACCGTAATAGGCGGGATCAGACTGATATAATACTATGAGAAAAGCATTACTGAGCTAAAAAGCTGCACATAGGTGATAAATCGCCATAGAACAGGCTAACACATTATTGAGCTGAATGTTTGTTCTTGTGAGTATTATTTCTGAACATAACGTCTGAGAGAATTTTATTTAAAAATACATACTTTGGTATATTCATCCCACGGATGCTGTGTCTGTGAATGCTGTAATAAAAGGGTGGGTGTTCCTCGTTTTTTGGTCGTTTCGGGGTGTTACGTTGTGTATCCTGACGTTTTCTTTTCCCTGCAATACACAATTCATACATTAGAATTGAAAAAACAAAACCATTTACACTGTAAAAATGTTTGCATAAAAAATAAAGCTGTAATCGCTGTATAAAGATTTTCCACATTTTGCCAAAAAGGAGTGCAGCATACTTATTTTTGATATTGCCTTGTACATTTTTGCATAAAGTCAGTTCAGTTTTGATGTGGAGAAAAATACAAATACAAATATTCTTTAAAAACAAAAACCCCACAACAATTGCGGCCTTTTATATGTTACAATGATTAAGAACAGAATGCAGAAGCAATACTTATATTAATTTGGATGCACACAGGCCGCCCTCTGGGGTCTGTCATGCAATTTGTACATTCTGCAGTAGGTTTAGCCCCAATAGACCATTGTACAGTGTTACAGACTGCACAAGATCAACCAATCAAAATGTTGCAAAGTCTCAGCCAATGGGAACATCAGGTGACAAATTATGCCATTTTTTTCACTCACAAAATCATAAGAATTGATTAAATGCACTGGAAATGTACATCTTTTTTAAATACATATAAAAAATAAAAACATTTTTAAATAAAACTATTTTACATATTATAATGATCTTTTTCAACACACCTTTTTTACATTTACTGTACTGATTTGCTTCATATCTATAAACAGATTTAATATTTAGCTGGCTATTGACTCGCTGATATAACTAACAGAATCTAGATTCATAGGTGCTCCTGAAGTTGACGAGGAATCATGTCTGAAACTCATTAAAGGAATAGTTTAGTCAAAATTAAACTTTCATGATTCAGATAGAGCAGCAATTTTAAGCAACTTTCTAATTGACTCCTATTATCAATTTGACTTCGTTCTTTTGGTATCTTTATTTGAAAAAGCAAAAATGTTAGCTTAGGAGGAGCCGGCCCATTTTGGGTTCAGCACCTGGGTAGCGCTTGCTGATTGGTGGCTACATTTAGACACTAATCAGCAAGCGCTACCCATGTGCTGAATCAAAAATGGTCCGGCTCCTAACTTAACATTTTTGCTTTTCAAATAAAGATACCAAGAGAATGAAGAAAAAACGATACTAGGAGTAAATTAGAAAGTTGCTTAAAATTGCTGCTCTATATGAATCATGAGTTTAATTTTGACCAGACTATACCTTTAACCCTTGCTTCACTTATTTCTTATAAATGCCTGCCATTAACGTCTATAGTTGTGAGTTAGCTTTCTATATTCCTTCCATAAAAGTGACACACTGCACGATCATATCCCTTTGTCCCTGTTTACAGAGTTAACACCTGAAGAAGGATCATGGCTCTGAAACGCATAATGTAAAGTGAAGTCTGGCCTGATTGGCTGTGGTTGCTAACCGGATTCTTCAATTACGGAGTGCGAGTATGCAATACTATTCAGTGATTTAGTGTCATAGCTAAACAACGTGAAGGCTCTTAAGGAAATGTATAAACTACTTCCTATCTATTAACGATTTTATTGAATTGATTTAAACACATATGGCTTTTGAGTGTGTTTGTGTAAATCTCATCTTTTTAACTGACTGTTTTATATTTGGCAAGTAACTACTATAATAAATATTTAATATAAACACTATCACAAGCGCTATATTGTTGATTTTTTTTAAATTTGTTCCCCTATATAAAAAGATAGCTGCTAAACTAAAATGAACAAATACTACATATTTTTGCTTTGATTTATATTTGTACAAATGTAAATAATAGAAGCAGTTATAGGCGTATTTTCCTCTTTTCTGTTTAGAGTTGTGCATATTCAGAAAACACACAAATACAGATTTCATACCTTGGTCTTGCGAGAAGTCTGCTGCATCTGCAATTTTAATAAACACTCCACTTTCCTCTACAAAACACAAATATTTCAGAACCAAAAATGTAATTTATATCTAAAAAATGTTCAGCAAGTTTGACCTGCAAATAATGTATTATACAACCAGCAGTATCACAACACATTTAAATAAAACTTGATCCTTACTATAACCACAGCCTAACTGTGCAAATGATTAAATACACAACCTCAGCATGTGCCTGAGATAGGTAGACAAGGGAAGGTAATTATGGGTAGCGACGACACAGGGAGAGACTTTAGAATGCCCAATGAGAGGGGGGTGCACAACTAAATACAAACACCTGGAAGGCTGATACTGTACGTATAACTTTGCAAAAGACAAATTTAAAATACCCCATGAATGATCATCAGCAATAAATAGGATTCGTTTTTTGAGGCAGATGACTGCATTAATGATATCTTCTATTTCAGAAGTGTGCGACACACAAGGCAGAAAATAATTTAATAACGGCTGCTTCAGTAAAGGAGTAGGCAGGAAAATAAATGCAATTAGAGGAGTAAGTTACAGAGTAAATGCTAAATAAACCTTATTCACTTAGGATACAAGAACTGTTACTGTGCTGCCGACAGCTTCTAGGTTTGTTTTCTGATGTCACACATTTAAAGTGCCCTATCACCTAATCTAGTTATTTGAGACACATACCTCGTTTGCTTTGGTTTGCTGTAATGGAGAATTGTTTAAGGGTTGTGCATTCCGCTTCGCAGATTAGAGTCTTCAGTAGCTGTTGAATATCATCGATCCCGTGCTGCACTGCCTCAAACATCATTCTCCTGAGAAATCCTGTGCTGTACAGTGTGCCGGACCTAACAGCGCAATGACAGAAACCTCTTTAAAAACCAGAGTTCCATACAAAGCTGTATATACCACTAAAAGGGGCAGTCTAGTCATGATTCAGATAGGGCATGGAATTATAAACAAGTTTCCAATTTACTTTTATTATCAAATTTGCTTTGATCTCTTGGTATTCTTTGTTGAAAGCTAAACGTAGATAGGCTCATATGCTAATTTGACAGTTTTTCAGTATGCAAATATCTTCACAGTGATTGGCTAGTTAAGAGCACAAGCTCATTTTTACATGTGTTACTTATTGTTTACAGCAAAGGAAAACAGGAACATGGAATCCCCAGGCTTGAAATTGATATTTGCGTTAAATTTAGACAAACATAAAACCTTGTGCCAGAGCACAAGATCAAATCGTTAAGAGAGGAGGGCTCAAAAGAAAAGACTTTGTACTGAAAAAGTGGTAATATACGTAGCTAGCAGCAGTGGGGTTGTCTAGAACCATAATGTTAAATGAAGCCAAGAGTCACATATGACATTATAAATACAAACATCAAGTGGTAATATACGTAGCTAGCACCAGTGGGGTTGTCTAGAACCATAATGTTAAATGAAGCCAAGAGTCACATATGGCATTATAAATACAAACATCAAGTGGTAATATACGTAGCTAGCAGCAGTGGGGCTGTCTAGAACCAGAATGTTAAATGAAGCCAAGAGTCACATATGACATTATAAATACAAACATCAAGTGGTAATATACGTAGCTAGCAGCAGTGGGGCTGTCTAGAACCAGAATGTTAAATGAAGCCAAGAGTCACATATGGCATTATAAATACAAACATCAAGTGGTAATATACGTAGCTAGCACCAGTGGGGCTGTCTAGAACCAGAATGTTAAATGAAGCCAAGAGTCACATATGGCATTATAAATACAAACATCAAGTGGTAATATACGTAGTTAGCACCAGTGGGGCTGTCTAGAATCATAATGTTAAATGAAGCCAAGAGTCACATATGGCATTATAAATACAAACATCAAGTGGTAATATACGTAGCTAGCACCAGTGGGGCTGTCTAGAACCATAATGTTAAATGAAGCCAAGAGTCACATATGGCATTATAAATACAAACATCAAGTGGTAATATACGTAGTTAGCACCAGTGGGGCTGTCTAGAATCATAATGTTAAATGAAGCCAAGAGTCACATATGGCATTATAAATACAAACATCAAGTGGTAATATACATAGCTAGCACCAGTGGGGCTGTCTAGAACCAGAATGTTAAATGAAGCCAAGAGTCACATATGGCATTATAAATACAAACATCAAGTGGTAATATACGTAGTTAGCAGCAGTGGGGCTGTCTAGAACCAGAATGTTAAATGAAGCCAAGAGTCACATATGACATTATAAATACAAACATCAAGTGGTAATATACATAGCTAGCAGCAGTGGGGCTGTCTAGAACCAGAATGTTAAATGAAGCCAAGAGTCACATATGGCATTATAAATACAAACATCAAGTGGTAATATACGTAGTTAGCAGCAGTGGGGCTGTCTAGAACCAGAATGTTAAATGAAGCCAAGAGTCACATATGGCATTATAAATACAAACATCAAGTGGTAATATACGTAGCTAGCACCAGTGGGGCTGTCTAGAACCAGAATGTTAAATGAAGCCAAGAGTCACATATGGCATTATAAATACAAACATCAAGTGGTAATATACGTAGCTAGCACCAGTGGGGCTGTCTAGAATCATAATGTTAAATGAAGCCAAGAGTCACATATGACATTATAAATACAAACATCAAGTGGTAATATACGTAGTTAGCAGCAGTGGGGCTGTCTAGAACCAGAATGTTAAATGAAGCCAAGAGTCACATATGACATTATAAATACAAACATCAAGTGGTAATATACGTAGCTAGCACCAGTGGGGTTGTCTAGAACCAGAATGTTAAATGAAGCCAAGAGTCACATATGACATTATAAATACAAACATCAAGTGGTAATATACGTAGTTAGCACCAGTAGCAGTGGGGCTGTCTAGAACCAGAATGTTAAATGAAGCCAAGAGTCACATATGGCATTATAAATACAAACATCAAGTGGTAATATACGTAGTTAGCACCAGTGGGGCTGTCTAGAACCATAATGTTAAATGAAGCCAAGAGTCACATATGGCATTATAAATACAAACATCAAGTGGTAATATACGTAGTTAGCAGCAGTAGGGCTGTCTAGAACCATAATGTTAAATGAAGCCAAGAGTCACATATGGCATTATAAATACAAACATCAAGTGGTAATATACTTAGTTAGCAGCAGTAGGGCTGTCTAGAACCATAATGTTAAATGAAGCCAAGAGTCACATATGGCATTATAAATACAAACATCAAGTGGTAATATACGTAGCTAGCACCAGTGGGGTTGTCTAGAACCATAATGTTAAATGAAGCCAAGAGTCACATATGGCAATATAAATACAAACATCAAGTAGTAATATACGTAGTTAGCACCAGTGGGGCTGTCTAGAACCAGAATGTTAAATGAAGCCAAGAGTCACATATGGCATTATAAATACAAACATCAAGTGGGACCCACAAAAGTGAACTAAGGGTCAGACAACAATCTACCAGTGTGGCACAGCGTTAGCTTCAAGATCAATGCTTACCACATTGGACCCAGGATAGTGGCGGATTTTCCTGGCATACTCTTGTGACAATCACAAGGTAGCTGTTTATAGGGATTTTCTGAGAAGAAAGAGAATTTCAATGATTATTAAAGGGACAATATAATGTTTATTGATTTAAAAGTCTACAATATAATGTTTATTGATTTAAAAGTCTGATAATCCATTTATTACCCATTCCCCAGTTTTGCACAACCAACACTGTTATATTATTTTTTTACCTCTGTTATTATCTTGTATCTAAGCCTTCTCTGACAGCCCCATGATCACATGACTTTTTATTTATTATCTATTGACTTGCATTTAGTGCTGTGTTGTGCTAACTTCTAAATAACTGCACAGGCGTGAACACAATGTTATCTATATGGCCCACATGAACTAGCAGTCTCCTGTTGTCTATAGTGACTTAGAAAAGGCCGAAATGTAGAGGTTTAAATGTTATATAGTATAATAATATAACAATGTTGGTTGTGCAAAGCTGGGTAATGTGTAGTAAAGGTGTTATCTATCTTTTTAAACAATAATATATATATTTGTATTATAATATAGTGACACCAGGACACATGCTGTTTGATGAACAATTGGTAACAAAGTGGGCAATTAGAATACCGATTGGCAGCCCACACAACATATGGGTGAGATCGCTTCACACTATCTATGTGATGCTTATTATAGACTGGATATTACAGTGCAGAGCGGCGGCTGTATACCCTTAAGTGTCGCAGCTTGCAAATACGATTAGTGTTGCACAGAGTAGCGCTATCTGTCATACTTATATGATTGGCAGAAGCTGTGGGTTTAATCCCTGAAGTCCCGCTTCACATTATAATATGGATCATACATCTAAGACTCTCCACATAATAGTGGGACACGATACAGATCGATCACGGTATTTATCATCAAACCGTAGAACAACATAACAGGGCTAGTCGACACTGCTCTGTGTGAACTGACACAAGCTTCTTAGCTCTATGGACTGTTCCCACCATAGCTATTAAGATTAGGTTTTGCTACTATGTAATGTTGTACTCAGAGATCCATATACATTTGTAACCTTGATTGAGGCTCACATCTTCAGCATTTAGTATGATTAGATTTTTGTCTGTGCATCATTATCATATGCCCATGTAGGCGTTCTTAAAATATATATGTATGTTGCATACCTTGCATAGACTGTTGCTATAGCTTGGTTTTTAACTAGACAGGGGATGCCCAGTCTGAGTTTTTAGGACTAATAAGGAGTATTGCTAATTATTTTCCATTTTAGTTTTGATTTAATTGATTATGTATTTAATAAAACTGGCTTTCTATTTTTGCAAATTGAGTGCAGGGATTCTCTTATATTTTATGTTTATTGGAATCAGCCTTATAAGAGACATTTATAGTCTTTCCTCAGATCATAATTTTTTTGAAGTGCAACCATTAGATTAAATAAATAAAAAAAATATTACTGATTAACACGGATTTGCCGGTTTCGCACGTGAGCGTGACTGAATGAAAGGGGCGTGACTGATGCATTTCTCAGACATAACTACTTCTTCAGAGGCTATTGAGGGTATTGCTTCTAAAGAAGTGGAGTGACATCCAAGAAACGCATCAGGTTCGCCCCTTCCATTCAGTCATGCTCACGTGTGAAACTGGCAAATCGGTGTTAATCAGTGAGTTTGTTATTGCAACGGAGTAAAGGCAAACCGTAATACGGCACTTGGAGGACCAAGCAGGATCGGTTCCAGGGGATTGGCCACAGAGCTGAATCCAGGATTGCTGCTTAGAGCTGTTCTGGGAGGGTCCCGCTCTGTGACTTTTCTCACACCTCACGTTTGTATTCAGCGAGTAGTTCAAACATAGGGGGATTGGGTCACTCTTATCTGTGAATATTGTTATTGAATAACTGCTACAATTAGAGTCCTTCTGTGCGCTTCCAGTTCTCTCTGTTTTTTTAAACTTATTATCATAACACCCAAAGTGCCTATCAGGTTTGGAAGCTGCTGGCTCAGAGTGAGGACATTTCCCACGTTGCATAACGTATTGCACACTAGGATAATAGATTACATTTTGGGACACTATTTTGAGACTTTAATTAAGGAAAATAGTTTTTTAAACATATATGTTTAATTGTATTTTGGAGTGCACAGTTTGTGTGGGATAAGGTTATTTGAACTTACCTTCTACCATATCCCCCTCTTTCTGGAAGATCCTCTCCTCGCACCATGAGCAGTGAATTAGTGCATTAATCTTCTTCATACAGTCATCGGCTTGAGTTGGTCCCCTCAGAACCCGAACGACTACCAGGACAAAGTGTTCCAGGGCCACCGCCAACAAAGCCTCAATGCCTTTGTTACAGCGTGCAGCTGCTCTAGAAAAGAGAGTTGAGAGGAAACAAAAAAAAAAAAAAATACTATAGAGCAGATGTTTTATTTTTCAAAATGTGTTATCAGGACGCTGCCATGGTAAAATGCAGAAAGAGCAAAGACTTGTGGGTGAAAATATAATCCAGATCAGAAACAATATGAGCTGACAATCTTGGGAAATAGAAGGTGAAAGGTCTCCAAAAGGTAGCAATGGGGGTTGTTATAATTTGTTAGTCAAGAACAAAACATAGAAAATGAGAAGTTCTATTTAACATCTGTCACAGAGAGAAAACAATGTAGCGGAGATTGTTCTAGTAGATTACAGATCGGCCAAATCAACCAATAGCAAATCCATCATGAGTTACATTACTACCCTTGATCAAGCCAAGATAACCTGGTACCAGGACTTACACATTTATGAGCCACGTAAAGGAATGTCTGATTTTATGACCATGTATTAAGTTAGAAACTTTTAGCCATACTTGTCAGTATAATGTAATGCATCACCAGGCCAACCCCACCATACAAAAACCTACACGTTACAGGTATTACCTGGCTACAGCACCAAGAACAATGCGAGCTGCTAGCTCCCTGAAGTATTCTGTCCGGACAATATTACATCCATAATGCCTTTTTGCCACATTCACATTTTTGGCGTACAATGACCCGAGGTCAGTAGAGGTGACAGAAACGATCCCCATATTCCGGACGTTACGGAACGCTGCATCTAAGAAGTTCACAGATGTACCAAAGGGATCAAGGTGTCTGAAGAATTGAATTTAAAGTTGGTAAGAAGACATTTTATTACAAACAAAAAAGCACCAGCTGGTCACTGCGGCATTGGATGCTTACATAAAGTCGAAAGCTCTCATGTGCATCAAGGCGTTGGCATCAAATTGTGTGACTTCAATGGTACCTAAATAGCCATCCCCTTCTTCTAATTCCTCCTCATCTTCTTCATCCCTCTTTTCTATCACCTTCATCTTATTAAGCTGGCAGTTCTCACGGATCATAGCCACTGAGCTGTCATTGATGTCGTTTATGGTCACCTTGACAGAATTCCAAAGGTGCTTTGCCCACTGCAATCCCATAATACCTAAAGGGACAAATAACAGCTCGACTCTGAAGATACGGTGATACAATGCAGCACTCACAAAGCAAATTTTCATTCTAATGCTCTGGGACAAGTTTCATGCTTCATATACATTAACATACAAATAAATAATGAGGTTTGTTGATTCAATTAGTAATCAACCAATCTTTTATGTTGAAATCTTTTTTTATTAGGAATTGTATAATATAACAAAGTACAAAATGTATACAAATGTATTGACACCAACGGTAAAGAAAAATAAAATAATAAAATTCCGGTTTAGATAAAATAAAAACCTATTTGATTATAATAATATTACCATGTGTCCTGTATAATTCGTAGGTGATAAAAACAAAAATCCCATGGTGAATTGACCATACGAAAAGAGAAAAAAAAAAAAACTGGTCCCTTATGCAGAAGAGGTCTCAAGGTCCAAGCTGTGGTCTTCTAGTCGTCATCCCTTGACCATTTTTTATGGTTAACTTATAATGATCAAAGTCTCAATGTAAAATTAAACTTGCATAATCCAAGAAAACCACACCATATGAAAATTCTCTTTTGTATCTTTTGAATCACAAACATGAAAACAAAATGTTTGCTTACCTGATAAATTTATTTATTTCCGGGCATGGAGAGTCCACAACTTCATTCCAATTACTAGTGGGATATTCAACTCCTGGCCAGCAGGAGGAGGCAAAGAGCCCCCCCCCCCAGCAGAGCTGTTAAGTGTAATTTCCCTTACCCATAATCCCCAGTCATTCAGTCGAATGAAAATGGAAAAGAAAGAAAGAAACACAAGGGTAGAGGTGCCTGAGGTTTACTCAAAAAACTGCTGAATTAATAAAGGGCAGGGTCGTGGACTCTCCATGCCCGGAAAGAAAGTAATTTATCAGGTAAGCATACATTTTGTTTTTTTTACTATGGCATGGAGAGTACCCAACTTCATTCCAATTACTAGTGGGAACCAATACCCAAGCTAGAGGACACGGAATGAAAAGGGAGGGAGAAAAAGGCAGGCGGATCTAAACAGAAGGCACTACCCCTTGAAGAACCTTTCTCCCAAAAGAAGCCTTAGCCGAGGAAAAAGTATAAAATTTGTAGAATTTGGAAAAAGTATGCAAAGAAGACCATGTTGCCGCCTTGCAAATTTGCTTCACAGAAGCCTCATTTGAAAGCACAGAAAGAAGAGACAGCCCTGGTGGAATGAGCTGTAATTCTCTCAGGAGGCTGCTGTCCAGCAGTCTCATGAGCTAAACAGATAACACTTCTCAACCAGAGAGACAGAGTTGCAGAAATGGCCTTCTAAACCTTACGCTTGCCAAAGAAAACAAGAAAAATGGCAGAAGATTGCCTAAAATCTTTAGTTGCTTGAAGGTAAAATTTTAGCGCACGCACAACATCCAAGTTATGCAAAAGACGTTCCTTATGGGAAGAAGGATTGGGACAGAAGGAACAACAATCTCCTGATTGATATTTCAATCTGACACAACCTTAGGGAGAAAACACAACTTAGTACGAAGGATAGCCTTATCCGCATGAAAAATAAGGTAAGGGGAATCACACTTCAGGAGCCGAAGGCTCACAAACTGAGAGCGGAAGAAATAGCAAAACCTTCCAAGATAATTTAAAATCAACAGAATGCAGCGGCTTAAACGGAGCCTGTTGCAAAACTTTAAGAACAAGGTCAAGGCTCCAAGGAGGAGCAACTGGTTTAAACACAGGCCTGATTCTAACCAGGCCCTGAAAAAAAGCTTGAACATCTGGCAAATTTGCCAGACGTTTTTGCAAAATAATAGACAGAAATCTGACCCTTCAGAGTATTGACTGGCAAACCTTTCTCCAAGCCATCCTGAAGAAAAGATAAAATGCAGGGAATCCTCACCCGACTACTGAGAAACCCGTACATTCATACCAATAAAAGGTATTTACGCCATACCTTATGGTAAATTTAGGTTTACGAGCCTGAAGCATGGTATTAATGACTGCCTCTAATCAAAACTAGGCGTTCAGTCAGCTTCATAGAATCCAGATTTGGATGAAGGAATGGAAGTAGAAGGTCATTCCTCAGAGGTAACCTCCAAGGTGGAAGAGATGACATCTTCACCAGATCCGCGAACCTGATCCTGCGAGGCCATGCAGAAGCTATTAGAATTACAGATGCTCTCTCCTGTTTGATACGAGCAATGACTTGTGGAAGGCGAGAGAAGGTCCAAAGAACTGCTAGAACGTCTATCAGAGCAGCCTGAGTATCTCTTGACCATGAACCGTACTTTGGGAGCTTGGCGTTTTGAGGAGACGCCATCAGATCCAACTCCGGAACCCCCCACCTGAGGGTTATCTTTGAGAACACTTCCAGATGAAAGCCCACTACCCGGGATGAAAAGTATGTCTGCTCAGAAAATCTGCCTCCCAGTTGTCCACTCCTGTAATGTGGATAGCAAATAGGAGACAATTGTGAGCTTTTTCCCACTGCAGAATGTGAGTCACCTCCTTCATGGCCAAGGAACTCAGAGTTCCTCCAAGGTGGTTGATGTAAGCCACTGAGGTGATGTTGTCAGACTGTAATCTGATAAACCGGACTAAAGATATTTGAGGCCAAGCTGTCAAGGCACTGAAGTTTGCTCTCAACTCCAAGATGTTTATGGGAAGAGAAGACTCCTCCCGAGTCCACAGGCCCTGAGCTTTTAGTGAGCCCCAAACTGCTCCCCAGCCTAACAGGCTGGCGTCCGTAGTCACAATCACCCAGGAAGGTCTCAGGAAGCAAGTGCCCCGAGACAGATGTTTCTGTGAAATCCACCACGAGAGAGAGTCTCTTGTTAGGATATACAGATCAGTCCTCTGCGAGAGATCTGAATGGACTCTGTTCCATTGACTGAACATGCATTGTTGCAGAGGTCTCAGATGGAACCGAGAAAAAGAAATGATGTCCATGGAAGCAACCATCAAACTATTACCTCCATGCATTGAGCCACTGATGGACGAATAGCAGACTGGAGAGAAAGGCACGAAGCAAGAAGTTTGGATTTTCTGACATCCGTCAAGAAAATCTTCATGGCAAAGGAATCTACGATTGTCCCTAAGAAACACACTCTTGTAGCTGGAACAAGAGAACTCTTTTCCAGATTCACTTTATATCCGTGGGAATGTAGAAAAGATATTATATGAGATTTTGCTAGTTGAAAAGAGGACGCCTGAACCAAGATGCTAGACGCCACTGCAATTGCCTGGGATCTGACCACTGCCAAAAGAGCCATCAGAACCTTTGTAAATATTCTGGGAGCCGTGGCAAGACCAAAACGGAAGAGCAACAAACTGGAAATGCTTGTCCAGAAAGGAAAAACTGGTGATGATCCCTGTGAATGGGAACATGTAGATACGCGTCCTTCAGGTCTATGGTCGTCATGAACCAATGGAAGAATGGAACGCATAGTTTCCATCTTGAAGGACGGCATTCTGAGGAATATGTTGAGGCACTTTAGGTCTAGAATGGGACAGAAAGTTCCCTCCTTTTTGGGATCTACAAAGAGATTTGAATAGAATCCTAAACCTTGTTCCTCTACAGGAACTGGAACAATTACTCCCAGGGAGGATAGGTCCTCTACCCAGTTTAAAAAGGCCTCCCTCTTTACTTGGTTTGTGGATAGTCTTGACAGGAGAAATCTGCCCCTTGGAGGGCAAGACTTGAATCCTACTCTGTAACCCTGGGATACTATATCTCCACAGCACACGGATTTGGGACATCGTGTATCCAAGCTTGCTAAAAAAAAAAAAAAAAAAAGAAAGCCTGTCCCTCACTTGATCCAAAATTAGATCAGGGGCAGAACCTTCATGCTTATTTAGAATCAGTGGAAGGCTTCTTGTTTTGCTTCCCCTTATTCCAAGGCTGACTGGACCTCCAAGAGGTCTTGGAATGCTTTGGTTTGGAAGAAGAGGAGAAAGACTTTGGTACTTTTAAGTTACGAAAGGAGCGAAAATTAGAATTCTGGCGACCCTTAGGTCTATTCTTCTTGTCCTGAGATAGGAAAGATCCCTTTCTACCTGTAATTTCAGAAATGATTCCGCCAGACTAGGACCAAATAAAGTCTTACCCTTATAAGGTAAAGACAAAAGCTTGGCTTTTGAAGTTCCATCAGCTGACCAGGACTTTAACCACAGAGTTCTGCGAGCTAGAACAGTGAAGATGGACATCTTAGCTCCCAGTCTAATTACCTGCATGTTAGCATCGCAGATAAAGGTATTGGCCAGTTTAAGAGCTTTGATCCCATCCTGGATCTCCTCTATCCTAGTCTCTTCTGATATCAGATCAGACAAGGCATCGCACCAATAAGCTGCTGCTCTCGCAACCGTAGCAATACTTGCCGCAAGTTGCCACTGTAATCCTTGATGGATGTACATCTTTTTTAAGTAAGCCTCTAGCTTCTTATCCATGGGATCCTTAAAGGAACAACTATCCTTTATAGGAATGGTAGTTCTTTTAGCTAGAGTAGAGATAGCTCCTTCTACTTTAGGCACAGTGCGCCATGAGTCATGAATGGAGTTAGCAACAGGAAACATCTTTTAAAAACAGTGGAAAGGGAAAAAGGAACCCCTGGCTTATCCCATTCCTGAGCTATAATTTCAGACATCTTGTCTGGAACAGGAAAAACATCCACAGATGAGCGAGAATCATAAACTCTATTAAGTTTAGTAGACTTTTTAGGGTTGACAGCAAACCAAGGTTCGGAATCGTCCAAGGCAGCTAGAACCTCCTTCAGAAGCAACCGGAGATGTTTAAGCTTAAATCTGAAATTAACTTCTTCAGATTCTGAAGAATGTTCCCCCATTATGTCAGAGTCTGAGATTTCACCTTTAGAAGCTACCAAAGTATACTCCTCATCAGACGTTTGGGAAAGGCTGACCAGAGCAGATTTAGAGGGGTCAGAATCCTTACTAGCAGAAATGTTTAAATTTCCTCTTACCCGAAGTAGCGAAAGCAGATAAAGCTGCAGACACCGCAGAAGTAATCTGCGCAAAAAAATCTCCTGGTAAATAAACAACCCCAGAAGGTTGAGAGGAACCGCAGGGCACTGCATGTTAAACTACCACGTCTGAAGAGACAGCTGAGGCATATCATGAACAGTATTGCCCTGAGAGACATATGGCTCAGAAGGGAGTCATTTGTCTTTACATTTTAAGGTCTTAGATAAGCAAGTGGCACAGAATTGCACAGGGGGTACAAACTGAGCCTCCAGACAAAGCAAACATTTGTCAAAGGAAATAGATGTATTTGGTCCAAAACAACAGAGCCAATTCCCAAATTAATATTACCAGTACAGTTAAAGAGCAGTCACTTTCTGCAGCAAAAAGGAAAATAATCTTTTAACAAAGTTTTCCTCACACCTCTATACTTCCGCAAGCTGAGGAGTCTTACTGCACTAGGACTGGAGCTCACTAGAAATTGTAAATGAGACTCTCTAGATGCATATCCTCTGTCAGAGATAGTTGACAAACTTGGAGAGCAGAGATTTTAAAAGAATTCTGTTGATCCAACTAGTGGCCGACAAATATGAAAACAACTTGATCTCTACTCTACCTAACTTACTCCGCTCTACATTGACTAATAAACGGAAGCGTGGATGAGTCACGTTAGAGCACAGTAAAAGCGTGCGTTTCTGACCGATCTAAGAGAAATAAGTTAAGCACACCGCATCTCACTGTTAAACGTGATCGCTACACTGCCTAACTCTGCAGAATAAATAATGCATATCTACTCAACCTATTAACCCTTCAGCCAGCCTCTCATACATGTTAAGGGTAACTAATTTAACCTCTTAAAGTTTCACATTTCAGTGCCTGCCAAAAAAAAAACTGCCGCAAAAGTTAACCCATCTATAAAGGTTAAGACAAGTGCTGTCCTTCAATACCTAGAAGACAAAGCCACTTACCTGTGGGATCCAGCTGCAGGGCAGGGACAGCTTCTTAGGTGTGACAGATAATCCACTCTCTATCTAGAAGGGGTAGCAATAATGTTAGAAATAAAGCAAAGACAACCTCGCTGCTTTCTAACTAACCAACTAACTAGCCAACATTACTCTTACTAAAGAGATTGACGTGGACACAGCATAACCCCAATCCTTGCTTTGCAGGGAAATGTACCCATAAATGGATTAAATATCTTCAGACACCATCTTCGCACATCCTCAATTGACAGAGGAAAAGAGAATGACTGGGGATTATGGGTAGGAAAAGTGACACTTAACAGCTCTGATGGGGTCTTTTTTTGGTGTTGAATATCCCACTAGTAATTGGAATGAAGTCGTAGACTCCCCATGCCATAGAAAAGAAAACTAATTAGAGATGGTTTCATGTGCTCACCTGTGGAACCAAAGGCATCAAGACAATCCACTTGCTTCCTCTCCTCAGCTAAGACCGCCAGGGCGCAGAATATGAGTTGTCTGTGAAAACAAAACTAGTTTTGTTATATTCCGTTTACTCACCACTCTAAGGGCCAGATTACGAGTGGAGCGCAAAATTACGCTTTCACAAGTGCAATATTTACCCTCCACTTGTAATACCAGTGCACACAAACGTGTGCTGGTATTATAAGCTCAGCACAATGCGAATGCGACCTCGCATTTGCATTGCATGGAATCTTTGCACTCACAACGAGCGTGCCTCCATAGGCTCCAATGTGAGCCTCGTTCTGATGCCGTCAGAAACGGCACAGAACCTAGTGCAGTGAGGGGGTAAGTCACACAGTGAAGGGTAGCAAAGTGTAAATATATATATATATATATATATATATGTGTATGAATATATATATATATATATATATATTTATGTGTTTTTATGTGTATACAAACAAATATTTATGTATATAAGCATATACACATATATTGAGCAATAACACAGTCCCCATAGACCGCAATGTAAAGGTACTTTTCAGTGGCGTTTTCTTCCTAACACCCCACGTCCGCAAACTTTAAACTTTTAAAATGCTTTGTGCAGTTATTTAAAAAAATAAAAATGCTTTATTCATTTTTAAAATCAACACTACTTAATTTAGGTGCTTGCATTAGCATTAACCAGTCACCTGTAATGGCTGGTTATTTAACATTTGCCCGTTAAATTAGCACTCCACTGTAATCTAACTCTAAATGTACAGAGATTTTTTTTTTTTTTTTTTTTTACAGATTTACATTGTAATCTATAATCTTGCAGGGTAAAAAAAAATATTAAATTCATCATAAAACGTATTACAAGTGTACATCAAACAATTTTCTATGCAAAACAATCAATTGAGAATGTAAAACGTTTGATTCACTTTGCAGCATAGAATCACTTTTAAGCAACAGTCAAGTCCAAAAAAAAACCTCGTGATTCAAATAGGGCATGTCATTTTAAACAACTTTCCAATTTACTTTTATCAATAATTTTGCTTTGTTCTCTTGGTATTCTTAGTTGAAAGCTAAATACTAGGAGGTTCAAATGCTAATTTCTTAGACCTTGAAGGCCGCCTCTAATCTAAATGCATTTTGATAGTTTTTCACCACTAGAGGGCATTAGTTCATGTGTTTCATATACATAACATTGAGCTCATGCACGTGAATTTAAAATGGAGTCAGCTCTGATTGGCTAAAATGCAAGTATGTCAAAAGAACTGAAATAAGGGGACATTCTGCTGAGGTTTAGATACAAGGTAATTACAGAGGTAAAACGTGTATAATTATAACTGTGTTGGTTATGCAAAACTGGGGAATTGGCAATTAAGGGATTATCTATCTTTTAAAACAACACAAATTATGGTGTTGACTTTCCCTTTAGTCACTATACTGAATCCAGCCAATCTTTGTAAGTACGGCAGTATTCTGTGCTTGGTTATCAGTAACGTAGTCAAATGCAGTTCAACAACTCAGGTCAGGAATATATTTTACAACTGGTCATTTATAGCAACGAGACCATCCAATTGCAATGGCTCAATTTCCCCACATGCTTGACTCTTACCGGACGATCTGTTCAGCTAGGCTTTTTTAAATATTTACAACTTGTTTACTAAACACCTTTCTTTAAAAATAAAAATGCTAAATATGTTAAAGCCTTTGGTACTGCAGCTGCTTAATAAGATGCTCATGAAGTAAATTAGCATTAATAGAAGTGAAAATATATCTTGCAGGGTCTATTTCTGAATATTTAATGAGAGAGTGCAGAGTCAAGTAGGCGAAGGGTAATGAACTGCTGTGACTGGTCGCTCTCCTCAGCTATACAAAATATATTGTAGGATTTGTAATGATTTCCAAAATAAACCCACACCTAATTACTATGCTAATTCTTTGCAAGACCACAGAAAAATGTTGCAATCATAAGATACTGTCTCTTTGAGTGTTTGTACAAATCTTGCCATACAGACTATTCATTTAATAATGATTCACTGTATAAAGTTTCATGTGAAACTATTTTAGGCTAAAGTAACATAAATCTGATTTTAAGGAAAACCTCACCAAACAGGGTTACAGATGTTCTAGTCGCCTACATGACACTGAATTAAACTGTAAATAACCGTTTATGTGGGCTAGTATGTTTGTATTGATTAAATGGACAAATCATATAAATGATCAAGTCCCTCACATCATAATATATTAATAACAATAATCTGGTTGGCATATGAAGCATAGTACCTGGTTATTCTCTTTGACAACGAATACCATAAATACCAGTACTAGAAAGTCAATTAAAGGGGCAGTGAACTATAAGTGCATATCCAGCAAGAGACATGAAAAACAAAAATGTTTACTTTCCCGATTCAGCTAGAGCATACAATTGTGTTACATTTACTTTACCGATTGAGCTAGAGCATACAATTGTGTTACATTTACTTTCCCGATTCAGCTAGAGCATACAATTGTGTTACATTTACTTTCCCGATTCAGCTAGAGCATACAATTGTGTTACATTTACTTTCCCGATTCAGCTAGAGCATACAATTGTGTTACATTTACTTTCCCGATTCAGCTAGAGCATACAATTGTGTTACATTTACTTTCCCGATTCAGCTAGAGCATACAATTGTGTTACATTTACTTTCCCGATTCAGCTAGAGCATACAATTGTGTTACATTTACTTTCCCGATTCAGCTAGAGCATACAATTGTGTTACATTTACTTTCCCGATTCAGCTAGAGCATACAAGTGTGTTACATTTACTTTCTTGATTCAGCTAGAGCATACAATTGTGTTACATTTACTTTCCCGATTCAGCTAGAGCATACAATTGTGTTACATTTACTTTCCTGATTCAGCTAGAGCATACAAGTGTGTTACATTTACTTTCCCGATTCAGCTAGAGCATACAATTGTGTTACATTTACGTTACTCTTTTGGAATTCTTTATTAAACAGAATATCGAGGTTGGTAGAGCGCACGAGTCTCGAGCACCTTACGGCAGCAGTTTGGCAAGAACCAAAAACTGCTGCCATCTAGTGCTCCTATATCATTGTTAAAATACTTGCTGCCAAACTGCAGCCAGATAACGCTCCAGACACATGCACACTCCTGAGCCAACCTAACTGCTTTTTAACAATGAATACCAACAGAAGAAAATTAGAAACTATTTTGCAATTGTATGCTCTATATAGATTATGAAACGCTAGGATTTACCATTGGAACAAATAAAGGTGGACTTTCAGTCATAAAATTTAAAATACTTCATGAAGAAAGTTCCTTTATTTGTTTGAGGCGTTCACCGTGCTAAGCGCCTCAGGCAGCCCAAGGCAGAAAGCTATTTTGCTGGGAGGTGACGTTTCCACCTCTTAGCCAATAGCGTGCTAGCTATCCGGCTTGGCGCCCGCTGGGCCGCATGGCTATTTGCTAAGAGGTGGAAACATCGCCTGTCAGCAATATAGCGTTCTGCCGTCGGCTTTCTGAGCAGCTCAGTGTGGGCACACTTCAGACAAATAAAGGTGCTTACAGCATGAAGTCCCCTTTATTTGTTCCAATGGTAAATCCTAGCGTTTCACAAATGCTAGGATTTACCATCACTTTAAACAATGAGCTTTTCTAACCCAGCAATGCATCAACAATTAAAACATTGTTATACAGATATAACCACTTACCTATTATTTTTCATTTTTGGATTGAAAAAGGTGTCAGCTTTTTTCGGGGTCTTAAAATTTGGAAGAACTTGCACATTTGTATTTGACTCCTTTACTATTTCGTGAGCTTTACCTGGGCAGATTTAACAGACAATGCGTCAGAGCACTTCAGGCAAAAATTGGAAACTAACGGCTAGATTACGAGTTGTGCGGTAAGGTAAAAAAGCAGTGTTAAGAGGTCCTAACGCTGCTTTTTTACGCCCGCTGGTATTAAGAGTCTTGAAGGTTTAGGGTCACCGCACACTTCTTTGGCCTTACCGCAAAACGACTTACGTAAACTTTGTAAAGTCTTTTTTTCTATGGGACTTCTATAGCACCGGTATTACGAGTCTGTCCTGGGAGGCCAAAAAGTGAGCGGTACACCCAACGCCGTAACATAAAACTCATAACTAAAGTGCTAAAAAGTACACTAACACCCATAAACTACCTATTAACCCCTAAACAGAGGACCTCCCGCATCGCAAACACTATAGTAAAATTTTTAACCCCTAATCTGCCGCTCCGGACACCGCCGTCACCTACATTATATTTTTAAACCCCTAATCTGCCGCCCCCAACGTCGCCGTCACTATAATAAACATATTAACCCCTAAACCGCCATACTCCCGCCTCGCAAACAGTTAAATATTAGTAACCCCTAATCTGCAGTCCCTAACATCGCCGCCACCTACCTACATTTATTAACCCCTAATATGCTGCCCCCAACGTCGTCGCCACTATACTAAATGTATTAACCCCTAAACCTAAGTCTAACCCTAACCCTAACACCCCCTAATTGAAATATAATTAAAACAAATCTAAATACAATTTCTATAATTAAACTACATTATTCCTATTTAAAACTAAATATTTACCTATAAAATAAACCTTAAGCTAGCTACAATATAACTAATAGTTACATTGTATCTAGCTTAGGGTTTATTTTTATTTTACAGGCAAGTTTGTATTTATTTTAACTAGGTACAATAGTTATTAAATAGTTATTAACTATTTAATAACTACCTAGCTAAAATAAATACAAAAGTACCTGTAAAATAAAACCTAACCTAAGTTACAATAAAACCTAACACTACACTATAATTAAATAAACTAAATTAAATACAATTACCTAAATTAAATTAGCTAAAGTACAAAAAACACTAAATTACAGAAAATAAACAAAATTACAGATATTGAAACTAATTACACCTCATCTAATAGCCCTATCAAAAGAAAAGAAAAGCCCCCCAAAATAAAAAAAACCTTAGCCTAAACTAAAATACCAATAGCCCTTAAAAGGGCCTTTTGCGGGGCATTGCCCCAAAGTAATCAGCTCTTTTACCTGTAAAAAAAATACAAACAACCCCCCCAACAGTAAAACCCACCACCCACACAAACACCCCAAATAAAATACTAACTAAAAAAACCTAAGCTCCCCATTGCCCTGAAAAGGGCATTTGGATGGGCATTGCCCTTAAAAGGGCAGTTAGCTCTTTTGCAGGCCCAAACCCTAGCCTAAAAATAAAACGCACCCAATACACCCTTAAAAAAACCTAACACTAACCCCCTGAAGATCGACTTACAGTTCTGAAGACCGGACATCCACCCTCAAGGAAGCGGCAGAAGTCTTCATCCAACCGGGCCGAAGTCCTCAACAAAGCCGGGAGAAGTCTTCATCCAAGCCGGGTGAAGTGGTCCTCCAGACGGGCAGAAGTCTTCATCCATCCGACGCGGAGCGGGTCCATCTTCAAGACATCTGACGTGGAGCATCCTCTTCCTCCGACGACTACCCGACGAATGAAGGTTCCTTTAAGTGACGTCATCCAAGATGGCGTCCCTTAGATTCCGATTGGCTGATAGAAATCAGCCAATCGGAATTAAGGAAGAAAAAATCCTATTGGCTGATGCAATCAGCCAATAGGATGGAGCTTGCATTCTATTGGCTGCTCCAATCAGCCAATAGTATACAAGCTCAATCCTATTGGCTGAATGGATCAGCCAATAGGATTGAACTTCAATCCTATTGGCTGATTGCATCAGCCAATAGGGTTTTTCTACCTTAATTCCGATTGGCTGTCAGCCAATCGAAAGCTAAGGGACGCCATCTTGGATGACATCACTTAAAGGAACCTTCATTTGTCGGGTAGTCAGATGTCTTGAAGATGGACCCGCTCAGCGTCGGATGGATGAAGACTTCTGCCCGTCTGGAGGACCACTTCGCCCGGCTTGGATGAAGACTTCTCCCGGCTTCGTTGAGGACTTCGGCCCGGTTGGATGAAGACTTCTGCCGCTTCCTTGAGGATGGATGTCCGGTCTTCAGAACTGTAAGTCGATCTTCAGGGGGTTAGTGTAAGGTTTTTTTTAAGGGTGTATTGGGTGCGTTTTATTTATAATTAGGGTTTGGGGCTGCAAAAGAGCTAACTGCCCTTTTAAGTGCAATGCCCATCCAAATGCCCTTTTCAGGGCAATGGGGAGCTTAGTTTTTTTTAGATAGTATTTTATTTGTGGGGTTGTTTGTGTGGGTGGTGGGTTTTACTGTTGGGGGGGTTGTTTGTATTTTTATTTTTTTTTACAGGTAAAAGAGCTGATTACTTTGGGGCAATGCCCCGCAAAAGGCCCTTTTAAGGGCTATTGGTAGTTTAGTTTAGGCTAGGGTTTTTTTATTTTGGGGGGCTTTTTTTTATTTTGATAGGGTTATTAGATTAGGTGTAATTAGTTTAAATTATCTGTAATTTGTTTATTATTTTCTGTAATTTAGTGTTTGTTTGTTTTTTGTACTTTAGCTAATTTAATTTAGGTAATTGTATTTAACTTAGTTTATTTATTTAATTATAGTGTAGTGTTAGGTGTTATTGTAACTTAGGTCAGGTTTTATTTTACAGGTACTTTTGTATTTATTTTAGCTAGATAGTTATTAAATAGTTAATAACTAGTTAATAACTATTTAATAACTATTGTACCTAGTTAAAATAAATACAAACTTGACTGTAAAATAAAAATAAACCCTAAGCTAGCTACAATGTAACTATTAGTTATATTGTAGCTAGATTGGGGTTTATTTTATAGGTAAGTATTTAGTTTTAAATAGGAATAATGTAGTCAATTATAGAAATTTTATTTAGATTTATTTTAATTATATTTCAATTAGGGAGTGTTAGGGTTAGACTTAGGTTTAGGGGTTAATACATTTAGTATAGTGGCGGCGACATTGGGGACAGCAGATTAGGGGTTAATAAATGTAGGTAGGTGTCGGCGATGTTGGGGGCAGCAGATTAGGGGTTCATAGGTATAATGTAGGTGGCGGCGGTGTTCCGGAGCGGCATATTAGGGGTTAATAAATATAATGCAGGTGTCAGCGATGTCGGGGGCGGCATTAGGGGTTAATAAGTGTAAGATTAGGGGTGTTCAGACTCGGGGTTCATGTTAGGTGTAGACATAAAATGTGTTTCCACATAGGAATCAATGGGGCTGCGTTACCGAGTTTTACGCTGCTTTTTTGCAGGTGTTAGACTTTTTCTCAGCCGGCTCTCCCTGTTGATTCCTATGGGGAAATCGTGCACGAGCACGTACGACCAGCTCACCGCTGATTTAAGCAGCGCTGGTATTGGAGTGCGGTAATGAGCAAAATTTTGCTCAACGCTCACTTCTTGCCTTTTAACGATGGGTTTGTAAAAACCTGTAATACCAGCACTGCAGGTGAGCGGTGAGAGAAAACTGCTCGTTAGCGCCGCATAGCCTCTAATGCAAAACTCGTAATCTTGCCGTAAATTAATAAAAATATGTACATAATGTTTTCTGTATTCTCCTTTACAAAACTAGATTAAGAAATACAATAAACTGTCCTATTGAACACAAAGTAGAATATCGCCAAAGATTAGCGAAAATCTACTGAAAAGTATGCACATAAAGCACTCTGGGCCCTGACTAATGGGCAGTTTTAGGTGCAAGGATTTTTAAAATGTAACTTTTATTAATATGTAAACTTAAAATAATGGTAGCACACAATTAAAAACGACACAGACACTCCCTGGTGTGATATGGAACGTATATAATAAATGTTGTGGTTATAGTGAACAATGAACTAGTCACTATAATGTATTTCCATCTTTTGATTTTGATATATAATTGCAATTGCTTTCAGAGTTCAAGTAAAATATAAAATATGTTTAGCTCTAAGTCAAAAAGTTAGAATGAGGTGTAAAGAATCATAATGTTCTGATGAATCAATGAAAGCGATTGTTGTATAGCCTTAAGCAGCAGACGTTACCGGTGCTATAAAATATTATCTATACAATACTGTGTAGGAATTCTGGTCACTATAAACTCATAAGATGTTAGTATCAATAATCAGTATATTCCCTGATGCATGGATTCACTGATATATTATAGGAATTTCTGTCACGCTGTAGTTTTATTTTATATGTGCTTGTTTAGGAGACAAGCCTTAAATAAAGTATTATACTACAGCTGCAGCTATTACTGAAATTGAATCTGTTTGCTCTGGAATAGGCATTAACTGATAATCTGAAGTATATAGTTTGTCAATATAATGGTGAATCAGTCACATTAATACATCCTGGCATCGGTAGTTATAAATGACTGCTATGATATTTTAAATACAACAAGTATGTATAGGGTAAAGTTTGATATATTATAATCCCCTGTATTATGTTGTATTACACATAGTATGGTATAGATCAAAAGTGTCTGTATAAGGCACAAGGTAACTTTGTAGCTTTCGATAAAGAGGAGGTCTGAAAGTATATGGATACAATTACACTGAATGGACGATGACTGCGGCCAAGTCTGGCTCAACCCAGACATAACAATTTAAACTAGGAGAGCATAAAAGTTCAGTTTTAGTCACACAAGGTAAGAGTCTGGCTTGTTAAAAATAAGAGCGCCCAAACGCTCACATAGAGGGAATCTATGTGAGCGTTTGGGCGCTCTTATTTTTAAGACTACAGAAAAGTCGTCATTGAATGGTGTTTTACGTCCCTTTAAATGCTTGCATAAAAACTCACATTAGCACAATGAAGCAACATATTGATGAAGCTAAATAACATTCAGTAAATGAGCAGACAACGTAACACACAGTTAAGTAGATACTAACTTGTTATTTCAGTCTCCCCCTTGTTGATGTGACGCTTAATATGGCTGATCATATCCGTTCTTTTGTAGATCATCGTAGAGCAGATAATGCAGTGGTAATGAGCACGGATCTTGGCGACTGCCTACAACATAAAGTACAGTGGTAATGAGCGCTGATCTTGGTGACTGCCTACAACAAAGTACAGTGGTAATGAGCTCTGATCTTGGTGACTGCCTACAACATAAGATACAGTACAGTGGTAATGAGCGCTGATCTTGGTGACTGCCTACAACATAAGATACAGTACAGTGGTAATGAGCGCTGATCTTGGTGACTGCCTACAACATAAAGATATAATACAGTGGTAATGAGCGCAGATCTTGGTGACTGCCTACAACATAAAGATATAATACAGTGGTAATGAGCGCGGATCTTGGTGACTGCCTACAACATAAAGATATAATACAGTGGTAATGAGCGCGGATCTTGGTGACTGCCTACAACATAAAGATATAATACAGTGGTAATGAGCGCGGATCTTGGTGACTGCCTACAACATAAAGATATAATAAAGTGGTAATGAGCGCGGATCTTGGTGACTGCCTACAACATAAAGATATAATACAGTGGTAATGAGCGCGGATCTTGGTGACTGCCTACAACATAAAGATATAATACAGTGGTAATGAGCGCTGATCTTGGTGACTGCCTACAACATAAAGATATAATACAGTGGTAATGAGCGCGGATCTTGGTGACTGCCTACAACATAAAGATATAATAAAGTGGTAATGAGCGCGGATCTTGGTGACTGCCTACAACATAAAGATATAATACAGTGGTAATGAGCGCTGATCTTGGTGACTGCCTACAACATAAATATATAATATAGTGGTAATGAGCGCTGATCTTGGTGACTGCCTACAACATAAATATATAATATAGTGGTAATGAGCGCGGATCTTGGTGACTGTCTACAACATAAGATACAGTACAGTGGTAATGAGCGCTGATCTTGGTGACTGCCTACAACATAAAGATATAATACAGTGGTAATGAGCGCTGATCTTGGTGACTGCCTACAACATAAAGATATAATACAGTGGTAATGAGCGCAGATCTTGGTGACTGCCTACAACATAAAGATATAATACAGTGGTAATGAGCGCGGATCTTGGTGACTGCCTACAACATAAAGATATAATACAGTGGTAATGAGCGCGGATCTTGGTGACTGCCTACAACATAAAGATATAATACAGTGGTAATGAGCGCGGATCTTGGTGACTGCCTACAACATAAAGATATAATAAAGTGGTAATGAGCGCGGATCTTGGTGACTGCCTACAACATAAAGATATAATACAGTGGTAATGAGCGCGGATCTTGGTGACTGCCTACAACATAAAGATATAATACAGTGGTAATGAGCGCGGATCTTGGTGACTGCCTACAACATAAAGATATAATACAGTGGTAATGAGCGCGGATCTTGGTGACTGCCTACAACATAAAGATATAATAAAGTGGTAATGAGCGCGGATCTTGGTGACTGCCTACAACATAAAGATATAATACAGTGGTAATGAGCGCTGATCTTGGTGACTGCCTACAACATAAATATATAATATAGTGGTAATGAGCGCTGATCTTGGTGACTGCCTACAACATAAATATATAATATAGTGGTAATGAGCGCGGATCTTGGTGACTGTCTACAACATAAGATACAGTACAGTGGTAATGAGCGCTGATCTTGGTGACTGCCTACAACATAAGATACAGTACAGTGGTAATGAGCGCTGATCTTGGTGACTGCCTACAACATAAGATACAGTACAGTGGTAATGAGCGCTGATCTTGGTGACTGCCTACAACATAAATATATAATACAGTGGTTAAGTGCTCCCATTTGTTCCTCTGCGAACACAAACCTGGCATTGCTTAACTATTTCTTAACTTTTTTCCCCCCTTTCAGGACTTAAAGAAACAATGTACCCAAAATGTGCTGTCAAGCACAGGAAAGCACAATGTATAAGTATTTTCTATTTGGTTCAGCACCTGGGTAGCGCCTGCCGATTGATGGCTAAATGTAGTGCTACCCAGGTTCTGAATAAAAAATGGTCCGACTCCTAAGCTTACATCCCTGCTTTTTCAAATAAGGATAGCAAGAGAACAAAGAAAAATGTATAAAAGGAGTAAATTAGAAAGTTACTTAAAATTGCATGCAATATCTGAATCGTGAAAGAAAACAAAACAAATGTGGGTTTTGTGTCCCTTTAAGTCAAACTGTTATAGCAAGGGACCACACACAGGAAAACTTGTCATATTTGCCAGCACAAACGAGATCTCTCATTACCCCTTCCTGGTCACGTGTCACATTTTGCTCACTGCAGGGTAAATAACAAATGCACATTCTGTACCCTAAAAAATAAAAATAAAATGTTTTTTAATTCCTTACAATGAGATAAAAAGAATATACATAAACTTCTATACAAATACAGATTGGGTTTACAAAAATAATCACAATGCACGTGCAACTCTGTACATCATATGCATGGGGTTTACTACACTGTCTCTTCTTTTGCAAATTCCAACTGTACGGAAGAATTTTACAAAATATACAACTTCTAAATCACAGAAAGAATCTGTCAAATTAAACACTTTATCCTGTTGGTATTTTTGTAGCATTTAGTTTATTGCATCAGAGTTTTCTTTCACCAGATGTACAGCTTAACAAAGCCAATTGCGTGGTCCTCCGATCTGCTATTATTCTGTTGAGTTACCTTGATATTCAACTGACACTTTCCAGTGCATATTCTGCAAATGTTTATGCAGCTTATTATTGTGGCACGGCCTGAACCTTTCTTCTGGGCACAGCGGGCAAGGAGTCTTCTCACCTAAAACCACAAAAATAATGTTAGTGTTTTTTAAAGGGACACTGAAGTCAAAATAAACTTTATGAATCAGAAAGAGCAGCATTTTTAAGACACTTTCCAATTTATTTCCATTATCACATTTTGCACAGCCTTTTTATATTCACCCTTTCTGAGGAACAAGGTCCTACTGAGCATGTGCATAAGCTCACAGGGTATACGTATACTAGTCTGTGATTGGCTGATGTCTGTCACATGATACAGGGGGCCGGACAATGGGAGAAAAAATAGATTTGTCTGAAAAAAAATCTGCTTATTTGAAATCATTGTCTTTTTATTACGCACTGGTTAATTATTTAATTCTACTGCACTATGTGGTCATTTAAACAACCCATAAAGTGTTCACCGCTTCTGCCATCGCTAAACCCAATTAAAGCAATTCTTGCCAATACTGCCCACACTAGGTAATCCTTCTAAGTTTAAGGACACTGAAAAATAGGGTAACCTTGTTTAAACATTTTGTGAAATGCGTTTAAAAAAACACCAACACGTTTGTTCACAACAAGAAAATGATTCCCCAAAAAATACATAGGGCTTTGGAAAAAGGGAAGTTTCTTCCTTGATATTTTAGGATCATTAATGACAAATTTCAAGTTGGGACCTAAATGGGATTTGTTTATTGGTAAATTTGAAACATTTTCATAAATGTGTCGGTGATGAACCTAATATCTATATTTCTTTGAAGCCGGTTATTCCTCAACAGACAAAAAGATTTATTTAAAGGGTCATTATTGTAGAAAAATGCCATGCTCTCATTGTTTTTACACCATGTCATTTTAGCACTAGAGACCCATCTACTCTATGTGTTTAACTTCTGCAACTGGGTTAAAACCATAGTTCTAAGCGGCAGTAGTAGTTGCATGACCCAGCTGAATGGAAACAATCAGTTAGCCAATCAGCAGAGGCAGTCACACAGCTAGGTTGTCCAACTGTCGCGGCTGATTGGGTCACAGGCGGTTTCAGCATGGGATCAGTGGTTAAACACAGAGTTGCATGGTTGCTATAAATATCTTCTAGTCAATTTGAACAACTTAACTTATTTCCTCCAGAAGCTTCTGGCTCACTCATTTCACATACTCAGCGGCAGAACTTTTTTTCACTTTCGGTGCTAATTTTTTTTTTTTGTGAAAACATTTCTGCAGATCATTTTAAAATAAAATAAAATGTTAAATTAGGCAGTTACACTAAAGCACCAGTTCAGTCACAATGTGTTGGTTAACTGTAGAATAAAGCCATTTTTAAGGTTTTATAATATAGTGCAGCAATTAAAATGTGCATTGCAAATTAGCTGCAGAGGAAAAAAGAAATTGTTAATATTTTAAAATGTCATGTGAAAAAATCCCTGAGAGCCAGTCAACAATAAATGCACTGCTGCATTGCAACACTGCTCCGTATTTGACTGTTCTCTTCAAACAACACTTTATTCTGGATGCACTATTTTAAGGAAAACAGTGCAGCCAGAGCACAGCGCTGTTTGAAGAGAAAAGTTTGATGAAGAGCAGTGCTGCAAAGTGAAAGAGCCAACAGGTCCTGCATGTGTCCCATTCTTTCTGCAGATATGCTGTATTTTCTGTGATGACATCTCAGATCACAGCATGCTTTGCCTTGTGGTTCACACACTTTCATTTGTTTAATACAGGATATTTCATACACTGACCTTATTTGACCATCTCTTTAAAGGGATTACAGAAAATATTAACAAGCACAAACCCTTCCTGTCCCAGACATTGCTTATGGTAGAATTCAGTTTACACTTTCTCAGTGTTTCCCAACTCCAGTTTGCAAGACCCTTAACGGGCCACATATTTATTATATCTTAACTAGAGCACAGGCAAACTGATCAGCTGATGGGTGAACTGATTATTTCACCTGTGCTCTAGTTAAGATATAATGAATATGTGGCCCGTTAAAGGGACACTAAACCCAATTTTTTTCTTTCATGGTTCAGAGAGAGCAGCAATTTTAAGCAACTTTCTAATTTACTCCTATTATCTTTGTTCTCTAGCTATCTGTATTTAAAAAGCAGGAATGTGATGCATAAGGGCCAGCCCATATTTGGTTGAGAACCTGGGTTATGCTTGCATATTGGTGGGTAAATGTAAGCCTCCAATAAGTAAGCGCTATCCATGGTGCTGAACCTAAAATGGGCTGGCTGCCAAGATTAACATTCCTGCTTTTAAAATAAAGATAGTAAGAGAACAAAGAAAAATTTATAATAGGAATAAATTATGAAGTTGATTCAAATTTAATGCGCTATCTGAATCATGAAAGAAAAAAATTGGGTTCAGTGTCCCTTTAAGGGTCCTGAGGACTGGGTTTGGCAAACAATGCTTTATAAAGTATTTCTACACTAAAGTAGCAAAAGTCACTACATTATATTTAAATCATCCCAACAGTAGACTAGTTGGAATTATTTTAACGGTCGTCCCGCAAGAGCTGTCTGAAGATCAGCACTCCAGAAGGTACCGGTTAATGTACGATCAGTCATGGAAAGGTGCTCAGCTTTATAATATAATCCACCTTACATTGTTGTCTCCATGGTACGATGAGTCCGTTAATGAGATCAGTTTATGAAAAAACCACTGCCAAGATCAGGAAATTATCTGGCAAAATTTCTCAAAATATCTGTTATTGTTGATATTTAACTAAAATCTATTGTAAATCAATAAATTTCCACATGCTATAAACAAAAACCCCATTGAGACCCCATCTTGAAATTTGGTATGGAAAATCATGAAATACCAAGGAACAAACACCAATTTCTTGAAAAATGTTAATCGGATGCATGGAATTTTTTGTTCCTTTTTGTGTGACTGCGTGTGTCCATTATTCCTCACACCTAGTCATGCAACATATCAAAGACAAGCCTACTTTGTTCTAAATTTATGTTTTATATTCATGCACATCAAAAAATTTTACTTTGTAAGAATTTCAAATCCTTATAAAACCAGAAACTATACAGACTACAAGTTTAAAGGGACGTGATACCCAAATGTAGAAGCACTTGAAAGTGATGCAGCATAGCTGTAAAAAGCTGACTAGAAAATATCACCTGAACATCTCTATGTAAAAAAGGAAGATATTTACCTCAATATTTCTTACGTATTTACACCCCACTTTAATCAGAATGTTAGTCCTTGGACATGCAAGGGAGTGTGCATCTGGCTCGTGCAGGAACAGTCATGTTATTTTCCTATTCAGTTCAAGGAAGTTTACTATGAAATTTCATGAGATTTCAGTGAAATCTCACGAGAGCAAAGCAAAGCATGACCTCAGCACTGCTGAATGCTGATTGGCTGTGTTTTCAACTTGCAGCTGGACAGCAGCTGAAGATTAACTGTTCACAGAGCAAATGTTCATAACTAGAGTGTTTTATTTACGCTTGAATTCAATGCATGTTCCATCCTCTAACTCTAGAAAATTGTAGTTAGAGAATATCCTCCAAATAAGTTTTAAAGTAATTATTTAGCATCTTACGCTTTATTTTAGACATTAGGTTTAGCAATTTAGCTAATGGTAAAGAAAAATGTCATTAAAGCCATTTACATATAATTTAGCCTCACAATCGCTTACAACTAAGAGGATTTAGAATTTGGTATGATCGTATGAATTTATTGCATCATTATAATGCCACTTGTAATTAATGCATATTAGAATTAAAGTAATACTATACATAACTTTATCTAGTAAAACACCTACAAGCAGCTGTATCCCATAAGGTGTAGTCACTTTAAGAAATCAATAGCTGTAAACCAGCCCCTTTTTAAAGTAGGTAGACTCAGTACTCAGTAGGTCTATGAATACGGCACCAGCCGAAACGCGTAAGACCAGTCTACCGTTTTGCACTACCCTGTCATGAACTATAACTTGTTAAGAATAAAGGACTGTTTTTACCTAAAAAGGATAGAGACTATCTCCGGATTCTTCTTTCTTTGTTATATGTTCACAGAGCACTTACTCTGGTGAGCTGAAGACATTTTGAGGTTAAATATCTTCCCGTTTTTACACAGAGATGTTAAGGTGATATTTTTTCATGTCAGCTTTTTGCAGTTATGCTGCATCACTTTAGCATATGAGTATTATGTCCCTTTACAAGTTGTAAACTGCTTCAATAGGCAAAACAGTATGCAGAGCGATATCACAACTGGGGAACCTAAGGTAAAAAAAAACACTTGACATGGAATAACACAGTTTTATAAAGTAGGAATTTATTCATTTAAAGGGATAGTCTAGTAAAAATAATTGTGTGTATAAATTGTCATTTATCACCTGCAGAAAATGGTAACCCCTGCCAAACCAGTATGGTAGTGATTTGCCTGAAGGGTCAATCTGGAGCAGAAGTAGAAATAGGATAAAGTGAACCTTAAAGGGATAGTCTAGTCAAAATTAAACTCATGATTCAGCTAGAGCAGCAATTTTAAGCAATTTTCTAATTTACTCCAATTATTAATTTTTCTTCATACTCTTGGTATCTTTATTTGAAAAAGCAGGAATTTAAGTCCATTTTTGGTTTAGCACCTGGGTAGCACTTTCTGATTGGTGTCTAAAAGTAGCCAACCAATCAGCAAGCACTACCCAGGTTCTGAACCAAAAATGTCCCGGCTCCTAAGCTTACATTCAAATAAAGATACCAAGAGAACAAAGAAAAATTGATCACAGGAGTATTTTAGAAAGTTGCTGCTCTATCTGAATCATAAAAGTTTAATTTTGACTTTACTATCCCTTTAAGGTTCACTTTATCCTATTTCTACTTCTGCTCCAGACTGACCCTTCAGGCAAATCACTAAAATACTGGTTTGACCAGGGTTACCATTTTTCTGCAGGTGACAAATAATTTATACACATACAGTCTTTCCAAAAAAGAAATCAAGATGCTGGGGATATATTTTAAGCTCTAACGTATAGTAATTCAGTTAAGAACTTGTTAACATTATAGTACAGGCAACCGCATGATATTTTTACATAAGTCTATGACACTGCACTGAATGGTTCCAAATCTTATGAACGTACTGTCAGCTTGCTCTATTATGCGCACTAGGTCGTCCCAATCTTTCTGAATGGAGATGTGAGTATCTGAAAGGAGAGGGAAAATAAAACACACATTAGTGACACTCTCCGGATTAGTTTCTCCATGAGGAATTATACAAGGACATGATCATGGGCTTCTATTTGATTAGACCCAACTACAACTGAAGAATAACAATGACATTAAGTGATGTCGTTTCTAAGCCTCCCATTAAAGGGATAGAAAGGTTAAAAATTAAAGGTGCATGGGTGAATTTAAATTTTAAATTAGAAACATTTTTACAATATACAGTAGTTCTATTAGCAAAGACACTTCTAGTAAAAGATATTATTGTTTTTAAGTAGCATACGCGGGTATTGTGTACCGTCTCAGCAGTGACTTTTATGGCATAAATTAAGTCTTCACTGACACTATACACCCCCCCCGTCAGCTCTCTGAGCAAAGATAGTGCTTGTATCCTGATCCTCTAGTCACACGTAGCATATATACGTATGCTGCTGAAACACTAGTGACTTTACCAGAAGCAGTTTTGCTACTGGATGTATATTGCAAAAATGATTCCATATAAAAATGAAATTCAATCACAAACATTTCACAACCATTCTATCCCTTTAATAAAGTGTTTTCAGATTGACATATATTAGGCTATAGGCGATACCTGGGAGCTGCTGTAGTACAATGAGCCCTATAGGATGGTCTGCTGGTGTTATGAGTACTGTCAAGCACGTAACTATATTATTAATAATACCAACCGTCAAGTGTGGAATTAGCTGGTTGCTCTAATGGAACTTCATTCACCATTTGTCCAAACTCCTCAATAGTCACATCAGCTGTGAATGACGTATTGTCAACTGAAACAAGACAAGAAACGTTAGCTACTGGTCATGATATAACAACAAATGAGTTCCCCTCCCGCCCCCGAGGGTCACATGAAAGCCTTATGAATAAGTAATCAAACAATCAAAGTGATATAAAAGTGCTATCATATATTACAGCATTATTGAACTGTTGCTTGTACATAACTATGAGTTTAACCAATGCAAACTGATTAAACACATTCTATGGGGCCAATTTACCATGCTGCGAATGCAGCAGTTTCCGTGCGAGCCTTCAGGCTCGCCGGAAACAAAAGTTAAGAAGCAGCGGTCGTAAAACAGCTGCTTCTTAACTCATCCGCCACCTCTGAGGTGGCATATAGCAATCATCCAGAACGGATACGATCGGGATGATTGACACCCCCCTGCTAGCGTCCGATTGGCCGTGAATGTGCAGGGGCGTCATTGGACACGCATTTCACTAGAAATGCTTGTGCAATGATAAATGAAGACAGAGCGTATGCTGTCTGCATTTATCGATGTGGGGCGGACATGATCTGCTAAAGCGGATCATGTCCGCCCGCACATTAAATTACTCGGCCCCTTAAAGTCAACTCCAGAGCATCAAAGCACTACTGGTAGTTAGCTGATCACATCTGGTGAGCCAATGACAATATGCAAAGGTGTGTAACCAGAAACTAGTAGCTAGCTCACAGTAGTTAACTGCTGCTCCTGAGTCTATCTAGGTTTTAACAAAGGATACCAAAAGAACAAAGTACATTTTATATTAGTAGTAAATTTAATTGAAAGTCTATAAAAATTTGGATGCTCTCATATGTACACACTCTTTTTAACAAAAGAATACCAAGAAAACAGAAGTCTATTCAATAACAAAAGTGTTTTAAAATGACATGCACTACCTGACTGCTACAAATGTTATTTTGACTTTCCCCTATCTTTAAAAGATGTCAATTCTGCACTGTGTGGCTTCCAGGAATCAAGTTACAACAGACATTCATTAAACTGCACAAGATCTGCACACAAAATAAATAGTTTAGAAACCCTTAAGCTCTGACATTTTCTTAGTAAAACTGATACGGTTTTGTGTCCAGGAAAACACCCCTTAAAAAGACCAACTTCTCCTGAGTGGCCAGTTACAGAACTAAATAAGCTCCTGCACTGATCAGGCCATCACTGTAGGGTTACAGTTCTGAATTCCATGCAACACTCTCCAGCCTCTCTGGGGCCAGAGGAAAAACTAATATTTTAAGATTTAAATTATTGGAAAATGCTCAAAATTAAAAGACTGCAAAGTATTTCACATATGCATAACCAAAGCATTTAATGAGAAATTGCATTTTGTATTTACTGTCACTTTAACCATTACCTACCAAAGAAAGAACAGCCCTGAAAGGGACGGTAAATAAAGTACAAAATGCTAATTATACACCCCAAAACAACTTTGCAATATATCTTTCTTATTTATTCTCCCCCTATTTCTGTATGAGGATTTGCCAGTCCTGAAAACCAGAAGCGCACATGATAGATTCACAAGCCTAACCCTGCCACATATCTAACTCTCATTAGCAGTTGTTTATCGTATGTCTGCTGAAACCAAAAAGATAAATGTTTAACATAATAAAAGTAGCAAGCCCTGTCTTCTGTAGACTCAACTCTGGATTGACTCCTGCATATAAGGAAACTGGTAGGTGAAATTTGACCATAAAGCAAACAAGCTGTTAATCTGTAAAAAGAAAGTTGATATGCTGATATGTTAATCTGTTGGAACACTGTATATAAGTGCTGTAATTACAAGGTGTTTACTGTTTACTATGGTTCATAACGCTGAAGCAGATTACTCACATAACATATAAATATAGTCCACAAGAGACTGCCAAGTAGATTGCCCCATGTCTCATAAGGAAAACACACACATTTAGCACTGAAGAAAACATCACAATAAATGGACCAGTAAGTAGTGTTCTGCTTTGTACCTGTTGTCATTTCATATCTATTTAATCAGTATAACATTATAACAGCCAAGGCTGTGATGTGGCTGAATAGCTTATTCGTTTACTATACAGTAGACTATTCCACAGTACACAACTGATAATTGTAATATTTTGGTCTGGAAATAACATGAAAGAAGTGTGCTCAGTTCCTGACTCCTCAATTTTAATTCTGGCTTGTTAAATGTGCGCAGGCCTTGCTAAATGTGCGCTAAATGTGCGCAGGCCTTGCTAAATGTGTGCTAAATCAGCGTAGGCCTTGCTAAATGTGCGCAGGTCATGCTAAATGTGTGCTAAATGTGCGCAGGTCGTGCTAAATGTGTGCAGGCCTTGCTAAATGTGCGCTAAATGTGCGCAGGCCTTGCTAAATGTGTGCTAAATCAGCGTAGGCCTTGCTAAATGTGCGCAGGTCATGCTAAATGTGTGCTAAATGTGCGCAGGTCGTGCTAAATGTGTGCAGGCCTTGCTAAATGTGCGCTAAATGTGCGCAGGCCTTGCTAAATGTGTGCTAAATCAGCGTAGGCCTTGCTAAATGTGCGCAGGTCATGCTAAATGTGTGCTAAATGTGCGCAGGTCGTGCTAAATGTGCGCAGGTCTTCCTTTCTGCAATAGTATTATCTATGCAGGGAACACAGGACAGGAACTAGATTTCCCACTAACCTTTATCTTCTGTTTTAACATTTAAAAGTACAGGCTCATCTCTTTTATCCAGCGACAAACAATTTTCTTTTCCATCTGTGAAACCTAAAATCAGACAAATATGTTTAAGTTCTCATTCATCTGTCCCCACTAATATCTTAGCAAATAAGATGATAAAATGAGCTAAAATTACATATTATTTCAATGTTTACCGCACACATTATCATTAAATAAATGTATGTTAAATTATGCAATCAATTTGTAAGTTTGATAGCAGAATATGTTAGAATATGTTAGAATATTAGAAATTATTGCACTCCCCCACCAGGCTACTTTATAATGCCCCCCCCCCCCCCCTCGGCTCCGGCTGACAACATTTTCTGTGGAGAACACTGACACTATTTGGTAAAACAGACAATCAAGTTCTATGGAAACAATGAGAAGAACAAAGACCGAGGGTAGATTTATCAAGCAGCGGATTCTGAAATGTTCCCCCGAAACTGAAGTTAAGAAGCAGCGGTCTCCTTAACTCGTCCGCCATCTCTGAGGTGGCGCACAGCAATCATCCTGATCAGAAACGATCAGGATGATTGACACCCCCTGCTAGCCGTGGAGCTTAATGTACATAGCTAGGTACTGATGGGCTGTCTGTAAGCCCTGAAATTACATTAGTTTAGTTTCTCCAAAAAACAAACAAAAATTAACTGGCTGACTCCATAACCTGTTTTTCTACCAGTAACTATATATAAAAAATGTTTTAAAGGGACACTAAACCCAAATATTTCCTTTCGTGATTCAGATAGAGCAGCAATCTTAAGCAACTTTCTAATTTACTCCTATTATCAATTTTTCTTCGTTCTCTTTCTATCGTTATTTGAAAAAAGAATGCATCTAAGCTTTTTTTGTTTCAGACCTTTGGACAGCACTTGAATTTATCCACCAATCAGCAAGAACAACCTAGGTTGTTCACCAAAATGGGACGGTATCTAAACTTACATTTCAAATAAAGATACCAAGAGAATTTATAAAATTGATACTAGGAGTAAATTAGAAAGTTGCTTAAAATTGCTGCTCTTTCTGAATCACGAAAGAAAAAAAGATTGGATTCAGTGTCCCTTTAAGTCTTACCAGTGGTCTGTGGTGTGCAACTGGGCAATGACAAATAGTGAGATATTATACATATACATATATATATATATATATATACATATATACATATACATACACACACACTCATTAATCACAGGTATGGATCTATGAACCTAAAAGGCTGCAAACAGCAGCACTGCAAACGGTCACACTCTGTCTGTGGCACAGCTACCAACAGCAATGTATATGTAGATTACATACAAAGCTTTGTAATAAACAGAGCAATGCATATAATGTTTGCAAATACTAAGAGACATATTTAACTCCCTGTCCTTAACAAAAGTAACCAAATGAGTGAACAGGGTAAAGAGTTAGCTGGAATCATGGAGTAGACCCCATGGGCTCCTATCAATCATAAGCACCATCTGATCTCAGATCAGACCCCTTTGTCTGCAGTGTCTGTAATTAACATATGGATAACTCTGATCAGACCAAGGGCACTGATGCTCATAAACTGTACCCAATATTAGGTCTCACTTAAAGTACTGTACATCCACACAGATCAGACACCAGTTGTTTTCTTTATTATATTTAACAGTTGACTCAGCTGGAATACTAGACTGTCCAGTTACATAATGCCCAGTTTGCAACCCTGTCCCAATGTGTTACATCTAAATACATTGTTTTACATGTTTAATTCCATTTGCCTAATTCTACTCTACACAACGACCCACAATCCCTCTATATCCACCCTCTGAACACCCAGCTGAGAGCTGTGTACGATCTGCAGAGACAAAGGGGAGAGAGAGAAAGTTATGGGTGTAAAAATCCTGTTCTCCCAATGAGATCTGCTTACAATAGTTTGTATTGGGACTGGGGGACGGTAAAATCTGAGTTTAGCAGTATAAATTATTTTCTTGGCCATATTGCATTATTTTACTTCAAAAATTGGTGTGGGGGTTTAGATGAGGGCTACCAACAATGCTGCAGTGTTTGTGTCTCCAGGAACAACAAGGGGAGACATATTTTGGGGTGTAAAGTCCCTGTTTTCCCCATAGACTTTCCACAGCCAGCTAGCTCTGCTCACCTACATGGATACATTGTATCAAACCCTCAGCTACAGGTTTTTATACATTTGTAACTGTTTACTGTACACAGACACTTACAGCAGCTCTGTCAGTACCAACTGTACAAACTGCTGAGAAAATAATGATCACGCAGCAGTGTCTTAAAGGGCAGCCCACTGACTGGTCACACACTCTTAAAGGGACAGACAAAACCGGACACAGCCTTGAAAGGGTAAACTAGCACCACACGCACACAGTCTTAAAGGGACAGATCACCGTAATGTTCATGCAGCGCAACCTTAAAGGGCAGCTTGATACCTGTGAACATTACGGTGATCTGTCCCTTTAAGGCTGGGAGCACAGGTGTTGAGCTGCCCTTTAAGATTGCGCTGCATGAAGATTACTTATGGTGATCTGTCCGTTTAAGGCTCTGTGCGCAGGTGTCGAGTTGCCCTTTAAGGTTGCACTGCATAAACATTGCGGTGATCTGTCCCTTTAAGGCCGTGTGTGTAGGTGTCGAGCTGCCCTTTAAGGTTGCGCTGCATGAGCATTACTGCGATCTGTCCCTTTAAGACTGTGTGCGTGTGGTGCTAGTTTACCTTCAAGGCTGTGTGTGGTTTTGTCTGTCCCTTTAAGACTGTGTGCGTGTGGTGCTAGTTTACCTTCAAGGCTGTGTGTGGTTTTGTCTGTCCCTTTAAGACTGTGTGCGTGTGGTGCTAGTTTACCCTTTCAAGGCTGTGTGTGGTTTTGTCTGTCCCTTTAGGACTGTGTGAGCAGCCCTTTAAGACTGTGCTGCGTGATCATGATTTTCTCAGCAGGTTGTACTTCTGGTACTGACAGAACTGCTTTAAAGGGCACTGAACCCAAATTTTTTCTTTCATAATTCAGATAGAGCAGCAATTTTAAACAACTTTCTAATTTACTCCTATTATCAATGTTTCTTTGTTATCTTGCTATCTCTAAAGGGACAGTCAAGTCCAAAAAAAATGTAATGTTTCAAACAGGGCATGTGATTTTAAACAACTTTCCAATTGACTTTTATCACCAATTTTTCTTTGTTCTCTTGGTATTCTTAGTTGAGAGCTAAACCTAGGAGGTTCATATGCTAATTTCTTAGACCTTGAAGGCCACCTCTAAATTAAATGCATTTTTATCGTTTTTCACCACTAGAGGGCATTAGTTCACGTGTTTCATATAGATAACATTGAGCTCATGCACGTGAATTTACCATGGAGACAGCTCTGATTTGCTAAAATGCAAGTCAAAAGAACTGAAATAAGGGAGCAGTCTGCTAAGGCTTAGATAGAAGGTAATTACAGAGGTAAAACTTGTATAATTATAACTGTTGGTTATGCAAAACTGGGGACTTGGTAATTAAGGGATTATCTGTCTTTTAAAACACAAATTCTGGTGTTGACTGTCCCTTTGATTGAAGAAGAAGGCATCTAAGCTAAGGAGCCAGCAAGTTTTTGGTTTAGTAGCATGGACAGCACTTGTTTATTGGTGCCGTCCAATCAGCAAGGACAACCCAGTTTGTTAAAAAAAAAAAAAAAATGGGCCGGCATCTAAACTTACATTCTTGCTTTTCAAATAAAGATACCAAGAGAATAAAGAAAATCTGAGAATAGGAGTAAATTAGAAAGTTACTTAAAATTGCTGCTCTATCTGAATCATGAAAGAAACAATGGGTTCAGTGTCCCTTTAAGTGTCTGTACAGTAAACAGTTACAAATGTATAAAAACCTGTAGGCTGAGGGTTTAATAAAATGTATACATGTAGGGGAGCAGAGCTGGCTGTGGAAAGTCTATGGAGAGAACAGGGACTTTACACCCCAAAATATGGCTCCCCTTGTTGCTCCTGGGACACAAACACCTTCATCTAAACCCCCACACTAATTTTTGAAGTAAAATAATGCGATATGACTAAGAAGATCATTTAGACCGCACATTATCTACAACGTATCAGTCACAGGGTATCCGCAGAGCTGCAGTGACCCAGTGAGGATAGTGTCAGAGTCTATGGGGAGGACAGGGCTCTTACACCCCACACACTGCTGTCTGTTGTCCCGGGACTAAACTAAACAGCTAACAGTGACGTAATGTTGCGCGGCAGTAAATAAATATATGTCTGAGGTGCGGCCCCCGGTACATACACGTCTCCCCGGTATCCATGGCTCCCAGACTCTGTCTTTCGTTTCTGAAAGTGCGCTACATTGGAGAGTAAAAAATGAAAATAACGTCAAACAGCAACTTCCGGTGCAGTAGCCAATCACGAGTAAGAAACATCTTTTGCCTCTGACACCTAAGCCAATCACCGCCAACACATTGCTGAGAAACGTACACGCACTTCCGCTTTTTCAACCAATTGGAAATTACGTTTAGAAGGGGGCGGGTAAAAAGTCGAAATATGATTTCCTGGCATTTCAGCCAATCCGTGACCTCATATTGGTGGGAACCCGTCACCCAGAATCCTCTGCGGTTACAATGGCTGCTGATAGAGTACCTATGTATTACTTACAGCTGATACCTTATATTCACCTCTTTATTAGAGGACCTTCCCATGACTCCATCTGTTACCAAACCAATTACTGAAGTGTCAGTAAAGTCAAAGAGTGTGTCATTTTATAATTTTTCTACATTTACTTTACTGTTACCAAACTTTGTTCTTTTGGGTAGCTTTGTTAAAAAATGATATGTACATATCCTCAGCAGTAGCAATGCACTGATGGGAGCTAGCTGTTAATTGGTGTCTACACACATTTGTCTTTTTTTGTCATTGGCTCAACAAATTTGTTTAGCTCCCAGCAGTGGATTTTAATTATGTGTTTAATCACTTGGCAGAAGTTAAACACGTAGTTATATGCAAGTTTTAGTGCAATAAGAAAATTGCTGTAACATAACATTTGCCTTATGCACTCCCTTTAATGCAGGTTAAATCATTAAGCTCATCACCTCCCTTACTCTCAAGCACATAACTGTCATAAGAAGAAAACCTTTACAGCAAGTACCACAATAAGCAAACGGGTTTAATTATTCAGCATCTGTATAGCAGCCGGACACCACAAAACGCTCTATATAGATGTTACACAGCCTGCAATGAATATAATACTATGTTTAACCTGCTAACTGGTGTCCTTGGGCTGCTGAGATTTTATGTAGATATATTGAGGATTTATTTTTATGTTTTTTGCTATTGAAAGTTGCACATGTAGCGGTAAATGGCATTATGAGGTCACTATTAATGTTTTTATCTTTGCTGCTTCAGTGATTACTGACAATACGGTAATAGACCCAGAAATGCTCCAGTAAATCTGGATTTTTTGTATGTTCTGTGAATTCCAGTCGCAGCACACAAAAAGGCTGATGTGTTAAGCCCCTTGTAAAGAGAGCCTCAGTATATATACACACGTTCCAAATTCCCTTTCCTGACACCTGAACTTGCACTGCTAAACTTCAGCATAACAGAAAACTGTAGAAAACATACTGTAAGCAATGAGACTAATGAGTACTGCACTGCACACAATATCCATAAACTATATACAGACTAATATAAAATGATAAACTCCATATATAAGAAAAAGTCTACAATATACTTTCATTATTTATTTTGTCCCCTTTTCCTGTAATTCCATTCTGAAATTATGAGCTTTTCAGTTCCTGTTAGAAGTGGAAGTGCAGAACCCTGTTCTATTCCACACAGCCATTGGCTGCTCACTCTAGTGACCTATTAATAACTGTCTCTAATTGGCCACAGCAGAAAAGGTAACCTAAGTTACAACATGGCAGCTGCTATTGTTTTATAGACAGTAAAACGTTACACTTGTTTTATCACTATTTAACCCTTTAAGGACACAGCTTTCAGTTTGCTCAATTGTTTTATGACGGAAAAATTCCGTCATATGTCCTTAAGAGGTTAAACAACTAATGAAACTTTAAAAATTACATCTACATGTTATTCTCAGACTAATCTTTTATTTGAATGCATCATTCTATCTAGCATTTATTTAGTATTTAACGTCCTTTTAAAGGCAGGGACAGGAAGCCAAAAAAAGGGACTGTTCTGGGAAAAATCATGCAATAATAAAATGTTTTAACACATGAAATAGTTTTCTTTTTTCACTGTATGTCCCTTAATCAAGGGTAATATGTAGATACTGTTGTAACAAAGAAAATTTTCCACAAAAGGTTTAATGACAAAATCCAAAATATAAGATATGCAAATGAGCCACTTGGAAACTTACTTTGGTTGGAGCCTTATTTTTATTTTTGTGGAGAAATTCTGCTGTGAAGAGATTTCTTTTTAAACATTATTTTTTCTGACCTTTGTTTTGACGTATATTTTAGTGTGCAGTGCAGAGTGATGAGTGGCACATAGGTCTCCGAAGCAACTAAACAAGCAGCCGTAGAAAATACATAAACAAATTAGAGTAACTAGCCATGTTCCAATGAAACTTTATTTGTGGTCTGTCAAATCTGAATTTCATACAATTGTCATATGTCACAAAATATTCTTCTCTGGTTTCTTTTTAAGCATTTAAAAAATGTAAAATCTTCTTAGCTTGAGAGCTGTACAAAAACAAATGTCAGATACTTACCCGCGGCGGTAATGCTGCTCCCAGTTCTAGAGGGATGCTGGAATCTGCCTGCACGCTGCCTAGATTTATAGGGGCCGTATCCTACTTACCAGAACTCCCACCTGGAGGCCTCAGGTGTGGTAGTTCCTATAAAAGCCCACCCAGCTTGTCACTCTGGGCTGAGTTATTGCCTTACCTACCTTGTTTCTGAAGTTTGGCATACTTACCTTGGCCTGCATATGCTCACCTGGTTCCTGAAAGCCAAGCATACTTAACTAATACCTGCATATGCTCACCTTTTATTATTATTATTAACAGGTATTTGTAGGGCGCCAACAGATTCTGTAGCACTATAAACATAGTTGGTATACAGGATAACATTGATAGGGATCAAATGGGTAGAGGGCCCTGCCCAGAGTTGCACTGTTGTAGTCGGCTCTTATGAAGGCGATCTGCAAACAGCTGTGCTCATAGGCTTACATTCTAAGCGGTTCAAGGGAAAAGCAATGGTGTTAGGAAAGGTGTTGGTTGTATGCATCTCTGAATAGTAGATTTTTTAGGGAGCGCTTGAAGCTGTTAAAACTAGGGGAGAGTCTTGTGGAGCGAGGCAGGGAGTTCTACAAGATGGGGGCCAGTCTGGAGAAGTCCTGTAAACGGGAATGTGAGGAAGTAACAAGAAAGGAGGAGAGTAGGAGATCATGAGCAGAGCGAAGGGGACGGGAGGGAGAGTATCTGGAGACAAGGTCTGAAATGTAGGGGAGCAGTACAGTTGAGGGTTTTGTATGTCAGAGTGAAGATTTTGTGTTTAATCCTGGAGGCAAGAGGAAGCCAGTGAAGGGATTGGCAGAGAGGTGCAGCAGAAGAAGAGCAACGTGTAAGGAAGATGAGCCTGGAAGCGACATTCATTATGGATTGTAAAGGAGCTATTCGGCAGCTAGGTAGACCAGAGAGGACAGAGTTGCAGTAGTCGAGACGGGAAAGGATGAGAGAGTGGATTAAGATCTTAGTTGTGTCTTGTGTAAGGAAATGTCTAATTTTAGAGATGTTTTTAAGGTGGAAGCGGAAGGCTTTAGCCAAAGACTAAATGTGAGGAGTGAAGGAAAGGTCTGAATGAAGTGTGACACCAAGACATTGGTGCATGCGTGGTAGGGGTAATGATGGAATTATCAACAGTTATAGAAAATGGGGGGGGGGGGGGAGATTTTGGAAGAAGGGGGAAAAATAAGGAGTTCAGTTTTGGAGAGATTTAGCTTAAGATAGTGGGAGGACATCCAAGATGAGATATGAGAAAGACAGTTAGTGACACGGGTTAGTAAGGAAGGAGGTAGGTCTGGTGCAGAGAGGTAGATTTGGGTGTCATCGGCATACAAATTATATTGAAACACGTGGAACTTTATTAAGGAACCTAATGACGACGTGTAGATTGAAAAGAGAAGGGGACCGAGGACAGAGCCTTGTGGTACCCCAACAGAAAGTGGTAACGGGGCAGAGGATGCTCCGGAGAAGGCTACACTAAAGGTACAATTAGATAGATAGGAAGAGAACCACAAGAGAGCTGTGTCGCAGATGCCGAAGGATTGGAGGGTTTGGAGCAAAAGACGGTGGTCAACAGTGTCAAAGACTGCAGACAGATCAAGGAGGATAAGCAGAGAGAAGTAGGTTGTTGGTAACCTTGACAATTGATGTCTCTGTGGTGTGATGGGGATGAAATCCAGATTGCAGTGGGTCAAGAAGAGAGTTTAGTCTAATGAAATGGGATACACGTGCATATACAAGCTTTATGAGGAGCTTTGAGGCAAAAGGGAGTAGGGAAATAGGATGGTAGTTGGATGGGGAGGTTGGATTGAGGGAAGGTTTTTTGAGGATAGATGTGACCAGTGCATCTGGTATCCCGTGACAGTCTCACCAACAGTACCCGCTGGGTATCCTGTACCTATCTGTTATCCCGTGACAGTCTCACCAACAGTACCCACTGGGTATCCTGTACCTATCTGTTATCCTGTGACAGTCTCACCAACAGTACCCGCTGGGTATCCTGTACCTATCTGGTATTCCTTGAAACTCTCACCAACAGTACCCACTGGGTATCCTGTACCTGCTGTACCTTTTCTGGTATCCCGTGACAGTCTCACCAACAGTACCCGCTAAGTACCTGTACCTATCTGGTATCCCGTGACAGTCTCACCTACAGTACCCGCTGGGTATCCTGTACCTATCTGGTATCCCGTGACAGTCTCACCAAAGTACCGCTGGGTATCCTGTACCTATCTGGTATCCCGTGACAGTCTCACCAACAGTACCCGCTGGGTATCTTGTACCTATCTGGTATCATGTGACAGTCTCACCAACAGTACCCGCTGGGTATCCTGTACCTACTGTACCTTTTCTGGTATCCCGTGACAGTCTCACCAACAGTACCTGCTGGGTATCATGTACCTGCTGTACCTTTTCTGGTATCCCGTGACAGTCTCACCAACAGTACCCGCTGGGTACCCTGTACCTATCTGGTATCCTGTGACAGTGTCACCAACAGTACCCGCTGGGTATCCTGTACCTGCTGTACCTTTTCTGATATCCCGTGACAGTCTCACCAAAGTACCCGCTGGGTATCCTGTACCTATCTGGTATCCCGTGACAGTCTCACCAACAGTACCCGCTGGGTATCTTGTACCTATCTGGTATCATGTGACAGTCTCACCAACAGTACCTGCTGGGTATCCTGTACCTGCTGTACCTTTTCTGGTATCCCGTGACAGTCTCACCAACAGTACCCGCTGGGTACCCTGTACGTATCTGGTATCCCGTGACAGTCTCACCAACAGTACCCGCTGGGTATCCTGTACCTATCTGGTATCCCGTGACAGTCTCACCAACAGTACCCGCTGGGTATCCTGTACCTATCTGGTATCCTGTGACAGTCTCACCAACAGTACCCGCTGGGTATCCTATACCTGCTGTACCTTTTCTGGTATCCCGTGACAGTCTCACCAACAGTACCCGCTGGGTATCCTGTACCTATCTGTTATCCCGTGACAGTCTCACCAACAGTACCCGCTGGGTATCCTGTACCTATCTGGTATCCTGTGACAGTCTCACCAACAGTACCCCCTGGGTATCCTATACCTGCTGTACCTTTTCTGGTATCCCGTGACAGTCTCACCAACAGTACCCGCTGGGTATCCTGTACCTATCTGTTATCCCGTGACAGTCTCACCAACAGTACCCGCTGGGTATCCTGTACCTATCTGTTATCCCGTGACAGTCTCACCAACAGTACCCGCTGGGTATCCTGTACCTATCTGGTATCCTGTGACAGTCTCACCAACAGTACACACTGGGTATCCTGTACCTATCTGTTATCCCGTGACAGTCTCACCAACAGTACCCGCTGGGTACCCTGTACCTATCTGGTATCCTGTGACAGTCTCACCAACAGTACCCGCTGGGTACCCTGAACCTATCTAGTATACAGTGACAGTCTCACCAACAGTACCCGCTGGGTATCCTGTACCTATCTGGTAACCCGTGACAGTCTCACCAACAGCACCCACTGGGTTTCATGTACCTATCTGGTATCCTGTGACAGTCTCACCAACAGTACCTGCTGGTTACCCTGTAACTATCTGGTATCCTGTGACAGTCTTACCAACAGTACCCGCTGGGTATCCTGTGCCTATCTGGTATCCCGTGGCAGTCTCACCAACAGTACCCGCTGGGTATCCTATATCTGCTGTACCTTTTCTGGTATCCCGTGGCAGTCTCACCAACAGTACCCGCTGGGTACCCTGTACCTATCTGGAATCCTGTGACAGTCTCACCACCAGTCCCCGCTGGGTATCCTGTACCTATCTGGTATCCCGTGACAGTCTCACCAACAGTACCCACTGGGTATCCTATACCTATCTGGTATCCCGTGACAGTCTCACCAACAGTACCCGCTGGGTATCCTGTACCTATCTGGTATCCCGTGACAGTCTAACCAACAGTACCCGCAGGGTATCCTATACCTATCTGGTATCCTGTGACAGTCTCACCAACAGTACCCACTGGGTATCCTGTGCCTATCTGGTATCCCGTGGCAGTCACACCAACAGTACCCGCTGGGTATCCTGTATCTGCTGTACCTTTTCTGGTATCCCGTGACAGTCTCACCAACAGTACCCGCTGGGTATCCTGTACCTATCTGGTACCCCGTGACAGTCTCACCAACAGTACCCGCTGGGTATCCTGTACCTATCTGGTATCCTGTGACAGTCTCACCAACAGTACCCGCTGGGTATCCTATACCTGCTGTACCTTTTCTGGTATCCCGTGACAGTCTCACCAACAGTACCCGCTGGGTATCCTGTACCTATCTGTTATCCCGTGACAGTCTCACCAACAGTACCCGCTGGGTATCCTGTACCTATCTGGTATCCTGTGACAGTCTCACCAACAGTACCCCCTGGGTATCCTATACCTGCTGTACCTTTTCTGGTATCCCGTGACAGTCTCACCAACAGTACCCGCTGGGTATCCTGTACCTATCTGTTATCCCGTGACAGTCTCACCAACAGTACCCGCTGGGTATCCTGTACCTATCTGTTATCCCGTGACAGTCTCACCAACAGTACCCGCTGGGTATCCTGTACCTATCTGGTATCCTGTGACAGTCTCACCAACAGTACACGCTGGGTATCCTGTACCTATCTGTTATCCCGTGACAGTCTCACCAACAGTACCCGCTGGGTACCCTGTACCTATCTGGTATCCTGTGACAGTCTCACCAACAGTACCCGCTGGGTACCCTGAACCTATCTAGTATACAGTGACAGTCTCACCAACAGTACCCGCTGGGTATCCTGTACCTATCTGGTAACCCGTGACAGTCTCACCAACAGCACCCACTGGGTTTCATGTACCTATCTGGTATCCTGTGACAGTCTCACCAACAGTACCTGCTGGTTACCCTGTAACTATCTGGTATCCTGTGACAGTCTTACCAACAGTACCCGCTGGGTATCCTGTGCCTATCTGGTATCCCGTGGCAGTCTCACCAACAGTACCCGCTGGGTATCCTATATCTGCTGTACCTTTTCTGGTATCCCGTGGCAGTCTCACCAACAGTACCCGCTGGGTACCCTGTACCTATCTGGAATCCTGTGACAGTCTCACCACCAGTCCCCGCTGGGTATCCTGTACCTATCTGGTATCCCGTGACAGTCTCACCAACAGTACCCACTGGGTATCCTATACCTATCTGGTATCCCGTGACAGTCTCACCAACAGTACCCGCTGGGTATCCTGTACCTATCTGGTATCCCGTGACAGTCTAACCAACAGTACCCGCAGGGTATCCTATACCTATCTGGTATCCTGTGACAGTCTCACCAACAGTACCCACTGGGTATCCTGTGCCTATCTGGTATCCCGTGGCAGTCTCACCAACAGTACCCGCTGGGTATCCTGTATCTGCTGTACCTTTTCTGGTATCCCGTGACAGTCTCACCAACAGTACCCGCTGGGTACCCTGTACCTATCTAGTATACAGTGACAGTCTCACCAACAGTACCCGCTGGGTATCCTGTACCTATCTGGTAACCCGTGACAGTCTCACCAACAGCACCCGCTGGATATCATGTACCTATCTAGTATCCTGTGACAGTCTTACCAACAGTACCCGCTGGGTATCCTGTGCCTATCTGGTATCCCGTGGCAGTCTCACCAACAGTACCCGCTGGGTATCCTGTATCTGCTGTACCTTTTCTGGTATCCAGTGGCAGTCTCACCAACAGTACCCGCTGGGTACCCTGTACCTATCTGGAATCCTGTGACAGTCTCACCACCAGTCCCCGCTGGGTATCCTGTACCTATCTGGTATCCCGTGACAGTCTCACCAACAGTACCCACTGGGTATCCTATACCTATCTGGTATCCCGTGACAGTCTCACCAACAGTACCCGCTGGGTATCCTGTACCTATCTGGTATCCCGTGACAGTCTCACCAACAGTACCCGCAGGGTATCCTGTACCTGCTGTACCTTTTCTGGTATCCCGTGACAGTCTCACCAACAGTACCTGCTGGTTACCCTGTACCTATCTGGTATCCTGTGACTGTCTCACCAACAGTACCCACTGGGTATCCTGTGCCTATCTGGTATCCCGTGGCAGTCACACCAACAGTACCCGCTGGGTATCCTGTATCTGCTGTACCTTTTCTGGTATCCCGTGGCAGTCTCACCAACAGTACCCGCTGGGTACCCTGTACCTATCTGGAATCCAGTGACAGTCTCACCAACAGTCCCCGCTGGGTATCCTGTACATATCTGGTATCCCGTGACAGTCTCACCAACAGTAACCGCTGGGTATCCTGTACCTATCTGGTATCCCGTGACAGTCTCACCAACAGTACCCGCTGGGTATCCTGTACCTATCTGGTATCCCGTGACAGTCTCACCAACAGTACCCGCTGGGTATCCTGTACCTGCTGTACCTTTTCTGGTATCCCGTGACAGTCTCACCAACAGTACCCGCTGGGTATCTTGTACCTATCTGGTATCATGTGACAGTCTCACCAACAGTACCTGCTGGGTATCCTGTACCTGCTGTACCTTTTCTGGTATCCCGTGACAGTCTCACCAACAGTACCCGCTGGGTACCCTGTACGTATCTGGTATCCCGTGACAGTCTCACCAACAGTACCCGCTGGGTATCCTGTACCTATCTGGTATCCCGTGACAGTCTCACCAACAGTACCCGCTGGGTATCCTGTACCTATCTGGTACCCCGTGACAGTCTCACCAACAGTACCCGCTGGGTACCCTGAACCTATCTAGTATACAGTGACAGTCTCACCAACAGTACCCGCTGGGTATCCTGTACCTATCTGGTAACCCGTGACAGTCTCACCAACAGCACCCACTGGGTTTCATGTACCTATCTGGTATCCTGTGACAGTCTCACCAACAGTACCTGCTGGTTACCCTGTAACTATCTGGTATCCTGTGACAGTCTTACCAACAGTACCCGCTGGGTATCCTGTGCCTATCTGGTATCCCGTGGCAGTCTCACCAACAGTACCCGCTGGGTATCCTATATCTGCTGTACCTTTTCTGGTATCCCGTGGCAGTCTCACCAACAGTACCCGCTGGGTACCCTGTACCTATCTGGAATCCTGTGACAGTCTCACCACCAGTCCCCGCTGGGTATCCTGTACCTATCTGGTATCCCGTGACAGTCTCACCAACAGTACCCACTGGGTATCCTATACCTATCTGGTATCCCGTGACAGTCTCACCAACAGTACCCGCTGGGTATCCTGTACCTATCTGGTATCCCGTGACAGTCTAACCAACAGTACCCGCAGGGTATCCTATACCTATCTGGTATCCTGTGACAGTCTCACCAACAGTACCCACTGGGTATCCTGTGCCTATCTGGTATCCCGTGGCAGTCACACCAACAGTACCCGCTGGGTATCCTGTATCTGCTGTACCTTTTCTGGTATCCCGTGACAGTCTCACCAACAGTACCCGCTGGGTACCCTGTACCTATCTAGTATACAGTGACAGTCTCACCAACAGTACCCGCTGGGTATCCTGTACCTATCTGGTAACCCGTGACAGTCTCACCAACAGCACCCGCTGGATATCATGTACCTATCTAGTATCCTGTGACAGTCTTACCAACAGTACCCGCTGGGTATCCTGTGCCTATCTGGTATCCCGTGGCAGTCTCACCAACAGTACCCGCTGGGTATCCTGTATCTGCTGTACCTTTTCTGGTATCCAGTGGCAGTCTCACCAACAGTACCCGCTGGGTACCCTGTACCTATCTGGAATCCTGTGACAGTCTCACCACCAGTCCCCGCTGGGTATCCTGTACCTATCTGGTATCCCGTGACAGTCTCACCAACAGTACCCGCTGGGTATCCTGTACCTATCTGGTATCCCGTGACAGTCTCACCAACAGTACCCGCTGGGTATCCTGTACCTATCTGGTATCCCGTGACAGTCTCACCAACAGTACCCGCTGGGTATCCTGTACCTGCTGTACCTTTTCTGGTATCCCGTGACAGTCTCACCAACAGTACCTGCTGGTTACCCTGTACCTATCTGGTATCCTGTGACTGTCTCACCAACAGTACCCACTGGGTATCCTGTGCCTATCTGGTATCCCGTGGCAGTCACACCAACAGTACCCGCTGGGTATCCTGTATCTGCTGTACCTTTTCTGGTATCCCGTGGCAGTCTCACCAACAGTACCCGCTGGGTACCCTGTACCTATCTGGAATCCTGTGACAGTCTCACCACCAGTCCCCGCTGGGTATCCTGTACATATCTGGTATCCCGTGACAGTCTCACCAACAGTACCCGCTGGGTATCCTGTACCTATCTGGTATCCCGTGACAGTCTCACCAACAGTACCCGCTGGGTATCCTGTACCTATCTGGTATCCCGTGACAGTCTCACCAACAGTACCCGCTGGGTATCCTGTACCTGCTGTACCTTTTCTGGTATCCCGTGACAGTCTCACCAACAGTACCCGCTGGGTATCTTGTACCTATCTGGTATCATGTGACAGTCTCACCAACAGTACCTGCTGGGTATCCTGTACCTGCTGTACCTTTTCTGGTATCCCGTGACAGTCTCACCAACAGTACCCGCTGGGTACCCTGTACGTATCTGGTATCCCGTGACAGTCTCACCAACAGTACCCGCTGGGTATCCTGTACCTATCTGGTATCCCGTGACAGTCTCACCAACAGTACCCGCTGGGTATCCTGTACCTATCTGGTACCCCCGTGACAGTCTCACCAACAGTACCCGCTGGGTATCCTGTACCTATCTGGTATCCTGTGACAGTCTCACCAACAGTACCCGCTGGGTATCCTATACCTGCTGTACCTTTTCTGGTATCCCGTGACAGTCTCACCAACAGTACCCGCTGGGTATCCTGTACCTATCTGTTATCCCGTGACAGTCTCACCAACAGTACCCGCTGGGTATCCTGTACCTATCTGGTATCCTGTGACAGTCTCACCAACAGTACCCGCTGGGTATCCTGTACCTATCTGTTATCCCGTGACAGTCTCACCAACAGTACCCGCTGGGTATCCTGTACCTATCTGTTATCCCGTGACAGTCTCACCAACAGTACCCGCTGGGTATCCTGTACCTATCTGTTATCCCGTGACAGTCTCACCAACAGTACCCGCTGGGTATCCTGTACCTATCTGGTATCCTGTGACAGTCTCACCAACAGTACACGCTGGGTATCCTGTACCTATCTGTTATCCCGTGACAGTCTCACCAACAGTACCCGCTGGGTACCCTGTACCTATCTGGTATCCTGTGACAGTCTCACCAACAGTCCCCGCTGGGTACCCTGAACCTATCTGGTATCCTGTGACAGTCTCACCAACAGTACCTGCTGGTTACCCTGTAACTATCTGGTATCCTGTGACAGTCTCACCAACAGTACCCGCTGGGTACCCTGTACCTATCTGGTATCCTGTGACAGTCTCACCAACAGTACCCGCTGGGTACCCTGAACCTATCTAGTATACAGTGACAGTCTCACCAACAGTACCCGCTGGGTATCCTGTACCTATCTGGTAACCCGTGACAGTCTCACCAACAGCACCCACTGGGTTTCATGTACCTATCTGGTATCCTGTGACAGTCTCACCAACAGTACCTGCTGGTTACCCTGTAACTATCTGGTATCCTGTGACAGTCTCACCAACAGTACCCGCTGGGTATCCTGTGCCTATCTGGTATCCCGTGGCAGTCTCACCAACAGTACCCGCTGGGTATCCTATATCTGCTGTACCTTTTCTGGTATCCCGTGGCAGTCTCACCAACAGTACCCGCTGGGTACCCTGTACCTATCTGGAATCCTGTGACAGTCTCACCACCAGTCCCCGCTGGGTATCCTGTACCTATCTGGTATCCCGTGACAGTCTCACCAACAGTACCCACTGGGTATCCTATACCTATCTGGTATCCCGTGACAGTCTCACCAACAGTACCCGCTGGGTATCCTGTACCTATCTGGTATCCCGTGACAGTCTAACCAACAGTACCCGCAGGGTATCCTATACCTATCTGGTATCCTGTGACAGTCTCACCAACAGTACCCACTGGGTATCCTGTGCCTATCTGGTATCCCGTGGCAGTCACACCAACAGTACCCGCTGGGTATCCTGTATCTGCTGTACCTTTTCTGGTATCCAGTGGCAGTCTCACCAACAGTACCCGCTGGGTACCCTGTACCTATCTAGTATACAGTGTCAGTCTCACCAACAGTACCCGCTGGGTATCCTGTACCTATCTGGTAACCCGTGACAGTCTCACCAACAGCACCCGCTGGATATCATGTACCTATCTAGTATCCTGTGACAGTCTTACCAACAGTACCCGCTGGGTATCCTGTACCTATCTGGTATCCCGTGGCAGTCTCACCAACAGTACCCGCTGGGTATCCTGTATCTGCTGTACCTTTTCTGGTATCCAGTGGCAGTCTCACCAACAGTACCCGCTGGGTACCCTGTACCTATCTGGAATCCTGTGACAGTCTCACCACCAGTCCCCGCTGGGTATCCTGTACCTATCTGGTATCCCGTGACAGTCTCACCAACAGTACCCACTGGGTATCCTATACCTATCTGGTATCCCGTGACAGTCTCACCAACAGTACCCGCTGGGTATCCTGTACCTATCTGGTATCCCGTGACAGTCTCACCAACAGTACCCGCAGGGTATCCTGTACCTGCTGTACCTTTTCTGGTATCCCGTGACAGTCTCACCAACAGTACCTGCTGGTTACCCTGTACCTATCTGGTATCCTGTGACTGTCTCACCAACAGTACCCACTGGGTATCCTGTGCCTATCTGGTATCCCGTGGCAGTCACACCAACAGTACCCGCTGGGTATCCTGTATCTGCTGTACCTTTTCTGGTATCCCGTGGCAGTCTCACCAACAGTACCCGCTGGGTACCCTGTACCTATCTGGAATCCTGTGACAGTCTCACCACCAGTCCCCGCTGGGTATCCTGTACATATCTGGTATCCCGTGACAGTCTCACCAACAGTAACCGCTGGGTATCCTGTACCTATCTGGTATCCCGTGACAGTCTCACCAACAGTACCCGCTGGGTATCCTGTACCTATCTGGTATCCCGTGACAGTCTCACCAACAGTACCCGCTGGGTATCCTGTACCTGCTGTACCTTTTCTGGTATCCCGTGACAGTCTCACCAACAGTACCCGCTGGGTATCTTGTACCTATCTGGTATCATGTGACAGTCTCACCAACAGTACCTGCTGGGTATCCTGTACCTGCTGTACCTTTTCTGGTATCCCGTGACAGTCTCACCAACAGTACCCGCTGGGTACCCTGTACCTATCTGGTATCCCGTGACAGTCTCACCAACAGTACCCGCTGGGTATCCTGTACCTATCTGGTATCCCGTGACAGTCTCACCAACAGTACCCGCTGGGTATCCTGTACCTATCTGGTATCCCGTGACAGTCTCACCAACAGTACCCGCTGGGTACCCTGTACCTATCTAGTATACAGTGACAGTCTCACCAACAGTACCCGCTGGGTATCCTGTACCTATCTGGTAACCCGTGACAGTCTCACCAACAGCACCCACTGGGTTTCATGTACCTATCTGGTATCCTGTGACAGTCTCACCAACAGTACCTGCTGGTTACCCTGTAACTATCTGGTATCCTGTGACAGTCTTACCAACAGTACCCGCTGGGTATCCTGTGCCTATCTGGTATCCCGTGGCAGTCTCACCAACAGTACCCGCTGGGTATCCTATATCTGCTGTACCTTTTCTGGTATCCCGTGGCAGTCTCACCAACAGTACCCGCTGGGTACCCTGTACCTATCTGGAATCCTGTGACAGTCTCACCACCAGTCCCCGCTGGGTATCCTGTACCTATCTGGTATCCCGTGACAGTCTCACCAACAGTACCCACTGGGTATCCTATACCTATCTGGTATCCCGTGACAGTCTCACCAACAGTACCCGCTGGGTATCCTGTACCTATCTGGTATCCCGTGACAGTCTAACCAACAGTACCCGCAGGGTATCCTATACCTATCTGGTATCCTGTGACAGTCTCACCAACAGTACCCACTGGGTATCCTGTGCCTATCTGGTATCCCGTGGCAGTCACACCAACAGTACCCGCTGGGTATCCTGTATCTGCTGTACCTTTTCTGGTATCCCGTGACAGTCTCACCAACAGTACCCGCTGGGTACCCTGTACCTATCTAGTATACAGTGACAGTCTCACCAACAGTACCCGCTGGGTATCCTGTACCTATCTGGTAACCCGTGACAGTCTCACCAACAGCACCCGCTGGATATCATGTACCTATCTAGTATCCTGTGACAGTCTTACCAACAGTACCCGCTGGGTATCCTGTGCCTATCTGGTATCCCGTGGCAGTCTCACCAACAGTACCCGCTGGGTATCCTGTATCTGCTGTACCTTTTCTGGTATCCAGTGGCAGTCTCACCAACAGTACCCGCTGGGTACCCTGTACCTATCTGGAATCCTGTGACAGTCTCACCACCAGTCCCCGCTGGGTATCCTGTACCTATCTGGTATCCCGTGACAGTCTCACCAACAGTACCCACTGGGTATCCTATACCTATCTGGTATCCCGTGACAGTCTCACCAACAGTACCCGCTGGGTATCCTGTACCTATCTGGTATCCCGTGACAGTCTCACCAACAGTACCCGCAGGGTATCCTGTACCTGCTGTACCTTTTCTGGTATCCCGTGACAGTCTCACCAACAGTACCTGCTGGTTACCCTGTACCTATCTGGTATCCTGTGACTGTCTCACCAACAGTACCCACTGGGTATCCTGTGCCTATCTGGTATCCCGTGGCAGTCACACCAACAGTACCCGCTGGGTATCCTGTATCTGCTGTACCTTTTCTGGTATCCCGTGGCAGTCTCACCAACAGTACCCGCTGGGTACCCTGTACCTATCTGGAATCCTGTGACAGTCTCACCACCAGTCCCCGCTGGGTATCCTGTACATATCTGGTATCCCGTGACAGTCTCACCAACAGTAACCGCTGGGTATCCTGTACCTATCTGGTATCCCGTGACAGTCTCACCAACAGTACCCGCTGGGTATCCTGTACCTATCTGGTATCCCGTGACAGTCTCACCAACAGTACCCGCTGGGTATCCTGTACCTGCTGTACCTTTTCTGGTATCCCGTGACAGTCTCACCAACAGTACCCGCTGGGTATCTTGTACCTATCTGGTATCATGTGACAGTCTCACCAACAGTACCTGCTGGGTATCCTGTACCTGCTGTACCTTTTCTGGTATCCCGTGACAGTCTCACCAACAGTACCCGCTGGGTACCCTGTACGTATCTGGTATCCCGTGACAGTCTCACCAACAGTACCCGCTGGGTATCCTGTACCTATCTGGTATCCCGTGACAGTCTCACCAACAGTACCCGCTGGGTATCCTGTACCTATCTGGTACCCCGTGACAGTCTCACCAACAGTACCCGCTGGGTATCCTGTACCTATCTGGTATCCTGTGACAGTCTCACCAACAGTACCCGCTGGGTATCCTATACCTGCTGTACCTTTTCTGGTATCCCGTGACAGTCTCACCAACAGTACCCGCTGGGTATCCTGTACCTATCTGTTATCCCGTGACAGTCTCACCAACAGTACCCGCTGGGTATCCTGTACCTATCTGGTATCCTGTGACAGTCTCACCAACAGTACCCGCTGGGTATCCTGTACCTATCTGTTATCCCGTGACAGTCTCACCAACAGTACCCGCTGGGTATCCTGTACCTATCTGTTATCCCGTGACAGTCTCACCAACAGTACCCGCTGGGTATCCTGTACCTATCTGTTATCCCGTGACAGTCTCACCAACAGTACCCGCTGGGTATCCTGTACCTATCTGGTATCCTGTGACAGTCTCACCAACAGTACACGCTGGGTATCCTGTACCTATCTGTTATCCCGTGACAGTCTCACCAACAGTACCCGCTGGGTACCCTGTACCTATCTGGTATCCTGTGACAGTCTCACCAACAGTCCCCGCTGGGTACCCTGAACCTATCTGGTATCCTGTGACAGTCTCACCAACAGTACCTGCTGGTTACCCTGTAACTATCTGGTATCCTGTGACAGTCTTACCAACAGTACCCGCTGGGTATCCTGTGCCTATCTGGTATCCCGTGGCAGTCTCACCAACAGTACTCGCTGGGTATCCTATATCTGCTGTACCTTTTCTGGTATCCCGTGGCAGTCTCACCAACAGTACCCGCTGGGTATCCTGTACCTATCTGGTATCCCGTGACAGTCTCACCAACAGTACCCACTGGGTATCCTATACCTATCTGGTATCCCGTGACAGTCTCACCAACAGTACCCGCTGGGTATCCTGTACCTATCTGGTATCCCGTGACAGTCTAACCAACAGTACCCGCAGGGTATCCTATACCTATCTGGAATCCTGTGACAGTCTCACCACCAGTCCCCGCTGGGTATCCTGTACCTATCTGGTATCCCGTGACAGTCTCACCAACAGTACCCACTGGGTATCCTATACCTATCTGGTATCCCGTGACAGTCTCACCAACAGTACCCGCTGGGTATCCTGTACCTATCTGGTATCCCGTGACAGTCTAACCAACAGTACCCGCAGGGTATCCTATACCTATCTGGTATCCTGTGACAGTCTCACCAACAGTACCCACTGGGTATCCTGTGCCTATCTGGTATCCCGTGGCAGTCACACCAACAGTACCCGCTGGGTATCCTGTATCTGCTGTACCTTTTCTGGTATCCCGTGGCAGTCTCACCAACAGTACCCGCTGGGTATCCTGTACCTATCTTGAATCCTGTGACAGTCTCACCACCAGTCCCCGCTGGGTATCCTGTACCTATCTGGTATCCTGTGACAGTCTCACCAACAGTACCCGCTGGGTATCCTGTACCTATCTGGTATCCCGTGACAGTCTCACCAACAGTACCCGCTGGGTACCCTGTACCTATCTAGTATACAGTGACAGTCTCACCAACAGTACCCGCTGGGTATCCTGTACCTATCTGGTAACCCGTGACAGTCTCACCAACAGCACCCGCTGGATATCATGTACCTATCTAGTATCCTGTGACAGTCTTACCAACAGTACCCGCTGGGTATCCTGTGCCTATCTGGTATCCCGTGGCAGTCTCACCAACAGTACCCGCTGGGTATCCTGTATCTGCTGTACCTTTTCTGGTATCCCGTGGCAGTCTCACCAACAGTACCCGCTGGGTACCCTGTACCTATCTGGAATCCTGTGACAGTCTCACCACCAGTCCCCGCTGGGTATCCTGTACCTATCTGGTATCCCGTGACAGTCTCACCAACAGTACCCACTGGGTATCCTATACCTATCTGGTATCCCGTGACAGTCTCACCAACAGTACCCTCTGGGTATCCTGTACCTATCTGGTATCCCGTGACAGTCTCACCAACAGTACCCGCAGGGTATCCTGTACCTGCTGTACCTTTTCTGGTATCCCGTGACAGTCTCACCAACAGTACCTGCTGGTTACCCTGTACCTATCTGGTATCCTGTGACAGTCTCACCAACAGTACCCACTGGGTATCCTGTGCCTATCTGGTATCCCGTGGCAGTCACACCAACAGTACCCGCTGGGTATCCTGTATCTGCTGTACCTTTTCTGGTATCCCGTGGCAGTCTCACCAACAGTACCCGCTGGGTACCCTGTACCTATCTGGAATCCTGTGACAGTCTCACCACCAGTCCCCGCTGGGTATCCTGTACCTATCTGGTATCCCGTGACAGTCTCACCAACAGTAACCGCTGGGTATCCTGTACCTATCTGGTATCCCGTGACAGTCTCACCAACAGTACCCGCTGGGTATCCTGTACCTATCTGGTATCCCGTGACAGTCTCACCAACAGTACCCGCTGGGTATCCTGTACCTGCTGTACCTTTTCTGGTATCCCGTGACAGTCTCACCAACAGTACCCGCTGGGTACCTGTACCTATCTGGTATCCCGTGACAGTCTCACCAACAGTACCCGCTGGGTATCCTGTACCTATCTGGTATCCCGTGACAGTCTCACCAACAGTACCCGCTGGGTTCCTGTACCTATCTGGTATCCTGTGACAGTCTCACCAACAGTACCCGCTGGGTACCTGTACCTATTTGGTATCCCGTGACATTCTCACCAATGGTACCCGCTGGGTATCCTGTACCTATCTGGTATCCCGTGACAGTCTCACCAACAGTACCCGCTGGGTATCCTGTACCTTTTCTGGTATCCCGTGACAGTCTCACCAACAGTACCCGCTGGGTACCTGTACCTATCTGGTATCCCATGACAGTCTCACCAAAGTACCCGCTGGGTATCCTGTACCTATCTGGTATCCCGTGACAGTCTCACCAACAATACCCGCTGGGTATCTTGTACCTATCTGGTATCATGTGACAGTCTCACCAACAGTACCCGTTGGGTATCCTGTACCTTTTCTGGTATCCTGTGACAGTCTCACCAACAGTACCTGCTGGGTATCCTGTACCTGCTGTACCTTTTCTGGTATCCCGTGACAGTCTCACCAACAGTACCCGCTGGGTACCCTGTACGTATCTGGTATCCCGTGACAGTCTCACCAACAGTACCCGGTGGGTATCCTGTACCTGCTGTACCTTTTCTGGTATCCCGTGACAGTCTCACCAACAGTACCCGCTGGGTATCCTGTACCTATCTGTTATCCCGTGACAGTTTACCAACAGTACCCGGTGGGTATCCTGTACCTATCTGGTATCCTGTGACAGTCTCACCAACAGTACCCGCTGGGTATTCTGTACCTGCTGTACCTTTTCTGGTATCCCGTGACAGTCTCACCAACAGTACCTGCTGGGTATCCTGTACCTTTTCTGGTATCCCGTGACAGTCTCACCAACAGTACCTGCTGGGTATCCTGTACATTTTCTGGTATCCCGTGACAGTCTCACCAACAGTACCCGCTGGGTATCCTATACCTGCTGTACCTTTTCTGGTATCCCGTGACAGTCTCACCAACAGTACCTGCTGGGTATCCTGTACCTTTTCTGGTATCCCGTGACAGTCTCACTAACAGTACCCGCTGGGTACCCTGTACGTTTCTGGTATCCCGTGACAGTCTCACTAACAGTACCCGCTGGGTACCCTGTACGTTTCTGGTATCCCTTGACAGTCTCACCAACAGCACCCACTGGATATCATGTACCTATCTGGTATCCTGTGACAGTCTCACCAACAGTACCCGCTGGGTATCCTGTGCCTATCTGGTATCCCGTGGCAGTCTCACCAACAGTACCGGCTGGGTATCCTGTATCTGCTGTACCTTTTCTGGTATCCCGTGGCAGTCTCACCAACAGTACCCGCTGGATATCCTGTACCTATCTGGTATCCCGTGACAATCTCACCAATCCTGTGCTTGCGGAGTATCCTGTGTCTATTATACCAGAGACAGTGTTCTTCAAACCAGCTGTGCCTGCTGTACCCACCTGGTATCCCGAGACAGTCTCACCCCTCACACTATTGGGTGTAATTTAAATATCAGTGCCCACTGGACTTTGTTACTTCAACCTACTTAAGTATTCTGAACTTTGTACAGGACTTTAGTGTTTTGCCTTGGGCCTATGTTCAAACTTGCAGTTTATGTGATCTTTAATTGGAGCTAACAACTGTTCTTTTGCTTATCATTCAGTAAAGCATGGTTCTTCAAACCATGGGTCGGGACCCATTACTGGGTCGTAACACCATGTTTACTGGGTCGCGACTTATGTATGTATTGTAGGAGGTGGTGTGTGATATGTGAGTTATACGAGTGTGTGGTGTGTGTGTGTGTGTGTATTGTATGAGAGTGTGTGTGTCTTATTACCTTTTACAACACTTTCAAGTTTGACTACATTAAGGAATAAAACTACACACACATTTTAGTCACTTTGCCAAAAATTGCAGCTTTCCTGTTGCATATTACTTCAGAAATTTTCATTTCAAACATAAAAATAGGGTCACGAAGGTGTTTAATATCATGTCACTGGGTCTTGGAAAAAAAGTTTGAAGAAACCTGCAGTAAAGCATTTAAAAGACTTGTTCACTGTATCTCTTCCTGAATCCTGAGTTCCACAGACCCTAACCTCCTCACAACAGGTGTCAGTTCTGATTTAGCCCCCGGGACATAGTTTATCTACTGTTGCTTTAGAAGATCATTTTTTGGTCGTTTTCTACCAACTTACACAAACATTTGCCAGCTGTTGCACACAAAAAAATACCGGTTGAGCTGATTGGGAGATACTGTTTGGGTGGTCCACAATACCACAATAGCTGATTTCCCTAATTTTAAAGGACTGTGTGAGGCACGCCCAGAGCCTAACCAGGCATTACCCACCCAGATGCACCCATGACCTGTCATGGCCCTCGCAGTGTTCATAGGGTTGTTACTTTAGCAATGTTTTCCTGGATAGTTATGACTTACACGTGCTACATAGTGTTCAGGGAGAACCATGAATAGTACTGTCCAGTGGCAATGCCTAGAGGAACAATGTATGTTTCTCCCTGTTGTATAAAATTACATGCCCTATCTAAATCATGAAAGTTTCATTTTTTTACTTTACTGTCCCTTTATGTTATTTTTAAACATGCACAACACTTATCCCTCATGCGAAAACTCTACAGTGCTCACAAGGTCATTCCGGTGCAAACCTTTAAACATTTTTTCTTTTCTTTGCTATCTGTTAAACTTCATCAAAGGAACACATATTCCTAGTAGAGGAAACGGCCAATAATTGGGCCATACACAGCTATGTAAGTTTCTCATTGACTCCCCAGCTGATGTATCCTTATCTAGAGTAACACAGGAGCACTATTATGACTATGCTACACACTTTAAAGGGAGACTGTATTTCCGCTTTAAAATGTTATGAAGTCTTTTTATTAATTATTTTTTAATGGGTGTTCCTGTGCTGAATTAAAGACCCATTAAATACAATAAAACTGCATAATTAACAAGTGCATAATATAAAGACAATGCAACAGTATTTACTTCAATTTTTAAATAAACAGTAGATTTTTCCTGACAAATTTCAAAATTGACTTCAATTTGCCAGCCCCCTGTATCATGTGACAGCCATCAGCCAATCAAAGTGAACTCTTGCACAAAAAGAAATGACAAAGGTGTCATTAAAAGGGCCATTATAGTGGGAAAAATCATATCCTCTAAAATTATTACAGCATGTCATTTGTTTACTAGGTACCCTGTAAATCTAAGTGTTTAAACATTTAATTTTAGCTTTAGTGACACTACAACTCTGTGTTTAACCTGCACAGGGTTCTTCGATAACCAGTAAATATTTATAGAGCAACATAAATTGTGCACAACCATTAACATCTTGTTAGATTCAATTTAAATTTAAGCCGCATTTAACAGTTTTCATGCCAAACTATTTAATGGTTAATATGACAAAATAAATATGTGTACAAAATCACTTTAAATACCAGAAATAGGTATTTAAGAAAAGAAAAAAAGTCAGGAGGAATTATGTTTTATGAGGGCTTCCAAAGTTTCTGAAAAGTATAAATCTAAAACATGCAAATTAAGTTTAAATGAAATACATTTTTATCTTAAAGTCACCTTTTCAAACGTATTGGACAAGCAATAGATTCGCTTTATAAAAGCAAATAAACACTAGATGTTCGTCAATGAGATTTTTCTTTTTATTTTACGGAATACATTTATTTGTGTTGTTCTTAGATGATGTATAGAGCTGTACATAAATCTCATTATTTTCTTCAGTTAAAAAAAATATTAAAATTAAAATATCACAGTGCAAGTTTACAATACATTTTGTACAGAGTATTCAAAATAAAGCAAGATTGTAGTACAAAACATTACAAGAATATCTTTAGAATGAGGTGACAGCGTAATGACTATTATTAGGTTACCATATACTAAATGTAAGGGTTACAATTAATTCATTTAAATCACCAAATTCAATGACTTCCTTTGGACTCACAAAATACTTGTTTATTTTTCAAATTTCATATTCAGATTTATTTTTGTGTTGGATAAAAGACGGTAACAAATTGTATTGAGGTAAATTAAACGCACACTTATTCTCGACTGTTAAGATAGAAGAAAAAAAAAATCTATCATCAAATTGACTTTGTTCCTTTGGTAATCCTTTGTTGAAAAGTATGTAGTTAGGCTCAAGAGCATGCGCATGTCTTAAGCACTATATTGCAGCAGTTTCGCTAGAATGCTTTTAAAAATGTTATACAAGAACACTAGGTGGCAGCACAAACGTCTGCCAACAGTGCTGCAGACGTATGCATGTAACCTACCTTTGTATGATCTTCCACAAAGAATACCATGAGAACTAAGCAAATTTGGTTTGCCCTGTTAGCAGAACTTAAGTCAATCCCTTAACTTGACTAATATTTTCAATTCTACACAAAGCGACAATGTGTACATTTTCACTGTAGTTGGTAAAAAGTAGTGAATGAAACCCAATATTTTTCTTTAGTGATTCAGATAGAGAATGTATTTTAAAACATTCCAATTTACTTCTAACTTAATTTGCTTCATTCTTAAGATATCCTTTGTTATAGAAATAGCAATGCATATGGGTGAGCCAATCACAGGAGGTATCTATGTGCAGCCATCAATCAGCAGCTACTAAGCCTATTTAGATATGTTTTTAAACAAAGGATATCAAGAGAATGAAGCAAATTAGATATTAGAAGTAAATTGGAAAGTTGTTTAAAATTGCATGTTCTTTCTAAATCATGAAATTAAAAGTTTGGGTTTCATGTCCCTTTAAGAACATATAAATGGGAATATTTTTAAAGGTGAAATACTGGCAGAAATATTCAAGAAGAAATTATTATAATTATTATTTTTTCTTAAATAAAAGTTTAATTAAAAATAAATAAATATAATGAAATCAATGAAAAATAAAAAAATAGTTGGAGTATACAGGAACCCAACTCCTTTATATTCCTGTCCGTTAACAATTTTGGTTTGACAAAATATTGTTCCAATTTTTTAAATTAAAAAACTAGACATTTCTAAAAATATATATATTTTTTTCACCATTTACCCTGTACAAAATTTTGACTACGATATTGGTTTATCAGAAAACATTACCTGCCATGGATCACACTAATTCTGTATGACTCACCACATAGTCCAACTTCTACCTGAATAGTGTCTTTCCCTCAAATCGATGAAAACATACAAGAACCTTTTCTGTGACTTTTTAAAGACAGTTGGGGAATTCAAACAATTAAAATAGACCTTTAACGGTATAATCTGAACAAGTAGGAAGCATTTATTCCAATGTATACAAACCACTACTGTGTATATGTGTAATATCTATATACACACACACAAGGGTATATGCCATCTAAGGAAAATCAGATTGCACTAAAATGTTGTGTGTGTGTGTGTGTGTGTATAAATAGATAGATATAAGAGTGTATAAACTTTTTTCCATCTGTAAAGTGATCTTCCAACAAACAAAAATCCAAAATGAAAAAAAATACTATTAGATACATTTTAAAAACAAAAGGCACACCCTTTCTAATTGGGCTCTAGTTGTGTTCACAGTTAATCACATTCTTATTCAGGGGTCAGCAACCTTGGCTCCTCAGAACTACATTTTCCATGATACTCCACCAGCCTAAAGTGTGTCTGAGCATCATGGGAAATGTAGTTTCAAAACATCTGGGGGTGCCAAGGTTGCTGACCCCTTTTCTAAATCATGCCAATAGGTAAATAGCAACTGCCATCAATGAAAGTGATTCTGATCAAACCTAGATTAGAGTCAGCTGTTGCTGTAGGATTTGCTTGAATGTTTGGGGGTATATCCTACTGGTAGAGCCATAGTGCTCAAAGAGTTGCCCAAGTAAGTGCAAGAGCTAATTGTTGAAAAACACCAAATCAGTAGATGGATATAAAACAATATCAAAGGCACTGGATGTTCCATGGAGCACTGTCAAAACCATCATCAATAAGTGGAGAAAATGCGGAAAAGATCAGGACCAACCTCTAAAGTTGATGAGAGGACGACTAAGGAGACCAAGAGGCTAACAGCAACACTGAATAAGCTACAGAAATTTCTGGCAGGCACCGGTTACTATTTGCATGTGACCACCATCTCTCGTATTCTGTACGTCTGGGCTATGGGGTAGGGTGGCAAGGCGTAAATCTTTTCTTACAAAAAGGATTATTAAACCCGTCTAGATTATGCAAAAAAGTTTCATTTAGTCACCCCAAACTATGTTGGAAAATATTCTATGGTCTGAAGAGACAAATGTTGAACTTTTCAGCCTAAATTGTAAAAGATATGTTTAGCGCAAAGCCAATAAAGCTTATCATCCAAGGAACACCATACCAGCTTTGTAGCACGGCGATGGTAGCATCATGAGTTGGATCTGCTTCTCTTTAGCTCGGTCGGGGGCTCTTTTCAAAGTTGATGAGATAATGAATAGCTCCAAATATCAAAAAACCTGATGGCCTCTGTCAGAAAGCTGATGATGAATAGGAATTTCCCCTTCCAACATGATAATGACCCAAAGCACTTCTAAGTCAACCAGGAAATGGTTTCAGAAAAAGAAAATCAAAGTCTTGGAATGGCCCAGTCAGAATCCAGATCTCAATCCCATTGAAAACCTATGGAATGACCTAAAGAGAGCTGTACATGGGAGATCCCCTTGCAATTTGAAGGAACTTGAACTTTTTTTGTAAAGAAGAGAGGGGTTAAAATACCAAAGTCTAGATGCGCAAAGTAAATAGAGACGTTTTCACAAAGACTTACTGCTGTAATAAATGCAAAAGGTGCTTTCTCTAAATATTAGTTGGAGAGGTCTGCAGACTTATGCAATCAGGGTGTTATCATTTGTTTTGTTATTAAACATTTTCTAACTAATTGGGTTTTTTTTTCATCTGGATTTTTGTTTGTTGGAAGATCACATTACAGATGGAAAAATCTAACATTTACATTGTTGTCATTTCCGTCTTTACATTTCATAAGTGTGTTTAGACTTTTTTATTGTGTGTGCTTATATATATTGTACAGACACACAAAATTAGAAAATTCCTCAATATGTCATTTCCAATTTATATACAAAATTGTTTATATTCACATTAAAAAAGTAAAATGTAAATATATACATACATACACACAGATGTTGAGGCACTCCACAAAACTCAGTTTAAAATGATGGGCTGCTCAAATAATTCATATTAACATTGGTAAACATTAGCATATCTAAATTTTTAAAATATTTTTTTACCAGTGATGCCTTTTACATGTGTTTGAACGTATGAGTATATATATATATATATATATATATATATATATATATATATATATATACACACACATACATATATATATATATACACACACAAACAGACACACATCTTATAGATGATTTGTTTTCAAAAAGCAAAGAAATATTTAAAGTCCACCCTTTTTGTAATCATTAAAAAACTGACACCTGTGCTATAAATTGTGAGCAAAATTAAAAAAATAAAAAAAATACACACACACACACAATGAAACACAAATCTAAAAACTCAACATAGTTTATTTTGGTAGAAAAGGAAAAAAGAAAAAGCTTTAAATGATCGCAGACACTTGTATGTGCAAACAGAATGAGTGGTGGCCTCCAATGTCACATATGTCATCAATAAAACCCTCCACTACTTACATAGGCACCAGTTCCTAAAATATGTGAGATACAAACAGAAAGAATCTATTGTAATGTACTCATTAGCTTGTTTGCAAATACCATTCTTTTCTACCTCATAAATCCATTTATTAACCCCCTTGATGAGCAATACATTACAGAGTCTGCTGCCTTGGAAGGGGTTATGTGTCCAAGATGCAAATTCGAAAATACACAAATTCCTACCATAATCAGCCAGGTTCTTCCTTCTACGACAGACGGTTTGTATTAAGAGACCCAGGCTAATGATCATATGCAGAGATACAGTTTTAAAGTCAGCAGCCATATTGTTTAAAGTTCATAGTTCATTTGAATACTGCATTTTCACGGCCATATTACACTAGATCCATTTGCCGTGCATTGCATTATTGAAAGTCTCCAGTGGATCTTTCACAAGATATTTACACGTTTTATTTGGAAGACTTGAAACTATGTTATATCCTCCTCTTCTGAACAGTAGTCACGACCCTTAAAAATAAAGATAAGAGAACACATATCTTTGGGTTGTTAAATCAATGTTACAAAAACAACAGAAAACACATTAACATTAAAAACACTTTATATTGTAAAGCAGCAACATTTCAGTTGACTATTTTTTATTTTTATGTAAAGGAACCAGGTGTTTTTCTTAAAATTAAAGATACTCAGAATGGATTAGGGATGGGCGAATGTTAGAACGAATGTTATTGTAGAAATTTGATTTATATAATCGAATTTTTACGAATATTCTTAAAAATTCTATAATTGAATGATATTTACGGTTTTATAATGACACTTTCGATTTCGAATGTTTATAATTAGATCAAATGTCCACATGAGAAATTTTGAATGCAACATTTGATTTAACAAATACTATTCAGAAGTTCAATAGTTCATGTGGTAAATTGGTACATAATAAATACAAATATATCAATTAAAATGTCTCTATTTCGAATATCGCATAATTCAAATATTATTAAAGAAAGCATTTGAAATACTATTACAAATATATAAATTCAAATTAGAATATTGCATAATTCAAATCAAATTATTAGAAAAACATAAATTATGCTTACCTGATAGTTTCATTTTCTTCTGAAGGGAAGAGTCTACAGCTGCATTCTTTACTTTTGGGAATTCAGAACCTGGCCACCAGGAGGAGGCAAAGACACCCCAACCAAAGGCTTAAATACTTCCATCACTTCCCTCATCCCCCAGTCATTCTGCCAAGGGAACAAGGAACAGTAGGAGAAATATCAGGGTGAAAAAAGGTGCCAGAAGAACAAAAAATTTACAGCCGCCTCATAGAGATAAAAGCACATAAAACAATACCCAAGCTAGAGGACACTGAATGCAATAACGGGTGGGTATAAAAGGTGGCCCCTTAGAAAGGCACCACAGTCTGAATTACTCAACAACCAAAAAGAAAAATTAAGTACAAATGACGTGGAGAAAAACCCGAGCCCAGGTAACTGCACATCAGTTACACCACCGGCAAAGCCGAACTAGAGACCACTCCGATCCAGAGTACGTCAGGTCCATACAACCTCCGAAGCATCTGCCCCACGGGACACAACACACAAATAGTTACCCGGCTAAAGATAAGGACTGCATCTGCCCCCCAAAAGGGCACCTGAGACCAGGAAATCCAAGGAACTTTTCCCACTCAACACCTAAAAGCAACTCATGGTTGTCTTTACAAAGGAACCGTCCAGGGAGACAAACTTCCTAGAACACAAGGACCCAAAACGAAGGATCCATACACAAGGAACATGTCCTCAAAAGGACTTGAGGAACCCCTCATGTCCCCCAATCCCATACCATACCCTAAGGTACTCCAGGAAATTCATGAGTCCCCAGATGCTCCATGACATATCTAGATCTGGGGGCTAGATAGGCGGAGACAGCAGGAACAGGCAAATATCCCAGCAGCTAGAACAGAGCTCTCGCAGAGAAACTCAAAACTAAAAGGAAGGCTGACCCTATCGCTAACTCAAAACCTCCTAAAGGCGCGTCAAGCTAGTTAGCATCCAGACAAAAAAACAAGAAGCTGTAACTGGATACACCATCACTAAGCAAATCACTGCGGATGGTTTCATTAAAACATGAATGTTCTTGTAAATCCCCCTTAAGGGACTCAAGGCGCTGCTCATCTATCAACCTTGAAAAAGGAAAGCTGAGTAGACCTCGCCGGAGATCGAACTTGCAACCATCGGTTTGCTACACTGCAGAGTAGCCACAGTGCAATAGTATGCTGAGCTAGCTGTCCAGCTCCAAGGGCGTACAGCCCACCGAATAGCGGCTCCAAGAAGGGCCCCCTCCCGGCACCAGATGCCGGTAGAAGAAGGAGGACATCCAAAGTCCTCCCACAAGGAAAGGGCCAACAGCAGAAACGTTCAACACTGCGTAGAGTAACCGATCCCTAACCTTCACTCCAAGATAACAGTCCCAGCCCAAATGGCTAGTCAAAAGACTGAAGACAAGAGTCCCAGAATACAGGAGAGAAGAGAGGATCAACGAAAAAACCCCTGTTAGACCGCTGCAACAAATGGCATGCTACCATGAGTCAAAGAAACATTGTGCTCAGATAAGAGACCCTGCTACACGCAGTCGTGGACAAAAAAGGGCACACTTCCCAAGGGAAGAAGTCCCCTAAAACCTCAGCATCCATATATTGGATACACGTAGTAGAAGCCCCCATGTCAGCAAAACCCTCAGTCTCCTGCTGCGGGAACAGAGGAACCATACGCTGCCCCAGTTTAAAAGTACCTGGAGTCTACAGGAACATTGTGAATGCACCAGAAGACAGGTAGGGGCCCATCAGAAAGGCCTAAAGCCTGAGCCACAGTCACAAAAGTATCTCTCACAAAGACCCAGTCCCAACAAAGAGGGCTCATGGGACCACAACTTCAAGTGGGAACCGAACCGTCCACACCCATCCACAGAGAGACGAGGCCAGGCAAGGGTTGTCGACAATGGTCGATGAAAAAATCCAATCTCGGACAGAACCCAAACTGCCTCCTACCAAGGAGGAGTGCACCTCTAAAGTCTGTAGATCTGGCGATCTAGATAGTCTCAAACTCAAAAAGAGTCACGAAGGACTCCTAAACAGTCTGAGAATCAGCATCCAGTGAATGGATCGCAAGAAATCTTGTAGGCAAGTGGCAACACGTGATACCCAGGCAGGGTAACATCAATACCCAAAGGAAATGATAATCCAGGGCCCTGCCTGACCCAACCTCGACACTGCTACTGACAAACCCCAAGGGTAGCGTAACATCGAGGACGCAACACACCCGAACGGGAGAGACCGTAGTCCAACCGAGGGTATTAGCTGAAATAGATGACAGTCAGAGAGCTTGAAAAAAGCTATTTTCAAGGAAAACTACCTTGAGCAGGCAAACGCTGGAGTTGTAACTCCCACAGAAGGCAGGGAACTCCTGCACACCACCTCTCAGAGTAACATGACTCAGAACAAAGAAAACAATGCCCCCATACCCGACCAGACGATCCCCCCCAAAAGTGGGGAAGGATGAAGCTCTGCTATCGCAGGAAAAAGCGCATTAGGCTAACGAGTCAGCTTCCGGAAGAACCTCATTTGAAAACCAAACGTTAATCACCCAGCACATCAGACCAAACAGGTCACACACATCTCCATACTTCCATTAAAAGGAAATAACGGTTTTAAGTCTTGGGGACCTGAAGAACTTAGAGTCGTCTGCATAAGCAGAATCATAGCCCAGGCGAGTAGCCCGCATTGACCATAGGCCTCATATAAACCATAGGCCTCATACATCAGTAGGATCCGAGCCTGGAGTCCATAGAATAGGCCTAGATGTATCCTCAGCACCACAAAGGTGACATCAACCCTGGTAACAGCTGAAAAAGCACCCGACCAGTACCAGCCTGGTATAAGAGCACTCTGGAACTGTTCAAGGTCCAAGAAAAATTGTCCCGAAGGATCAATAAATTAACTAGAAATTAAATTCCAATATTCAACAAGTGCGCAACTCCCGAGGGATTGCCAACGCGACCATGAGTCACAAGTATCGGTTCCAAAGAAAAACTATAAAACAAAATCTGACAGACCTGAGCTCAAGGAAAAACAAATTAAACACATCTATCCGGATCAAAAATAAAATGAAAGGCAGCACCTATTGGGTGAACGCCCAAGGTGAATGAAAATGACAACAGGACCAGCCGAGTAGAGGTCCCATTCACTCAAGTTCAGAAAAGGAACCGAAAAACATATAAAAAATAAAATGAAGACTATAAGGAGATTGGCTTCATCCTCTAACGTCATATCCATTTTGCCATACAACTTCTAAGGCCTCGGATCCCTCCAATAGGACTGGGATCCTCTAACATTGCCAAAACACGTCTTAACAGAACCCTAAGGTGAGCCAGCCTATAATGGAAGGCAAAATCATCTCTCGTCGAATCTGCTGGAGACCTCAGGGGCCAACGTTTCCCTGGAAGGCTGAACTAAATCGGGCGATCCCACGCTCGATAGGCCTAGGTTAATGGAGCATGGACAGTATCGGAGAAATACTTCAATTAGGAGATATAAATGAGACAGTGCCATAGAAATGGCCATGCGGAACCGTGCCGTAACCTCCGGCGGAAACAAGCCACTCTCTGGAGGAGTGAAGGCCATAGGGAAACCTGCGTGCATAGCCGGGAAAGGGTCTTGGGTACGCGCCTCACGGGTCATAGGAACCTCGGAGGCGGATGGCTCAACACACTATAAGCTCCCAGACTCAGGAGAAGAGAGTACTCTAGAATGGCACCCGGAACATAACTGATGGGCATTAATTACCCGGGCCATTTCATATTCATCACAAGACACACAAAACTCTCCCTGCATCTCTGGACTTTCATCCATGCACTCACTAAGAGGCTGACAGAATTACTTAAAACTCCAGTCCCATTGCGAAGAGTACTACCCTCCATAAGAGACTATCTCAAACTTCTGTACACTTCTCTGCCAACCTCCTGTGACGAGAGGCAAAGAATGACTGGCGGATGAGGGGAGTGGGGGAGGTATTTAAGCCTTTGGCTGGGGTGTCTTTGCCTCCTCCTGGTGGCCAGGTTCTGAATTCCGAAAAGTAAAGAATGCAGCTGTGGACTCTTCCCTTTTAAGAAGAAAAATGTGAATGTATTACATTTAAAGAAAGCTTTAGAAATACTATTACATAAAACGAATGTTAGAATGTTGTACAAACATTCGAAATTCAAAATGAACGAACAAATGTGTTAAAATTTGTTTCATATTTCAAATGTTACAAAACATTTGCCCATCCCTAGAATGGATTAGAACAATTTTTGTAATATGTTTGTTTTAAAAAGTTTTGTTGTTTTTGTAGTAGTTTTATCTTGCATTAAACCCCATTGCCAACAGGTACACCCCGTGCAAGCAACTCCTCCTATGCATGTTCAAAGTCACTGGTCGGCAAACGTTTTCTGTAAATGCCCAGACGGTAAATACTTTAGGTTTTGGGAGCCAAGAGGTAAAATGAAGGATATTCTGTAGCTTCTTCTAATGACAAGAGCAAATTTCCACAAATTTTAATTGATGACATTTTAAAAATATATGACAAACAAATTAGACACTTGGAAACTTGATTTGTTGCAGCCTCATTTTCATTTTTTTATTTTTGTGTAGAAATTCTGCTGTAATAAGATTCTGCTTTAAATTTTCTAATTTTTCTTACTGCTGCTTTCCTTTGAGTCAAGAATAACGCGCCAGGATAGAGAGAAAATATGATTAAGTGCTGTACAAGCGTGAAACGCGTCAGTAGACTTCCTTGCTTCCCTGCTCGTTTATGGATTTTTAAGCATTTCAAATAAAGCATTATTTTTTAACCTTTGAGATTCCTTGCCATTTCTAGAGAGAAAATAGGATAAACTTTAGCGTTATATTGTAATTTATGTGTCATTCTTTCCATCCCAAAACCCTGCATAGCAAGATAAAACAGCTATCAAGCTAAAATTTGTCTATTTATTTTTAGGAGTCTTGCATTACTAACGAGACTACTTCGATAATGTCGTCAGAGCAAAGAGCTTTAGACCATCAAGCCCAGGGTCTTTGTCGCAACTACTCAACAGCAAAAGCAGTCAAAGAAAATATAAGAACCCATGAGAGTGGCTGTATTCCAATTAAACTTTATTTATGGACACTGACATTTGAATTTCATAAAAATTTCACAAAATATTATTTGATTTTGTTTCCCAAACATTTAAAATTGTAAAAAAAAAAAAAAAAAACATTCTTTGATTGCCAGCTGTAGGAAAATGTCCCATGGCAAATGAGTTTGTACGCAGTTTATTACCTTAACCGAAGAAGTTTGAGTAAATAAAAAAAGTTATCATAAAAAACAATAAGAACTTTTAAAATAAGTATTTTTGTAAACGGGAAATAAACTATTCAGCTTTTATGAACAGAATAATTTTATGAACATTATTGAAGAAACAAGGAAGGTCCCATTTCAGTTTGTATTGTTAGACCAATGATAGAGATGGTGTTCATCTGATACGGCGCTACAGTTCTATAAGGGCTTCTTCACCAAAGACGAACACAAAACACAACATTTCACAGCACAAAAGCGCTCACATTCTTTTTATACTGTAACTACCAATGACTTCAGCTAACAACATGACAAAAGTATATTTACTCATTTTATTCAGAGTTTGCAGCTTTAAATAGGATTATGGCCAGGGTGGCTTTTACCTATTAAAATATTTGGTTTAATAACAAAGTTGCTCTCATTAAAGGAACATTCCGGTCAAAATGTAAATGCACATAGATTTATTACATCTTTGAATAGGAACATATTCGCAATATACATTTATTGGCAAAAATGCTTCTAGCAAAAGTTATCACTGTTTTAGTGTTAACATTTTTCTCTGCACGTGCACGTGAAGTATAGCTAGATATTCTTAATGCACCAGCATTTTATATACTGCAGCTGCTCAGAGCACCAGTGGGGTTTGTATCATGTCAGCTATTAACAAATTGGGTCATTACCAGATGGTACAAGCACTCTGAGCAAGTGTTGTGTATAAAATGCTGGTGCACGGTGCATACTTTAATACACTTTTAAAACAGCTATAGCTTTTATTAGAAGCCTTTTTGCTAATACATGTATATTACAGAACTGCTTCTATTCAATACTGAAATGCACCCATGTGGATTCCAATTGTAGCTGGAATGTCTCTTTAATACCAATTCCTGCTTGTGCTATTTAAATACTCATTTACCTCTCTCCTTATTAAGAGTAAATCATTGGGAAAATAAAAAATGGAGACACTTGTAAATGTAGGGTAGTTGGGAATGTTCTGATAACTGGGAGCTATAGCAGGTCTGTACCCCTATAACATCCCCGATTATGTCCTGGCAATCAGTAGGAAATGATGTTGTGTAAACCAGTAACCATATTATACTTGTATGAAATCTACAACTATCCCTTTATCCTGAAAACATCTTCTCTCCCCACTAAAATCAGTAATTGGTTCAACCAAACTGACAGAACAAAATATCAGAAGACTCAAATGTATAAAGGGTAGCCCTGCTTATGTGTTGAGTAATAAAGGGTAGCCCTGCTTATGTGTTGAGTAATAAAGGGTAGCCCTGCTTATGTGTTGAGTAATAAAGGGTAGCCCTGCTTATGTGTTGAGTAATAAATGGTAGCCCTGCTTATGTGTTGAGTAATAAAGGGTAGCCCTGCTTATGTGTTGAGTAATAAAGGGTAGCCCTGCTTATGTGTTGAGTAATAAATGGTAGCCCTGCTTATGTGTTGAGTAATAAAGGGTAGCCCTGCTTATGTGTTGAGTAATAAAGGGTAGCCCTGCTTATGTGTTGAGTAATAAAGGGTAGCCCTGCTTATGTGTTGAGTAATAAAGGGTAGCCCTGCTTATGTGTTGAGTAATAAATGGTAGCCCTGCTTATGTGTTGAGTAATAAAGGGTAGCCCTGCTTATGTGTTGAGTAATAAAGGGTAGCCCTGCTTATGTGTTGAGTAATAAAGGGTAGCCCTGCTTATGTGTTGAGTAATAAAGGGTAGCCCTGCTTATGTGTTGAGTAATAAAGGGTAGCCCTGCTTATGTGTTGAGTAATAAAGGGTAGCCCTGCTTATGTGTTGAGTAATAAAGGGTAGCCCTGCTTATGTGTTGAGTAATAAAGGGTAGCCCTGCTTATGTGTTGAGTAATAAATGGTAGCCCTGCTTATGTGTTGAGTAATAAAGGGTAGCCCTGCTTATGTGTTGAGTAATAAAGGGTAGCCCTGCTTATGTGTTGAGTAATAAAGGGAACCTATGAAAGCACGTTATACTCATTTCTTACAGAAAGTCAGCCACATTAAAGGGATATGAAACCCAAACATTTTCTTTTGAGATTTAGACAGAGCATAACCTTTTAAAAAATCTTTCCAATTTACTTCCATGAAATCTACTTTGTTCCCATGATATTCTGTGTTGAAGAGATACAGTACCTAGGGAGGCATCTAGAGCAATACATGGCAGGAAATAGCGCTGACATCTTGTGCTCTCGCAAATGGATAATATTCTTGCAAAACTGCTGCCATATAGTGCTCTACCAAGTGAACGAAAACAATAAATTAGAAAGTTGTTTAAAATCGCTGCTCTATCTGAATAATGATAAAAAAAGGGTTTCATGTCCCTTTAACTGTAGTTAATGGGGGAGGGGTTGCTTTTAGTCCGCATTGTTACCTTCTCAATTTTTTCATCCAGCAGTCTGAAAAATTCCTGTTGGCTTTCAGAAATGTGTATGCTGAAAAAGACAACAAGCAGGTAGTTGTTACACGAATTAAGCAAAAGTAAAGCTAGAAATCTTATTGGACTGAGCAACTTGTATTACGTTTTCTGCAGGCAATGACAAATCTCTTATAGCCCCTTCTGAAATCTAATTGGTTTTACAAAAACAGACAAATAAAAAATGTATTTTAATTTGAGAACTAGCAGAATCTAAGCATTGTTTGCCAAATCTACTTTTGCACAAATGTATGTTGGTTGTAGGAGGTAACAGCTTTTGGTGATTAACATAATCTTTATTCACGAATACGGCTCTACTAGCGTATAATGGGAATGAAGCTGAATAATATATTGGGGATATTGTGCCAGAGCTGATAAATGGATGTAACTCTGACCAAAAAATAGTTATAGCTTTAGTATTGGAACTCCGATGTTGCCATGGTGATATTACTGTATGACTGCGGCAATATTGCAGGTAATATTGTTGTTGGTATTGTAATCTCTCGTTAACCCCTTGGATGTGAGAGATGACTGCAACATTTTGCTGGTATGGAAGGGGTTAACCATAAATTTAGTCATAACTACCACATCAGCTTTCAGCTATCGTAAAGATGCTGGACAGTGACATTCTTTCAGTGGGATATCAGGGAATTTAAAGGGATAGAAAGATAAAATTTGAAATGTACATGGGTGCATTTCAATTTGAAATAAAAAAATTTTTGCAGCATACTTCCATTGGTAAAAATGCTTCTAATAAAAGTTCTTACTGTTTTCCTGCTGCATACGCACATATGCTGCAAGGGCACGTGCACCAGTATTTAAACACTACACCTCAGCAGTGGCTTGTACGACACAAATGAAGTCTTCACAATACACAACAACAAAGCCGTCTTTCTGATCAGGCATGGTGTTTGAATACTGGTGCACGGCCCTCACAGGATATGTGCATATGCCACTGGAAAACAATAATTACTTTTACTACAGCATTTTTGATAATGGAAGTATATTGCAAAAATCATGTTTGACCTTTCTATCCCTTTAAGATCTTCAGCTATGAGATTTTGTACCCAATTAAATGGAATCCCAACTGCCTTTGATATTCTTCCACCTTAGAATAGATCTTCTGGACTATTAGAAATTATATAGAGCTTGTTTGATATTCTTTTCTAATACTCTGAAGAACCATTTATGAACTAAAAACACATTTTTTTATCCTATTTTACACTGCAGGCCGATAATGATCAATAGCCATCACTTAATAAAACCCTTTTTTGTGAGGTTTCACTTCTGTGTGATTGGCTGTTGCATTTAATAAAAGGTGCACATTGGCCACAAAACAAACCAGTGAAAAGGTTATTATGAAGTGACATACGTTATGGACGTCCTTACTCACTTTATTCGATGATGATGACCTGGTCCAGCAACTTCGTTATTCATTTTAGGTCGGATATTGTGGGTGGTGCTTTTCTCCTGTGATAAGAAGAATGTTTAGAAGTCTAATCAATTACTGACTTCTAGTGATTAATTATTAAAGGAACGTTGTACTCAATAGCTGTCATCTATATGAAAGGGCAACATCAAAATGAGGGGATTTTTTAAAGTTAAAATGTTTAATTTTATTTTGAAACTAATACAGCAGTATCAGTTGTGTACTTCTTACTAATGCTGATTGGCTGATAGGCACTTCCCACTAATGCTCACTGGCTGATAGGCACTTCCTACTAATACTCATTGGCTGAATGGTACTTCCTACTAATGCTCATTGGCTGATAGACACTTCCAACTAATGCTCATTGGCTGATAGGCACTTCCAACTAATGCTCATTAGCTGATAGGTACTTCCTACTAATGCTCATTGGCTGATAGGCACTTCTTACTAATGCTCATTAGCTGATAGGTACTTCCTACTAATGCTCATTAGCTGATAGGTACTTCCTACTAATGCTCATTGGCTGATAGGTACTTCCTACTAATGCTCATTCCCTGATAGACACTTCCTACTAATGCTGATTGGCTGATAGGCACTTCCTACTAATACTCATTGAATGGCTGATAGGCACTTTCCACTAATGCTCATTGACTGATAGGTACTTCCCACTAATAGGTACTTCCCACTAATAGTCATTGATTGGCTGATAGGCACTTCCCACTAATGCTCACTGGCTGATAGGTACTTCCTACTAATACTCGTTGATTGAGTGATAGGCACTTCCTATTACTAATGTTCATTGTCTGATAGGTACTTCCTACTAATACTCATTAGCAGATAGGTACTTCCTACTACTAATGTTTATTGTCTGAGTGATAGGCACTTCCTACTACTAATGCTCATTGTCTGATTGGACTTCCTACTAATACTCATTGATTGGGTGATAGGCACTTCCTACTACTAATGCTCATTGTTTGATAGGCACTTCCTACTACTAATGCTCATTATCTGATAGGTACTTCCTACTAATTCTCATTGGCAGATAGGTACTTCCTACTAATATTTATTGATTGGCTGATGAGCATTAGTAGGAAGTGCCTAACAGCCAATCAATGAGTATTAGTAGGAATTACCTATCAGTCAATGAGCATTAGTAGTGGGAGGTGCCTATCAGCCAATGAGCATTAGTTATATATATTATGAGAGGGAGGCCCTAGAAAATGATCACTTGGAGGGGGGCCGCTACACTACAGAAAAATGTTGTTGTTTTTTTGTTTAACAAAACATAAAATTTATATAAACTGGGTAATGGTAGACAGCTGCCAGTACCTAAGATGGCGGACACTAGTTATAGGGGGGGAGGGAATTATACACTGCAGGAAAAAAAAAGCACTAAAACATTAATAGACTGTCTGCCAGTACCAAAGATGATGGTGACCAGTGTGGGGGTAAGGGGGGGAGCTGTTTAATATACATCAGGTAGGGATTAGGTGGGAGGGTAATCTCTACACTACAGCTAAGCTACCTTATTAACTTCTTTACTGCCGGGAATTTCAGAAGTGTGGTGAGCAGCTGCAATAGCTATTTCTGAACAAAGGGGATCCCGGAGAAGCTTGTACAACCATTTGTGTAATGATTGCTCAAGTTATATGTAAATAATTTTAGTGAGAACCCCAAAGTTTGTGAAAAAGTTACCAATTTTTTTTATTATGATCGCATTTGGCAGTGAAACAATGGCATGAAATATACCAAAATGGACCTAGATCAATACCTTGGGCTGTCTTCTAAAAAAAATACATATACACCTAGATTACGAGTTTTGCGTTAGAGGCTGTGTGGTGCTAACGAGCAGTTTTCCCTCACCGCTCACTTACATGCAGCGCTGGTATTACAAGTTTTCAGAAACCCGTCGGTAAAAGACAAGAAGTGAGCGTTGAGCAAAATTTTGCTCATTACCGCACTCCAATACCAGCACTGCTTAAGTCAGCGGTGAGCTGGTGTAACGTGCTCGTGCAGGATTTTTTCTACCTTAATTCCGATTGGCTGATAGAATTCTATCAGCCATTCGGAATCTAAGGGATGCCATCTTGGATGACGTCACTTAAAGGTACCTTCATTCTGTTTTAGGCGTCGCCAGAAGAGGATGCTCTGCGTTGGATGTCTTGAAGATGGACCCGCTCAGCGCAGGATGGATGAAGATAGAAGATGCCGTCTGGATGAAGACTTCTGCCCGTCTGGAGGACCACTTCTGCCCGTCTGGAGTACGACTTCGCCCGGCTTGGATGAAGACGTCTCCCGGTAAGTCGATCTTCAGGGTTAGTGTTAGTTTTTTTTAAGGGTGTATTGGGTGGGTTGTATTTTTTAGATTAGGGTTTGGGCGGCAAAAGCACTAACTGCCCTTTTAAGGGCAATGCCCATCCAAATGCCCTTTTCAGGGCAATGGGGAGCTTAGGTTTTTTTAGATAGTATTTTATTTGGGGGGTTGGTTGTGTGGGTGGTGGGTTTTACCGTTGGGGGGTTGTTTGTATTTTTTCTTACAGGTAAAAGAGCTGATTACTTTGGGGCAATGCCCTTTTAAGGGCTATTGGTAGTTTAGCTTAGGCTAGGGTTTTTTTTTGGGGGGGGAGGCTTTTTTTATTTTAATAGGGCTATTAGATTAGGTGTAATTAATTTAAATTTCTGTAATTTAGTGTGGGTTTTTTTTGTACTTTAGCTAATTTAATTTAGGTAATTGTATTTAATTTAGTTAATTTATTTAATTATAGTGTAGTGTTAGTGCAACGTAGGTTAGGTTTTATTTTACAGGTAAATTTGTATTTATTTTAGCTAGGTAGTTATTAAATAGTTAATAACTATTTAATAACTATTCTACCTAGTTAAAATAAATACAAACTTGCCTGTAAAATAAAAATAAATCTTAAGCTAGCTACAATGTAACTATTAGTTATATTGTAGCTAGCTTAGGGTTTATTTTATAGGTAAGTATTTAGTTTTAAATAGGAATAATTTAGTTAATGATAGGAATATTTATTTAGATTTATTTAATTTATATTTAAGTTAGTGGGTGTTAGGTTTAGGGTTAGACTTAGAGGTTAATAACTTTAATATAGTGGCGCGACGTTGGGGGCGGCAGATAAGGGGTTAATAAATGTAGGTAGGTGGCAGCGATGTTAGGGACGGCAGATTAGGGGTTAATAATATTTAACTGTTTGCGAGGCGGGAGTGCGGCAGTTTAGGGGTTAATATGTTTATTATAGTGGCAGCGACGTTGGGGGTGGGGGTTAATAAGTGTAGGTAGATGGCGGCGACATTGGGGGCGGCAGATTAGGGGTTAATAAATATAATGTAGGTGTCGGCGATGTTGGGGGCAGCAGATTAGGGGGTTCATAACTATAAATTAGGTGGCGGCGGTGTCCGGAGCGGCAGATAAGGGGTTAACATTTTTATTTTAGTATTTGCGATGCGGAAGGGCCTCGGTTTAGGTGTTAATAGGTAGTTTTTGGGTGTTAGTGTACTTTTTAGCACTTTAGTTATGAGTTTTATGTTACGGCGTTGTACCATAAAACTCATAACTACTGACTTTTAAATGCGTTAGGGATCTTGACAGGGTAGGGTGTACCGCTCACTTGTTGGCCTCCCAAGACAGACTCGTAATACCGGCGCTATGGAAGTCCCATAGAAAAAAGACTTTACGAAGTTTACGTAAGTTGTTTTGCGGTAAGGCCAAAAAAGTGTGCGGTGCCCCTAAACCTTCAAGACTCGTAATAGCAGCAGGCGTAAAAAAGCAGCGTTAGGACCTCTTAATGCTGCTTTTTTACCCTAACGCACAACTCGTAATCTAGCCGAGTGTTTTGATAGGTACATTAAAAAAGGCTCTATTTATGTTTAAATGGAGTGATAGCAAAAATACTAAGAATTCTCCTGTATTTTGGGCAATTTTTTTCTGAAATGCCCAGTACTTAAAGGGACTGTAAACCTTAACCAGCGAATGACATTAATCATGTTAGTGATTATATGTTAAATATTTTTAAGTCATTTTGCAGAGTATAAGCGCTACGTACGGAGTTATAATCATTTGTATAAAGTACCTTGCTTGTCAATGCACTATCCGCCCATGCAGCCGGAGATATTTTTTTTATTAACAGTGCTACAGGGCCGTTACATCAAGCCTTATATTCCTCACGCCTCTTTTCTGATCCGGAGCGCGCATTTACACTTCATTTGCGCATGCGCACTGCCACCACTGAGCTTCACAATATAAGCAGTGGATTGCAATGCTAACCGCATTGTGATGTACTGCTTATATGCTAAGTAATCACAAATGATCAATACTAAAATTGCCCCCTTTAGACCATAACGAACAAACATAAATAATATAGTATATATAATATACATAAATAATATAGTATATATAATATAAAGAACATGTACTATAGAAAAAAGGGGTTAATAATATTTTAAATATTGCTTAAATATTGCTTTAATATTAAAAATAATGGCATTTTTACTATATACTTTCTGAGTTGCTCGTTCGTCTATAGGAGTGACTCACCGCTCATTCAGACACACAGAATCTCTATGTACGACGAAGCATTGAGATTCTGTGTATATGGCTGAAGACTGAGTTTAATACGCATGCGCAAGTGGATAGGGAACGCGCGCTGTCAAACTTTGAGAAGACGGACGTTCACTCGGCTGTTGGCTGCAGGGGCAATGACGGTAAGTATTGAAAAGATTTTTAATTTGTAGGCGGACAGAAGATGCGTTTTTGGGTAAGCATAAGATATCATTTTTAAACGCTTCCACTGCGCTTTTGCTCTGCATGGTTGGACTGCAAATTATAACAAAATATATATTTTAAGTTTAATGCTAAAAAAGTTCAAGGTTTACAGTCCCTTTAAGGTGTTAAATTTGATGTTTCAGATAAATATGTTTTATTTGAATTGGGCTTTCACATAGATTTTCTTTTATTCCAGATATTTTAACATTGTATATCAAAGCTACACATAATGTTGAAAAACATTGCTGCCACAGAGTACTAAAGACACGTGCACACCTAGGCCTAGATTTGGAGTTTGGCGTTAGCCGTGAAAACCAGCATTAGAGGCTCCTAACGCTGGTTTTAGGCTACCTCCAGTATTTGGAGTCACTCAAAATAGGGTCTAACGCTCACTTTTCAGCCGCGACTTTTCCATACCGCAGATCCCCTTACGTCAATTGCGTATCCTATCTTTTCAATGGGATTTTTCTAACTCCGGTATTTAGAGTCGTGTCGGAAGTGAGCGTTAGACATCTAACGACAAAACTCCAGCCGCAGGAAAAAAGTCAGTAGTTAAGAGCTTTCTGGGCTAACGCCGGTTTATAAAGCTCTTAACTACTGTGCTCTAAAGTACACTAACACCCATAAACTACCTATGTACCCCTAAACCGAGGTCCCCCCACATCGCCGCCACTCGATTAAAATTTTTTAACCCCTAATCTGCCAACCGCCACCTACGTTATACTTATGTACCCCTAATCTGCTGCCCCTAACACCGCCGACCCCTATATTATATTTATTAACCCCTAACCTGCCCCCCACAACGTCGCCGCCAGCTACCTACAATAATTAACCCCTAATCTGCCGACCGCAAAGCGCCGCCACCTATGTTATATTTATGTACCCCTAATCTGCTGCCCCTAACACCGCCGACCCCTATATTATATTTATTAACCCCTAATCTGCCCCCTTCAACGTCGCCTCCACCTGCCTACACTTATTAACCCCTAATCTGCCGAGCGGACCGCACCGCTATTATTATAAAGTTATTAACCCCTAATCCGCCTCACTAACCCTATAATAAATAGTATTAACCCCTAATCTGCCCTCCCTAACATCGCCGACACCTAACTTCAAACATTAACCCCTAATCTGCCGACTGGAGCTCACCGCTATTCTAATAAATGTATTAACCCCTAAAGCTAAGTCTAACCCTAACACTAACACCCCCCTAAATTAAATATAATTTTAATCTAACGAAATTAATTAGCTCTTATTAAATAAATTATTCCTATTTAAAGCTAAATACTTACCTGTAAAATAAATCCTAATATAGCTACAATATAAATTATAATTATATTATAGCTATTTTAGGATTAATATTTATTTTACAGGTAACTTTGTATTTATTTTAACCAGGTACAATAGCTATTAAATAGTTAAGAACTATTTAATAGCTAAAATAGTTAAAATAATTACAAATTTACCTGTAAAATAAATCCTAACCTAAGTTACAATTAAACCTAACACTACACTATCAATAAATTAATTAAATAAACTACCTACAATTACCTACAATTAACCTAACACTACACTATCAATAAATTAATTAAATACAATTCCTACAAATAAATACAATTAAATAAACTAGCTAAAGTACAAAAAATAAAAAAGAACTAAGTTACAAAAAATAAAAAAGTATTTACAAACATAAGAAAAATATTACAACAATTTTAAACTAATTACACCTACTCTAAGCCCCCTAATAAAATAACAAAGACCCCCAAAATAAAAAAATGCCCTACCCTATTCTAAATTACTAAAGTTCAAAGCTCTTTTACCTTACCAGCCCTGAACAGGGCCCTTTGCGGGGCATGCCCCAAGAAGTTCAGCTCTTTTGCCTGTAAAAAAAAACATACAATACCCAAGCCCCCCAACATTACAACCCACCACCCACATACCCCTAATCTAACCCAAACCCCCCTTAAATAAACCTAACACTAAGCCCCTGAAGATCATCCTACCTTGTCTTCACCTCACCGGGTATCCCACCGATCCGTCCAGAAGAGCTCCTCCGATGTCCTGATCCAAGCCCAAGCGGGGGGCTGAAGAGGTCCATGATCCGGCTGAAGTCTTCATCCAAGCGGGGGCTGAAGAGGTCCATGATCCGGCTGAAGTCTTCATCCAAGCGGGAGCTGAAGAGGTCCATGATCCGGATGAAGTCTTCTATCAACGGCATCTTAAATCTTCTTTCTTCCGGATCCATCTTGCCGACCTCCGACGCGGAACATCCTCTTCTCCCGACGCCTACTAGCCGAATGACGGTTCCTTTAAGGGACGTCATCCAAGATGGCGTCCCTCGAATTCCGATTGGCTGATAGGATTCTATCAGCCAATCAGAATTAAGGTAGGAATATTCTGATTGGCTGATGGAATCAGCCAATCAGAATCAAGTTCAATCCGATTGGCTGATCCAATCAGCCAATCAGATTGAGCTCGCATTCTATTGGCTGTTCCGATCAGCCAATAGAATGCGAGCTCAATCTAATTGGCTGATTGGATCAGCCAATCGGATTGAACTTGATTCTGATTGGCTGATTCCATCAGCCAATCAGAATATTCCTACCTTAATTCCGATTGGCTGATAGAATCCTATCAGCCAATCGGAATTCGAGGGACGCCATCTTGGGTGACGTCCCTTAAAGGAACCGTCATTCGGCTAGTAGGCGTCGGGAGAAGAGGATGTTCCGCGTCGGAGGTCTGCAAGATGGATCCGGAAGAAAGAAGATTGAAGATGCCGTTGATAGAAGACTTCATCTGGATCATGGACCTCTTCAGCTCCCGCTTGGATGAAGACTTCAGCCGGATCATGGACCTCTTCAGCTCCCGCTTGGATGAAGACTTCAGCCGGATCATGGACCTCTTCAGCCCCCCGCTTGGGCTTGGATCAGGACATCGGAGGAGCTCTTCAGGACGGATCGGTGAACCTGGTATGGTGAAGATAAGGTAGGAAGATCTTCAGGGGCTTAGTGTTAGGTTTATTTAAGGGGGGTTTGGGTTAGATTAGGGGTATGTGGGTGGTGGGTTGTAATGTTGGGGGGGGGGTATTGTATGTTTATTTTTCTACAGGCAAAAGAGCTGAATTCTTTGGGGCATGCCCCGCAAAGGGCCCTGTTCAGGGCTGGTAAGGTAAAAGAGCTTTGAACTGTAGTAATTTAGAATAGGGTAGGGCATTTTTTATTTTGGGGGGCTTTGTTATTTTATTAGGGGGCTTAGAGTAGGTGTAATTAGTTTAAAATTGTTGTAATATTTTTCTTATGTTTGTAAATATTTTTTTATTTTTTGTAACTTAGTTCTTTTTTATTTTTTGTACTTTAGTTAGTTTATTTCATTGTAGTTATTTGTAGGAATTGTATTTAATTTATTTATTGATAGTGTAGTGTTAGGTTTAATTGTAGGTAATTGTAGGTATTGTATTTAATTAATTTAATGATAGTATAGTGTTAGGTTTAATTGTAACTTAGGTTAGGATTTATTTTACAGGTAATTTTGTAATTATTTTAACTAGGTAGCTATTAAATAGTTCTTAACTATTTAATAGCTATTGTACCTGGTTAAAATAATTACAAAGTTGCCTGTAAAATAAATATTAATCCTAAAATAGCTACAATGTAATTATAATTTATATTGTAGCTATATTAGGATTTATTTTACAGGTAAGTATTTAGCTTTAAATAGGAATAATTTATTTAATAAGAGTTAATTAATTTCGTTAATTGTAAATTATATTTAACTTAGGGGGGTGTTAGTGTTAGGGTTAGACTTAGCTTTGGGGGTTAATACATTTATTAGAATAGCGGTGAGCTCCAGTCGGCAGATTAGGGGTTAATAATTTAAGTTAGGTGTCGGTGATGTTAGGGAGGGCAGATTAGGGGTTAATACTATTTATTATAGGGTTAGTGAGGCGGATTAGGGGTTAATAACTTTATTATAGTAGCGCTCAGGTCCGGTCGGCAGATTAGGGGTTAATAAGTGTAGGCAGGTGGAGGCGACGTTGTGGGGGGCAGATTAGGGGTTAATAAATATAATATAGTGGTCGGCGATGTTAGGGCAGCAGATTAGGGGTACATAGGGATAATGTAAGTAGCGGCGGTTTACGGAGCGGCAGATTAGGGGTTAATAATAATATGCAGGGGTCAGCGATAGCGGGGGCGGAAGATTAGGGGTTAATAAGTGTAAGGTTAGGGGTGTTTAGACTCGGGGTACATGTTAGAGTGTTAGGTGCAGACGTAGGAAGTGTTTCCGCATAGCAAACAATGGGGCTGCGTTAGGAGCTGAATGCGGCTTTTTTGCAGGTGTGTTTTTCTCTTGTTAAGTGTATCCAGTCCACGGATCATCCATTACTTATGGAATATATTCTCCTTCCCAACAGGAAGCTGCAAGAGTCCACCCACAGCAAAGCTGCTATATAGCTCCTCCCCTAACTGCCATATTCAGTCATTCTCTTGCAAGCCTCAACATAGATAGGAGGTTGTGAGAGTCTGTGGTGCTTTCTACTTAGTTTATTCTTCAATCAAAAGTTTGTTATTTTTAAATGGCACCGGAGTGTGCTGTTTATCTCAGGCAGTATTTGGAAGAAGAATCTGCCTGCGTTTTTCTATGATCTTAGCAGACGTAACTAAGATCCATTTGCTGTTCTCACACATTCTGAGGAGTGAGGTACTTCAGAGGGGGAATGGCGTGCAGGTTTTCCTGCAGATAAGGTATGTGCAGTAAAATATTTTTCTAGGAATGGAATTGACTAAGAAAATACTGCTGATACCGAAGTAATGTAAGTAAAGCCTTAAATGCAGCGATAGCGACTGGTATCAGGCTTATTAATAGAGATACATACTCTTGTAAAAATGTGTTTTAAAACGTTTGCTGGCATGTTTAATCGTTTTTAACATATGTTTGGTGATAAAACTTATTGGGGCCTAAGTTTTTTCCACATGGCTGGCTTAAATTTTGCATAGAAACAATTTCCACTGTTATAGTATAAAAGTTACAGTTGGTGCAGTTAAAATTACAAACAGTGACATTCAGCTTCCCTCAGCAGTCCCCTGCATGCTATAGGACATCTCTGAAGGGCTCAAAAGGGCTTCAAAAGTAGGAGCTGTTATGACTGTTTAAAACATATTTTTCGTTTTGTTAATCTGTTTTTTGTATTAAGGGGTTAATCATCCATTTGCAAGTGGGTGCAATGCTCTGCTAACTTGTTACATACACTGTAAAAATTTTGTTAGTTTAACTGCCTTTTTTTCACTGTTATTTCAAATTTTGGCAAAATTTGTTTCTCTTAAAGGCACAGTAACGTTTTATATATTTGCTTGTTAACTTGATTTAAAGTGTTTTCCAAGCTTACTAGTCTCATTATTAGTCTGTTCTAACATGTCTGACATAGAGGAAGCTCTGTGTTCATTATGTTTTAAAGCCATGGTGGAACCCCATCTTAGAATGTGTACCAGATGTACTGATTTCATGTTAAACAATAAAGATCATTTTTTGTCTTTAAAAACATTATCACCAGAGGATTCTGTCGTGGGGGTAGTTATGCCGACTAACTCTCCCCACGTGTCAGACCTTTTGACTCCCGCTTTAGGGACTCACGCTCAAATGGCGCCAAGTACATCAAGGGCACCCATAGCGTTTCTTTACCAGGGGATTCTGTCGAGGGGAAAGTTATGCCGACTAACTCTCCCCACGTGTCAGACCCTTCGACTCCCGCTCAAATGGCGCCAAGTACATCAAGGGCGCCCATAGCGTTTATTTTACAAGACATGGCAAAGGTGGTGAATAATATTCTGGCAGCAGTATTAGTACAGACTACCTGAAATTAAAGGAAAGCAGTTAGCTCTGGGGGTAGATACAGAGCATACAGACGCTTTAAGAACCATGTATGATACTACCTCACAATATGCTTAGTCTGTGGGTGATTTTTTTTTTTGACTCAGGGAAGATGATTTAACCTGATTCTGATATTTCTACATTTAAAATTTATGCTTGAGAACCTCCACTTGTTGCTCAGGGAGGCTTTGGCTGCTCTGAATGAATGTGTACAATCGCAGGGCCAGAGAAATTGTGTAGACTGGATAAATAATATGCAGTGCCGGTGTGTACTGATGTTTTTCCAATACCTAAAGAGGTTTACTAAAAATTTTTTTTAATAAGGAATGGGATAGACCAGGTGTGCCGTTCTCTTCCCCTCCTATTTTTTAGAAGAATGTTTTCTAATAGTTACCACCACACGGGACTTCTGGCAGACAGTTCCTAAGGTGGAGAGAAGAGTTTCTACTCTAGCTAAGCGTACCACTACCTCTGACGAGGACAGTTGTGCTTTTTAGATCCAATGGATAAAAAATGTTTATTCAACAGGGTTTTATCCTGCAGCCCCTTGCATACATTGCTTCTGTCACTGCTGCTGCGGCGTTCTGGGTTGAGTCTCTTGATGAGGCTTTACAGTTAAGCGACTCCATTGGATGAATATATTTGACAAGCTTATGCTAGCCAATTCCTTTGTTTTCTGATGCCTTGTTCATTTGACTAGACTAACGGCTAAGAATTCTGTTTTTTACTATACTGGCGCGCAGAGCGCTATGGCTTATATCATGGTCAGCTGTCGTGACTTTAATAAATAAGCTACTTAACTTCCCTTCAAGGGGCAGACCCTATTCGGGCCTGGTTTGAAGGAGATTATTGCTTATATCACTGGAGGAAAAGGTCATGCCCTTCCTCAGGATAGGTCTAAATCAAGGGCAAAAAAAAAAAAAGAAAAAAGTCTAATTTTCGTACCTTTTAAAAACTTCAGGGCAGGTGTGGCATCCTCTTCCTCTAAGGCAAAACAAGAGGGAATTTTTGCTCAGTCCAAGGCGGTCTGGAGACAATCGGACCTGGAACAAAGATAAGCAGGCCAAGGAGCCTGCTGCTGCCTCTAAGGCAGCATGAAGGAACGGACCCCTATCCGGTAACGGATCCTATAGGGGGCAGACTTTCATTCTTTGCCCAGGCGTGGGCAAGAGATGCCCAGGATCCCTAGGCATTGGAATTTATATCCCAGAGATATCTTCTGGATTTCAAAGATTCCCCCCCAAAAAAAGGGGAGATTTCGCCTTTCACAATTATCTGCAAACCAGATAAAGAAGGAGGCATTCTTACATTGTGTACGAGATCCATCCAGTTCCAAGAGAGGAACAGGGACAGAGTTTTTACTCAAATCTGTTTGTGGTTCCCAAGGAGAGGGAACCTTCAGACCTATTTTGGATCTAAAGATCTTAAACAAATTCCTCAGAATTCCGTCATTTAAGATGGAAACTATTCGTACCATCTTAACTATGATCCAGGAGAGTCAATAGAGGACTACAATGGATTTGAAGGATGCTTATCCTCACATTGTGATGCATAAAGATCACCATCGTTTTTCAGGTTTGCCTTTCTAGACAGGCATTACCAGTTTGTAGCTCTTTCCTTTGGGATATCTACAGCCCCAAGAATCTTTATGGAGGTTCTGGGGTCGCTTTGGCGGTCCTTAGACCGCGGGGCATAGAAGTGGCCCCTTATTTAGACGACATCCTGATACAGGCGTCAAACATCCAAATTGCCCAGTCTCATACGGACGTAGTACTGGCATTTCTGAGATCACATGGGTGGAAAGTGAACAAGGAAAGAGTTCTCTATCCCCAATCTCAAGGGTTTCCCTCCTAGGGACTCTGATAGATTCTGTAGAAATGAAAATTTACCTGACGGAGTCCAGGTTGTCAAAGTTTCTAAATTTCTGCCGTGTTTTTTTTTTTTTTTTTTCATCCCATCCGCGCCCTTCGGTGGCTCAGTACATGAATGAAATCGGCTTAATGGTAGCGGCAAGGGACATAGTACCGTTTGCACGTCTACATTTCAGACCGCTGCAACTATGCATGCTCAGTCAGAGGAACGGGGATTACACAGATTTGTCCCCCTGTTAAACCTGGACCAAGAGACCAGAGATTCTCTTCTCTGGTGACTATGTCGGGTCCATCTGTCCAAGGGTATGACCTTCCGCAGGTCAGATGGGACAATTGTTACAATAGATGCCAGCCTTTTAGGTTGGGATGCAGTCTGGAACTCCCTGAAGGCTCAGGGATAGTGGACTTAGGAGGAGACCCTCCTTCTAATAAATATTCTGGAACTGGGAGTGATATTCCATGCTCTTCAGACTTGGCCTCAGTTAGCAACTCTGAGGTACATCATACTCAGTCGGACAATATACACGACTGTGGCTTACATCAGCCATCAAGGGGGAACAGAAGTTCCCTAGCGATGTTAGAAGTCTTACAATAATTTACTGGACAGAGACTCACTCTTGTCTATCAGCTATCCATATCCCAGGTGTTGAGAACTGGGAGGTGGATTTTCTAAGTCGTCAGACTTTTCTTCCGGGGGAGTGGGATTTCCTCCGGAGGTCAAGACCAAGCAGGAGAGGGCTTTGGTGTTTTTGACAGCGCCTGCGTAGCCACGCAGGACCTGGTATGCAGATCTGGTGGACATGTCATCCTTTCCATCACGGTCTCTGCTTCAGAGACAGGTCCCTCTACCTCAGGGTCCTTTCAACCATCTAAATAGAATCAATCTGAGATGGACTGCCTGGAGACTGAACGCTTGATGTTATCAAAGCATGGCTTCTCCGAGTCAGTCATTGATACCTTAATACAGACATGAAAGCCTGTCTCTAGGAAAATTGAACATAGATATGGTGTAAATATCTGATTGTTATGAATCCAAGGGTTACTCATGGAGTAAAGTCTGGATTCCCAGGATATTATCTTTTCTCCAAAATGTTTTTGAGAAAAGGGTTGTCAGCTAATTACTTAAAAGGGGACAGATTTTTACTCTGTCTATTTTTTTGCACAAGCGTCTGGCAGGTATTCTAGACGTTCAGGCATTTGGTCAGGCTTAAACCTTGGAGCTTAAACCTGATTCTTAAGGTTCTTCAAGAAGTTCCGTTTGAACCTTTTTTGTTCCATAGATATCAATCTTTATCTTGGAAAGTTCCTTTTGGGTAGCTAATTCCTCGACTCGTAGAGTCTCCAAGTTATCTGTGTTACAATGTGATTCTCCTTATCTGGTCCTTCGTACGGATAAGGTAGTCCTGCGTACCAACCTGGGTTTTTTCCTAAGGTGGTATCTAACAAGTACATCACTCAAGAGATAGTTGTTCCATGCTTGTATCCTAATCCTTCCTCAAAGAAGGAACGTCTATTACACAATATTGGATGTGGTTTGTGCTTTAAAGTTTTACTTACAAGCTACTACAGTTTTCATCAAACGTTCACCTTGTTTGTTGTCTATTCTGGACAGAGGAGAGGTCAAAAGACTTCAGCAGCCTCTCTGTCTTTTTGGTTAAAAAGCATAATTCATTTAGCTTATGAGACTGCTGGACAGCAGCCTCCTGAAGGGATTACAGCTCATTCTACTAGAGCTGTGGTTTTCACTTGGGCCTTTTTTAAATGTGGCTTCTGTTGAACAGATTTACAAGACGGAGTCTTGGTCTGCGCTTCATACTTTTCAAATTTAACAAATTTGATACCTTGCTTCTTCGGAGGCTATTTTTGGGAGAAAGGGTTTTTTACAGGCAGTGGTAACTTCCGTTTAAGTACCTGCCTTGTCCCTCCCATCATCCGTGTACTTTAGCTTTGGTATTGGTATTCCATAAGTAATGGATGATCCGTGGACTGGATACACTTAACAAGAGAAAACATAATTTATGCTTACCTGATAAATTTATTTCTCTTGTAGTGTATCCAGTCCACGGCCCGCCCTGTCACTTTAAGGCAGGTAATTTTTTCATTTGAACTACAGTCACCACTGCACCCTATGGTTTTTCCTTTCTCTGCATGTTTTCGGTCGAATGACTGAATATGGCAGTTAGGGGAGGAGCTATATAGCAGCTTTGCTGTGGGTGGACTCTTGCAGCTTCCTGTTGGGAAGGAGAATATATTCCATAAGTAATGGATGATCCGTGGACTGGATACACTACAAGAGAAATAAATTTATCAGGTAAGCATAAATTATGTTTTTTTAGCTCAAACAGCCCCATTGTTTCCTATGGGGCAATCGTGCATGAGCACGTTTTTTAGGCTGGCCGCTTGCGTAAGCAACTCTGGTATCGAGAGTTGAAGCTGCGTTAAAAATGCTCTACGCTCCTTTTTTGGAGCCTAACGCAGCCTTTATGTGGACTCTCAATACCAGAGTTGTTTTTATGGTGCGGCCAGAAAAAAGCCGGCGCTAGTTTTTCGGGTCATTACCGACAAAACTCCAAATCTAGCCGTAAGTTTTACTCTTCAATAAAAGATACCAAAGGAACAAAGCAAATTTGATAGAAATAAATTGGAAAATTATTTAAAATTGCATGCTCTATCCAAATCATGAAAGTTTAACTTTACCTTTACTGTCCCTTTAAAGTACATATCATTTCTGCTTGTTTTATCAATGAGCTTTTTAACTATTTTTTCTTTACACTCCAAATAATATTTCCTAGAAGATAACATTTTCTTTTGTGATTTAAAAAAACAAACCCAAAACAACGTAGAATGCTTGAAAATGCACATAAAGCGATACAAAGTTATTTCTGCTGTAACCTTCTCTTAGGAGAATCTCCTTTACCTCAAATATCATCAGTTCCAGGGTCAGTCAGTCTCTTCACATAAAGCCTTTCCCTGTAATATTTGGTCAATAGGCCACAAATTACACAAACTCTGTAATTTCCTTCGCTTTCATCTCTATTCCTTTATTGTATAACCTCATTTGCCACTTGCTGGTCTTTGATGCTGTCTCTGAAGCTGATGGAATAACCCCTTAGGGTTGCAACAATGTAACAAAAAAGCACAACACTAAAACATTTATATCATCCCAAGGATTTATTCTGGGCTCTGGGATTGCACTGCCCAGCTCTTTAGATGCAGAATATATCATTTGTATAAATTTTAAAAAATAAAACACTGGGAGATATCAAGTGACATCTACATCTCACCTGATGACATAAAAAAAACATTAAACTAATGTAAAAAACTCTTATTTTAATTTAGTGTTCATGCATTTTACCACAACATCAACTTTGAATTTACAATGAGAAACAGCTCTGGGCAGTCATTAAAGGGGCATATAAATAAAAATTAAACTTCTGTGACATAGAGATTAAAATTAAGAAAAAAAAATTATATACTGAGGTTTGCTCAGAAGCGTGCACAAGCCTTGAGCATAACACTGTAGCAAACAGTGCTGTCACAGTTCTTGAGACACATGCACGTTCCTGAGCCTACCTCAGTATGCTCTTGTAGAAAGGAGCTAGATTTCAACATAAAGACCAGGGAAAGCAATACATTTGAGAACAGATTGGAAGGTTATTTTGTATTGCACTCTCTCTGTAAATTGGGAAAGTTTTATTTTGACTTTTGGGCCCCTTTAAAAGAAGAGCATGTGTTTGTTTCATTACTATTAGTTTTGTGAAGAGAATAATGATTATAATAAGAGAATAATAAAAAATGAGCTCCCTCCTAATTTTAGATGTTTGCACTGCATTATGTCAGACAAATACCATCCCCTCTATTAGTATCTACATTATGTATTCTTAAAGGGATACTGAACCCAATTTTTTTCCCCATGATTCAGATAGAGCAGCAATTTTTAAGCAACTTTCTAATTTACTCCTATTATCAAATTTTCTTCATTCTCTTGCTATCTTTATTTGAAAAGCAAGAATGTAAGTTTAGAAGCCAGCCCATTTTTGGTTCACAACCTGGGTTGTTCTTGCTGATTGGCAGACATTTAGCCACCACCAATAAACAAGTGCTGTCCAGGGTCCTGCACCTAAAATTGGCTGGCTCCTTAGCTTAGATGCCTTCTTTTTCAAATAAAGATAGCAAGAGAACGAAGAAAAATTGATAATAGGAGTAAATTAGTAAGATGCTTAAAATGTTATGCTCTATCCGAATCATGAAAGAAAAAAAATTGGGTTTAGTGTCCCTTTAAAGTAATGGTGAACTTTCCCTTTTGGATAAACAGATGTGGAATGTTAGTGATATTTTAGACAGAGTTTAATTCATCAGTTGTAATAAAGATGCAATGTAACTTACTTTTTAATATAGATATGAAATTCAAATAAAACCATGCTCCGCCACCCACTTCAAAACTAATCTTTTTTTTGTGAGCTAACGGTTTGGACTATTCTCCAATCAGCGCTCTAGCCATTAGGCACTTTTATTGTAGCTAGAGCGCTGATTGGAGAATAGTCCAAACCGTTCACTCACAAAAAAGATTAGTTTTGAAGTGGGTGGCGGAGCGCAGGGTATTTGAAATTCATATCTACATTAAAAAGTATGTTATAGTGCATTGTCATTACAACTGATGAATTAAACTCTATCTAAAATATAACTAACATTCCTGTTCTGTTTATCCAAAGGGGAAAGTTACCATCACTTTAATTAAATGTCATTTGTTTTTTTCTGCAATAAATCATAATGGTTTAATACATTTCAAAAGGGGAGAAATGTGAAAAATTAGAGAAGTCTCCTAAGGAAATAATGAAGTAGTTAATTATTACAAGCACAATTGGGATAACTATGTTGGGGGGGAAAGTCACATAAATCATGAAGCATTATCTCTGCATAATTACAGTGCGCCCGATTGCGCTACTGAACTGAATGTAGCTCGCTCCCGGCTACCACACCAGAGTGGGAGCAAGCTATATTCAGTTCAGTAGCGCAATCAGGTGCACTGTGATTAGACAGCGCGACCGCAAAGTGCTTTTGAAACAGAAGACATGATTAGATTGTAAGTTCCCATGGGAATAGGGCCCTCAATTCCTTTCCTCCTGCATGTGTTTGTAAATTTTGTCCTGTCTCTTAAAAGTTTTATATCATTGTTTTATTTAAATGAATTGTATCCATGGACAGCGCTGCAGAATATGTTGGCACTTCATAAATAAAGTATAATAATAATTAGAAGATCCTGAAGAGGAAATCAGGTAAGAACAACTTTGACAGCTAAAATCGATCAAATCTTTAGAATTTTAAAGCTGTTGCAGAATTATGTAATTTTTTTTACATTTACTGTCCCTTTAAAGTCATTTAGGGACAGATATGTAGCAAGGTTAGTCTTGAGAAGACAGCAGGTGCATTTCAAGTTCTCTCAAAGTGAATGTAAATTTAGATGCTAAAGTGACCGTTTTTTTAAAAATCTAATTAAAAACAGGGGCCCTTTAATTCATCAAAATTTACATTTCACTCGTGTTATGAAAATACTTACCTTTTAATCTTGACAGCTGCTGCATCGCTTCCCCCGCCCATCGCAAAGCATCTTCCTAGGTCTAAAATGTGGAATCCGGCTTCCTCCAATCCCGGCGTTGAATCAGACACTGATTTCCCCGGGGGGGGGGAGCCGTGATTGGAGGATGACCGATCCGTCATTTCTGACGTATGAAGAGACTTGCGACGACTGGGGGAAATTGCTGGAGCGGCTCTCAAGATTAAAAGGTAAGTATTTTTTCACAACAGGAGTGAAATGTAAATTTTGATGAATTAAAGTGCTCCTGTTTTTAATCGGATTTTTAAAAATCGGGCACTTTATCATCACAATTTACATTTACTTTAATTAAAAAAGTCACAATTTTCATAGCTAAATTACATGAAAATCTGTCAAAATAAATCATGAAAGTATTTTGTAAAATGATTAATTTACACATAACTAAACATTTTATATAAAAATCTCAAGGTGTTTTCTGTCTCTTTAATCGTTCTGCATAACGTGACATCTTTCCAGCTCAATAATGTGACTCTTAGGCAAGAGCAAGGGAGGAACAGACCTCACATGGATAAACATGCGAGAGGACATTAATTAGATGAGTCCTGAACTCCCACTTTGTCTATCAGGCAATTTATATAATCACTGTTAACCCATTCACTGCAGAGAGTAACAACTAATGGACAGAGTTATCCTGCATGAAAAACAACTGCAGTAGAAGAGGTAAAATAACCAGGATCTAAACAAAGTCAGCATTTTCTGATCTACAGATCTTTCTTTGACAAACTCAGATGTGATAGTGTCAGCAAAAGCAAATTACAGCTGTATTTCCCTGGAAGAACCACTGACATGAATTAATCCAGTATGGATCTCTGTAAACTGGATATGCAGCCTGTGATTGGCTACAAAATACACCAGTATCTTAGTTTATTATTATTTAGTTTCACTTAATGAAAAACAGGACACACCAGGGAAAGTCTGTGGTGGAACATTCTTAAGCTTTATAACAGGAAGAGTGACCCTCCTATATCTGAGGAAGAGTGACCCTCCTATATCTGAGGAAGAGTGACCCTCCTATATCTGAGGAAGAGTGACCCTCCTATATCTGAGGAAGAGTGACCCTCCTATATCTGAGGAAGAGTGACCCTTCTATATCTGAGGAAGAGTGACCCTTCTATATCTGAGGAAGAGTGACCCTCCTATATCTGAGGAAGAGTGACCCTCCTATATCTGAGGAAGAGTGACCCTCCTATATCTGAGGAAGAGTCGAGTGACCCTCCTATATCTGAGGAAGAGTCGAGTGACCCTCCTATATCTGAGGAAGAGTGACCCTCCTATATCTGAGGAAGAGTGACCCTCCTATATCTGAGGAAGAGTGACCCTCCTATATCTGAGGAAGAGTGACCCTCCTATATCTGAGGAAGAGTGACCCTCCTATATCTGAGGAAGAGTGACCCTCCTATATCTGAGGAAGAGTGACCCTCCTATATCTGAGGAAGAGTGACCCTCCTATATTTGAGGAAGAGTCGAGTGACCCTTATATATCTGAGGAAGAGTGACCCTCCTATATCTGAGGAAGAGTGACCCTCCTATATCTGAGGAAGAGTGACCCTCCTATATCTGAGGAAGAGTGACCCTCCTATATCTGAGGAAGAGTGACCCTCCTATATCTGAGGAAGATATAAAGTTCTGGCAAAGTGGATCAGGGCACCTAGCTGAGAGCAGAATCCCAACTCTGATCCCTTTAACCAGAAGGTTCTTTGTTTTACATATCTGTAAAACCACCCCAGAACAGCATCTAAATAGCAGTACTTGTCAGATATATATATAGTAAAGTCATACATTGTTACATTACATCTTACTTTCAGTTGCCTACTGTACCTAAAGATAAACGTGGCCCTGACTGAGGAGCCTTTAATCAATAATTGCATTCTTAGTGGGAGGGGCAACAGGTATAGAACAGCATGACGAGCAGACAGAAAACTAAACATTCAGTTTTAGTTTAAAGGGAACTGCATAAATACAAAACAAAGAAGGGGCAGATATTAAATGCACAGTTAAGCCAAAATTTAACTTTCATGATTCAGAGAGAATGCATTTCTAATTCACTTTGTTCTTTTGGTACCATTTGTTGAGAAGCATACCTAAGTAGGCTCAGGAGTAAGAATGCACTACTGGGAGCTAGCTAGTGATTGGTGGCTACACACATAAACCTTGGCATTGGTTTACCAGATGTGGTCAGCTAGTTTACAGTAGTGCATTGCTGCTCTTTCAACAAAGGATTCCAAAAGAATGAAGCAAATGTGATAACAGAAGTAAATAGAAAAGTTGTTTAAAATGATATGTTCTATCTGAATCATGAAATAAAAAAATGTGAGTTTTATGTCCCTTTAAATAGGATGATATTATTTTAAGATCCTGTAGCTCTAGTGTGTCTTTGCAGACAGTGCTGATTCAACATCTGAAGTGGCGCACTAATATACTGTTATTATTGGCGATAGGTGGAATGACAGAGCGAGGCTGCCACTGCACTCCCCCTTGTGGCATGCACTGGTACTGTCACTTCTAATACATCACTCTGGCTGCTATACAAATGTGGCAGCCAGGATCAGTATTTTCCTTTCTTTCCCATCACAGTCCCTGTCAGTGACAGTCAGCATATGGCAAATGGGCTGCAAGAGCACCTTTACTAAGAGGAGCGTCTAGTATAGGGTCTGCCCTGGGCTTGTACAACAAAATGGGTTACAGGGAATCTAAACTATAGTTTGTTTCTTATTCCATTTAAAGGGAGTATTTTAAAATGTATTACAGACTCCTAAGGTAATTATTATCTGTTCTAAGTCTGTTTATATATTAACTCCAAAGACGTTTCGGTCAGAACCTGACCTAAATCATGTCATAACATGATTTAGGTCAGGTTCTGACCGAAACGTCGTTGTTGTTGTTTTTATATGTCTCTGATGAATAAAAGGTAATAAGAATACTCCAAGCTGGTGCTGCTTCTACTTTGTTACTATACCTTATTGGGGTTAGTGCATTGACCCCACTAGTGTGCACCTTTGGTCTGGTTGGTGAGTGCTGGGATTCTCATTTACATTATATATTAACTCCCTCAATCCTGCGTCTCTATTCACTGCCCTAGATGGTCTCACTAGGCCAAACTACTCCACAACTCTTTATAATCATAGCAAAACCGGCCTCTTTAAAAACAAAACCACACATCCTGTTTACATAATGCTAAACCTTGTACACTGCATTGTATACACACATATATATTCTGTACAATTCATTTATAATGAATTGCAAAATGTAAGCTCTCAGATCTTACCAGGTTTTCTTGGTTCAGTGAAACAATTTTTTCTTCCTCCTCTTCCCCATTTTTCATGTACTTGACTTCTTCAACGGGCTTAATTCTGTATTCATCTGTGGGTTCATAAAAACAGAACCAGTTGAGATTAAAGGGTTATAAAAAAAACTTGTAATTAAAAGAGTCTTCTGTATCCTGTATACTAGTCAGGTGTGGAAATTGTATGAATACATTAACACCTTTTTGCTGCAATTGTTTGTAATGGTTAAAGGGTTATGAAACCCAATTTTTTCTTTCATGTTTCAGATAGAGTATACAAATTTAAACAACTTTCTAATTTACTTCAAATAGCAAATTTGCTTAATTCCTTCTGTATTCTTTGTTAAAGGAGCAGCCGTGCACTACAGGAAGCTAGCTGAAGACATTGGGTGAAACAATGACAAGGGGCATATACAGTATGTTCATCCACCAATCAGCACCTAGCTTCCAGGAGTGCATTGCTGCTCTTCAGCCTACCTAGGTATTCTATTGAACAAAGGATACCAAGAGAACAAAACAAATTAGATAATAGAAGTAAATTGGAAACTTAATTACATTTTAATACTTTATCTGAATCATGAAAAAAAGAAAATTTATGCTTACCTGATAAATTTATTTCGTTTTTGACACGATGAGTGCACGGATCATCTTAATTACTAATGGGATATTCACCTCCTGGTCAGCAGGAGGAGGCAAAGAGCACCACAGCAAAGCTGTTAAATAGCTCCTCCCTTCCCTCCCACTCCAGTCATTCAACCGAAGTTAAGGATAGAAAGGGGAAACCAAGGTGCAGAGGTGTCAGAAGTTTATTATAATAACGAACAACCTGTCTTACAAAAACAGGGCCGGCCGTGGACTAATCGTGTCAAAAAAGAAATACATTTATCAGGCAAGCATAAATTTTCTTTTTTTTAATATGACATGATGAGTCCACGGATCATCTTAATTACTAATGGGATTCAATACTCAAGCTAGAGTACACAGATGATACGTGAGGGACAAGATAGGGAACCTAAACGGAAGGCACCACTGCTTGAAGAACCTTTCTCCCAAAAGGGGCCTCAGCCGAGGCAAAAGAGTCAAATTTGTAGAACTTTGAAAAAGTGTGAAGAGAGGACCAAGTTGCAGCCTTGCAAACTGTTCCAAATAAATCTAATTTTTGAATGCCCATGAGGAAGCAACAGCCCTCGTGGAATGAGCCGTAACTCTCTCTGGCGACTGCTGTGCAGCAGTCTCATATGCAAAACGTATGATACTCTTCAGCCAAAAAGAAAGAGAAGTAGCCATAGCTTTCTGTCCCTTACGTCTTCCTGAGGAAACCACAAACAAAGCAGAAGACTGGAGAAAAACCTTAGTCACCTGCAGGTAAAACTTTAAAGCACGGACACCACCCAAATTGTGCAGAAGCCGTTCCTTCTGAGAAGGATCAGGACACAAAAAAGGAACCACCGTCTCCAGATTAATGTTCCGATCAGAAACAACCTTAGGAAGGAATCCTAATTTAGTACGTAAAACTACCTTAGCCGACTGGAAAATAAGATAAGGGAACTCATACTACAATGTCGAGAGGTTTGACACTCAACGAGCAGAAGAAATAACAACAAGAAACAAAACTTTCCAAGATAACAACTTAATATCTATTGAATGCATAGGCCAAAATGGAGCCCCTTGAAGAACTTTGAAAACAAAATGCATACTCCATGGAGGAATAACTGGTTTGAACACAGGCCTGATAAAAGAAAAATTGAACATCTGGAACATCTGCCCAACGTTTGTGTAACAAAATAGCTAAGGCAGAGAATTGACCCTTTAGAGAACTTGTCGATAAACCTTTCTCCAAACCCTCTTGGAGAAAGGACAAAATACTAGGAATCCTAACTCTACTCCATGAGTAGCCCTTGGATTCACACCAATAGAAATATTTACACCATATCTTATGGAAAAAACTTCTAGTTACAGGCTTTCCAGCCTGAATCATGGTCTCTATGAAAGAGACAGAAAAGCCCCGCTTGGATAATAATAAGCATGCAATCTCCAAGCAGTCAGCTTTAGAAAGGAAAACTAGAATAGGGTGAAAGAAGGGCCCTTGATTAGAAGGTCCTCCTTAATGGAAGTCTCCAAGGTGGACAAGATGACCTGTCCACCAGGACTGCATACCAACTCCTGCTAAGCCACGTCAGAGAGGGGAGGATCACCGACGCCCTCTCCTGATTGATTTGAGCAATGACTCGAGGAAGAAGATCAAACGGAAGAAATAGATATGCGAGACTGAAAATCTAAGGTACCGTTAGAGCGTCTATCAGTACAGCCTGATGGTTCCTTGACCTCAACCCGTACCATGGAAACTTGGCATTCTACCAAGAAACCAAGAGATCCAATTCCGACTGACCCTAATTAAGAATCCGGCTGGAAAACACTTTTGGATGGAGTCCCCACTCCCCCAGAAAAAAAAAATCTGCCTGCATAGGAAACCGGTCGCCCTGATGTTCACTCCTGGAATATGGATAGTCAACCGACAGCAATTGTGGGTCTTGAGTGATCTTGGCTACCTCTGTCATGTCTAAGGAACACCAAGTTCCTCCCTGACGGATGATGCAAGTCACTAGAGTTATTTTTCCTACTGGAAACTGAGAACCGGGCCGAAGCTAACTGAGGCAAGACCAGGAGAGCACTGAAGATTGCTCTCAATTCCAGAATGATTATGGGTAGGACAGACTCCGAATGAGTCCATGTTCCCTAAGAGCCTAAGAGCCCCAAACTGCTCCCCGGTCCAGAAGGCTGGCATCTGTTGTCACATTCCACCAGGAAAACCGGCTAAAATAGGATCCTTGGGAGGGATGATCCTGAGACAACTACCAAAATAGAGATCCCTTGTCTCCTGCTCCAACTGTAATCACGGAGACAGATCCACATAATCTTGCAGGAGTCTGAGGTGGAAACGGGGGAATGGTATGATGTCCATTGCCGTTACCATCAGCCCAATTAACTCCATGCACTGGGCCAGATGGCCGAGGAGAGGACTGAAGTGCTAAGTAAGAATTGAAAACCCTTGATTTCCTGACCTGTCAGAAAAATCTTTATTAATGAGGAGTCTATTAGTCTTCTCAAGAAACTATCCTTGTAGTTGGAAACCATCCAAGACCGCAGGAAAGACAACAACGTTTCCACAAGTGATCTCCCTTGTAGAAAGTACTGCGTTCGCAATCGGAGCACTGCCAGTAGAGATTGCAGAACCATTGAGAAAATTCTGGTAGCTATGGCAAGACCGAATGGAAGAGCCACGAGCTGGAAGTGTTTGACTATAAATGCAAACCTTAGAAATTTGTGAAGGTCCCTGTGGACGGCAACATGCAAGTATGCGTCTTCTAAATCCACTGTGGTCATACCTTGACCCCCTTGGACCAGAGAAAGAATGGAACGAATATCTTCCATCCTGAAGATGGCATTCTGAGAAACCTGTTTAGACTTTTGAGATCCAAAATTGGTCTGAAAGGTCCCTCTTTCTTGGGAACCACAAACAGATTGGAATAACCCCCCCCCCCCCGACCCTTTTCCTGTCTTGGAACAGGAACAAACACTCCCATGCCAGAGAGGTTCTGATTAAGTGTGAAAATACTTCTCCTTTGTCTAGCTTACAAAAAATCTGGAAGGCCAAGACGTGACCCTGAAAGAAAAAAGGGGTCTGGATACTAGTTTGTATCCTTGGAACACAAAGCCCCTGGATAACCCAAGCCTTTGTAATAAAAGGCTTCTCTGATTACTTTCACCATTCCCAGACAGATCGGGCTTCCAGGAAAACCTGGACTGTTCCTGCTTGGAGGAGGAAGAAGAATACTTTTCTTTGAATTCTCTAAAGGAACTAAATTTATTCTGACGTCCTTTATCTTTATTTCTCCTATCCTGATGGAGAAAATGTTCTCCCGTAAGGTAAGAAACCGGCTCCACCAAAACAGGTTCCCAACATGGACTCTCCTTGGTAAGGATCGCCAAAAGTTTGGACTTAGGTGACACAGCCGCAGATCAACATTTTAATCATAATGCTCTGCGGGCCACTATGGGAAAGCCTGAAATCTCAGCTCTCAGCCTAATAACCTGAAGGAAAGCTCTGCAATAAAAGAAATAGCCAACTTACTGTTGGAATATCTCAGAGGGGAGTGTCTGTCCGGATGGAATCAGACAACAAATCCCAAATGCTGCAACACTAACAATAGTAGCAATATAAACCTCAGGAGGAAATTGCAACCCCTTAGTGACCTCTCTAACCATAGTATCCTGAAAGGAAAAACTATTCTCTCTGGGAATATTAGCTATAACTATAGGGAATAGAGAAAAAGAGAATAATCTCTCTTATGCCTTAGCAATAATCACTGTAGTCCTATCTGGTACAAGAAAAACTTCCGCCATGAAGGTAACGCCACAGAAATTGTCTTGGATTGACTATGACCGTAGTGTCAGAGTCGTCCAGGGTAACTAAAACCTCCTTTAAGTAGTAAACGGAGGAACTCTAGCTAAATCTGACGAATACATCATCAGAGGAAGGAATTACACTGACTGAATCTCTTGAAATCTTACACTCAGGCAATACCGAAATATCCTCCCCTTTTAATGAGAGGAAAATTCAGAATAGATATAGTCAGGACAGAAACCCTACACACTGATTTTCTAACATTTCCTATAATGCTCTCCCTGTAGCAAGGGAATTGGGAGGAAAGGAATGGCACTGTATTAATAAAAAAGATTTTGGGACCCTTGAGGAGAAAAACTACGTCAAATGTTGACACTGTTCAATTAACAATAATGGCACAAAGGCCTAGAAATGTTGTGTTCTCTCAAAACCTGAGGGAAAGAAAATGACTGGCGGACTATATAATAAAAAAGATAACAGCTATCTGTAAGCTACTGTGTTCTTGCATCTGTAAGCTATGACAGACAAACAGAATTTTTTTTCCTAAAAACTTATGCAGAAAAAATAACGTTACTGTCTCTTTAAATAATAAAAGGAAACTGCTTTATTTCTTGAGCAAACAGAAAACAGAAGTCTGATTCTATGACATATAAGTAGAAACTATTTTTCTAAACCTTTATACAGAAAAATTAACGTTAGTGTTTCTTCAAATGTTAAAAAGAAACTGCGTTATTTCGTTTGCTAAGAAAGAACAGACCTTTGTAAGCAATAACAGACAGCAAGCAAACATTTTCCCCACATCTTGCAGAGAAAAATCACGCTTTGAAAACCCTTGATTTCCTTGATAAATAGAAACTGCTTTATTTCTTTTGGCAACAAGAAACGGACCAGTTTTGATATCTGAAACACGCTTACTACCAAACAGATCTTAACACTCATCAAACAGCTTTAACACTACTAGCTGTTGCGACTGACACCTTGTCGAATTAGACTAAAGCGCTATGCCAACCCGAACCCATCTAGTAATTCCGGCAGAAGCTGCAGAGTCATAAATCCGTTTTACTAACAAAAAAACAGAAGATTAGATTTACTCTCAGTCTATATTGTAACAGAGAGAAGTATATGCGCAGCACCTAATATTAGCACCAACACTAGTCCTGCCCATCGTGGGCGTGTTGCTAACATGTTAGTCTACATCTTAAGGCCATGAAAACTCTGTAATAAAACTGACAGAGTACACATTGAGCCTGACTCCTCAGTCCCCAGAGCCTGCCAATGCTGCCCTATATGATCCTCTATAATGCACTAGGATACCATATAGAACTTTTCCATAAAAGTGCCCAACTTTTTTCTGAGACCGTTTTACTTTTCCCCCAGAAACATTAAGTCAGCACTCACCTTATCATTCTGCCAGGCAGCAAGGCAGATCATCAGGTTTGAGAGGTCCTCTCCCTTACATGGACTTGTGTAACGATAGAGTCATCTCACTCAGACTTCCAGGAATAGGGCAGCATAAATATATGGGAGGCACAGTGAGAATTATGTCCCACAAGTTCCCATTGCTCTAAAGCCACCAATGTTCTACTGAAGAGACTGATATGGACTACGGCTACACCCCAAAACAAAGCAGCACAATCTTGCACTATAAAAATAATAAACTCTTGATTGAAGAATCTTTTCTAACACCTAACTTTACCTCTTCCTATTACTAACGTAGGCAAAGAGAATGACTGGAGTGGGAGGGAAGGGAGGCACTATTTAACAGCTTTGCTGTTTTGCTCTTTGCCTCCTCCTGCTGACCAGGAGGTGGATATTCCATTAGTGGACTCATTGTGTCATAAAGAAGAAATTAAATTTATGCTTACCTGATAAATTTCTTTCTTTCCGGACATGGAAAGTCCACAACGTCATTCCAATTACTAGTGGTATATTCCCTCCTGGCCAGCAGGAAGCGGCAAAGAGCACCCCAGCAAAGCTGTTGAGTGTCACTTCCCTTACCCATAACCCCCAGTCATTCAGCTGAAGGGAAATGGAAAGAGAAGATAACACAAAGGTGTAGAGGTGCATGAGGTATAACAAAAAATACTGTCTTAATTAAGGGTGGGGTCGTGGACTCTCCATGTCCGGAAAGAAAGAAATTTATCAGGTAAGCATACATTTTATTTTCTCTCTTAAGACATGGAGAATCCACAACGTCATTTCAATTACTAGTGGGATCCAATACTAAAGCTAGAGGACATGGAATGAACAGGGAGGGAGAACAAGACAGCCGGCCTAAACCGAAGGCACCACCGTTTGAAGAACTTTTCTCCCAAAGGAAGCCTCAGCCGAGGCAAAAGTATCAAATTTGTAAAATTTTGAAAAAGTATGCAGAGAGGTCCGTAGCCGCCTTGCAAATCTGTTCCACAGAAGCTTATTTTTTTAAAGCCCAAGATGAGGAGACAGCCCTAGTAGAATGAGTCGTAATTCTCTCAGGACGCCACTGTCCAGCAGTCTCAAAAGCAAAACGAATCATACTTTTCAATCAGAGGGAAAGCGAAGTAGAGGAGGCCTTCTGACCCTTCCACTTTCCAGAGAAACAAACAAAAAGGGCAGAAGACTGGTATGCTAAACCAAAATCCCAAGGAACCACCAGAGCATCTATCAGTACAGCCTGAGGATCTCTTGACCTTGAACTGTACCTTGGAAGCTTAGCGTTCTGACGAGACACCATCAGATCCAACTCTGGCACCCCCCACTTGAGGATTAATCTAGAGAACACCTCCGGATGGAGAGTCCACTCCCCAGGATGAAAGGTCTGTCTGCTCAGAAAATCCGCTCCCAGTTGTCCACTCCTGGAATGTGGATGGCAGATAGGAGACAATTGTGAGCTTCCGCCCACTGAATCATGCAAGTCACCTCCTTCATAGCCAAGGAACTCCGATTTCCTCCTTGATGGTTGATGTAAGCCACTGAGGTGATGTCAGATTGGAATCTGATAAACCGGACAAAAGACAACTGAGGCCAAGCCATCAAGGCATTTAAGATCGCTCTCAATTGCAAGATGTTTATTGGAAGAGAATACTCCTCCCGAGTCCACAGGCCTTGAGCTTTTAACGAGTCCCAGAATGCTCCCCAGCCTAGCAGGCTGGTGTCCGTGGTCACAATCACCCAGGAGGGTCTCCAGAAGCATGTGCCCTAAGACAGATGATCCTGAGAAATCCACCACGAGAAAGTCTCTTGTTAAAGGGACATTAAACCCAAAAATATTCTTTCATGATTCAGATAGAGAATACCATTTTTTAAGTTTCCAATTTACTTCTATTATCAAATATATTTAATTCTAATGATATTCTTTGTTGAAGAGATACCTAGGAAGGTAGTGTGCACATGCCTGAGGAAATACATGACAGGAAATAGTGCTGCCATCTAGTGCTCCTGCTAATGTATAACATTGTTGCAAAACTGCTGCCATATAGTGCTGCAGACACGTGCACTCTTGAGCTTACATTTCTGCTTTTCAACAAAGGATAACAAGAAAACAAAGAAAATACGATACTAAATTATAAGTTGTTTAAAATGTTATGTTCTATCTGAATCATAAAAGAAAAAAAATTGGGTTTTATTTCCCTTTAATGGATCCAGATCTATCTTCTGAGATAAATCTGAATGGTCTCCGTTCCATTGCCTGAGCATGCATAGTTGAAGAGCTCTCAAATGGAATTGAGCAAAAGGGATGATGTCCTTGGAAGCAACCATCAGGCCAATTACCTCCATGCATAGAGCAACAGTAGACTGGAGAGAGAGGCAGGAAGAGAGAAGTTTGGATTTTCTGACCTCCATCAGATAAAACCTTCATAGATAGGGAATCTATAATGGTCCATAAGAAACACACCCTTGTAGTTGAAAGAAGTGAACTTTTCTCCAGATTCAGTTTCCATCCGTGGGAATGTAGCAAAGACAACAAGATCTCTGTATGAGAGTTTGCTAGTTGAAAAGATGACGCCTGAACCAATATGTTGTCCAGGTAAAGCGCCACCGCAATTCCCTGAGACCTGACACCTGCCAAGAGAGCCCCCAGAACCTTTGTGAAGATTCTGGGCGCTGTGGCAAGGCCAAACGGAAGAGCAACAAATTGAAAGTGCTTGTCTAGAAAAGCAAATCTCAGGAACTGGTGATGATGCCTGTGAATGGTAACATGAAGATGCGTGTCCTTCAGGTCTATGGTCGTCATGAACTGACCCTCTTGGAGGAAAGGAAGAATGGAACAAATGGTTTTCATTTTGAAGGACGGAACCCTGAGAAATTTGTTGAGACATTTTAGTTCTAAAATAGATCGAAAAGTTCCCTCTTTTTTGGGAACCACAAATAGATTTGAATAGAATCCTAGACCCTGTTCCATTACTGGGACTGGAACAATTACTCCCAGGGAGGAAAGGTGCTGAACGCAGTTTAAGAATGCCTCTCTTTTTACCTGATCGGCAGATAATCTTGAGAGGAGGAATCTGCCCCTGGGAGGACAAGTCTTGAACTCTATTTTGTAACCCTGTGATACTTTGTCCACAGCCCAAGGATCTGGGACATTGCGTATCCATGCTGATCGAAACAAAGAGAGTCTGCCCCCCACTTGATCCAATCCCGGACCGGGGGCAGACCCTTCATGCTGATTTAGTCTCAGATGAAGGTTTATTTGATTGCTTCCCATTGTTCCAAGACTGATTGGGTCTCCAAGAGGACTTATACTGCTCCGGCTTGGAGGAGGAAGAGGAAGACTTTTGATCTTTGAAGTTAGGAAATGAACAAAAATTTGAATTTTGGCGATCTATTCTTCTCGTCTTGTGGTAGAAAAGACCCATTTCCCACTAGTAATTTCAGAAATTATCTCCACCAGACCAGGACCAAACAGGGTCTTACCCTTGTAAGGTAGCGACAGGAGCTTGGACTTCTTGGCTCCCAGTCTAATGACTTGCATGTTAGCATAAGAGATAAAGGAATTGGCCAGTTTGAGAGCCTTAATCCTATCTTGGATCTCCTGTAGCAGAGTCTCCTCTAAAATCAATACGGACAAAACATCACAATAATAAGATGCTGCACTTGTTACTGTGGCAATACAAACTGCAGGTTGCCATTTTAGACCCTGATGAACATACATTTTCTTTAACTAAGCCTCCAGCTTCTTGTCCATGGGATCCTTAAAAGAACAGCTATCCTCTATATGAATCGTGGTTCTCTTGGCCAGAGTAGAAATAGCTCCTTCTACCTTCTCCGAATAGAGTCAGCAACAGGAAACATCTTTTTAAAGACAGGAGACGGGGAAAAATGAATCCCTGGCTTGTCCCATTCCTGTGCAATGATCTCTGACACACGGTCTGGAACTGGAAACACTTCCACAGAGGAAGGAATATCATAGTATTTGTTAAGCTTACTAGAGTTTTTAGGAGTGACAGTAACAGAAAAATCAGAGTCGTCCAAAGTAGCCAGTACCTCTTTTAGAAGTAAACAAAGGTGTTCAAGCTTAAATCTGAAGTTTACTTCTTCAGAATCAGTCAAAGGATTTATACTGTTAGAATCTGAGATTTCACCCTCAAAAGCTACTGAGGTATCCTCCTCGTCAGACTTATGGGGGAGGTCAACCTTCAAGCAGCAGATGGAACAGACACCTTATTATCAGACATATGCTTTGATTTCCTCTTGCGCTTCCCTATCATCGGAAAAGCAGATAAAGCCGCAGACACCGCAAAAGATATCTATGCAGCAAAATCTACAGACAAATACACGCCTCCAGGAGGCTGAAAGAAACCGCAGGGCACTGTATGTGATGCCATTTAGGCTTGTGACGTTTGAGGAGAAAGCTGTGGCATATCCTGAACAGCATTATCCTGAGAGACTATAGGCTCAGAAGGGAGTAATTTATCCTTAGCTTTTAAGGTCCTATCTAACATTTATCAAAAGAATCAGACCCCTGTTCAGAGTCCATAGTTAAATTAAATTTCAAAAATTGAGTAATAAAAATAATTTGCAAAAAAAACAAGTACTGCTACTTTAAATTAGTGCAAGAAAACGCTAAGACCTAATTAGGGAAAAAATACAAAATTTGCACCTCTACACCTCAGACAGTCTGAGGTACCCTACCTGAACCTGCAAAATGTATCCCCAAGCACGAAAATAGCAGAAGAGCGGGAAGTCACGTGAGCGGCAGTAAAAAGAACTGCACAACAAGATAAAAGCGTGCGTTCCTGCCCTTAATAGTAAAAACGGAAAATAGCCATTAAAATAAATTACATGTCTACTACCAATAAAAAAGTTTTTGCCACAAGGTCAACAGTCCCATAAAACATAAGGGAAAGTATTAACCCCTTAGTCTCCACATACCACAAGTGCCTGCCCACTGCCCCAAAAAAATCCTTACTAAAGGATTACATATGTCCCATGAACGAAATGCATAATCTATAGTGCAAGACTCCAGTACCTAGGAGGCAAGAGCACCTACCTGCATATCCAGCTGTCGGTCAGAAAGACAGCTCACCAGGTATGAAAAGACACATACTCCTATCAGAGACCTGAAGAAAAAGAGAGAACATAGTAACCAACTCTGGCTTTCTGTAACAGGGGTAGCAAATATGTTAGAAAACAAAGCAAGGACAACCTCACCACTTTCTAACTGCTTAAAAGCCACCACTACTCTTACTCAAGAGATTGACGTGGACTCAGCTAAACCCAAATCCTTGCCTGCAGAGAAAAGTACCCAGAAAAGGAATAAAATCTTCAGACACCAACTTCACATCCTCCATTGACAGAAGCAAAGAGAATGACTGGGGGTTATGGGTAAGGGAAGTGACACTTAACAACTTTGCTGGGGTGCTCTTTGCCTCCTCCTGCTGGCCAGGAGTGAATATCCCACTAGTAATTGGAATGACGTCGTGGACTCTCCATGTCATAGGAAAGAAAAACTTTTTTGGGGGGTTTCATGTTTCTTTAAACTCGCACAACCACCTTCCTTATTCAAGGAACCAATCTGGATATGTTACTGGAGCAGACGACACATCACTGTCAAATTTGTATTTGTATACAGTACCTTATCTTATCTCCTCTGGTGAGACCAGTTACGGACAGATATATATCAGGGTTAGGCTTGTGAACTCTGCAGTGTGACCTTACAAGCATCAGCATAGTAAAAGGCCTTCTGCCCCACTAAACACCTGTACTAGTGATATTTTCCTATGGGCTTTCATAACCCACTCACCTTGCACATACATTAGATTGCAACACTGTGACTGCAATATAGGAGCCCTTCAGAGTATTCAACAACAAAAAAATCCATATATATATATACATACATATACAGTTGTGCTCATAAGTTTACATACCCTGGCAGAATTTATGATTTCTTGGCCATTTTTCAGAGAATATGCATGATAACACAAAAACTTTTCTTTCACTCATGGTTAGTGTTTGGCTGAAGCCATTTATTATCAATCAACTGTATTTACTCTTTTTAAATCCTAATAACAGAAACTACCCAAATGACCCTGATCAAAAGTTTACATACCCTGATGATTTTGGCCTGATAACATGCACACAAGTTGACACAAAGGGGTTTGAATGGCTATTAAAGGTAACCACCCTCACCTGTGATCTGTTTGCTTGTAATTAGTGTGTCAACAAACTCAAAACAAAGTATTAGCAGCGCAACTAGAAGGAGAGGGGTGTGGCAAAAAATTTTGACCAGGTATGCAGGTAATAACAAAATCAATAATGAATGATAAATGTATCTACAGCAGACAATAATGCATACTATATGTTACGTAGAAAGTGAAGCAAAGATGATACAATACTATATAAAGAATATAAATGAATATATGTTATACCTTTAAGAGTAAATTGCACATCCTAAAATGCTATATGCTAAAATATATAAAAATACGTGCCTATATCTAAAATGGATGTTGACCAATATATGACAATAAAATACCCAAAATGTGAATCGAACAGGATCAAAGGGGAATCATTTTACCACTTCCACAAGCTGAGGGTTAGAATACAGTATTAGCAATAGTTCAGGGCAGTCCAAACATTAACTGGGAATTCCAACTGTTTCCAAAATGATCCCTGGAACCTTGATCCACAGGCTGTAGCTGCTTTCAGAGGTGTGCCACCCAACACTCTCTATACAGCAATCCTATTGAGAAAGAAACAAGCGCAAGCCCATATCAAGGTAGACGTTATATGCTTTATACCACACACTGGGGTTAAAAACACTTACAAGATAAAAAAGGTAACAAGCCTGTATCCCAATCACGGAAGAATAGTGGAACGTATTAGCGTCTTAGTCCAAATACCGGTCTCTAGTATCTTTCAGTAAGTTGACACCAAGTTTGTTCCTGTTGTTTGTTAGTTTCAATGGAGCACCACAAAGCTCCGCCCCAACGCATTTCGTCCGCCCTATGCAAACTTTTTCAAGAGGATACTTGGTTATGCTTTTGGCTACTTAACGTGCCCTTAAATTACTACTATTTCCTTTCTATTGGCTGCTGAACGGCCAATCCGGTGTAGCAATCCGGACAAGCCTCACTTTATGGGCATTACTGAACATCATCGTGACGTTATCCAATCGGATATCCAGATGAACGCTGCATCATCGTTGTTTACGCTCGATCAGCGGTATCATTGTTGTTAAACAATCAAATGACAATTAAAAGTCACAATAGCGATACACACAGTGGCCTAAACAGCGAAACTTGACAGATTCAAAAGAATGTTCATTTCAAACATCATTTAGAACGGGCAGCAAATTAATCTATCTGAACATCCTATAATACAACCATATTTTTGGCATGTTAAAACCTATTACATAGCATATATAATAAAATTGTAATAAATGATGAAAGGTACACCATTCCTACTGTGAAACATGGAGGTGGATCGCTAATGTTGGGGGATGTGTGAGCTACAAAGGCACAGGAAATTTGGTAAGAATTGATGGCAAGATGAATACAGTATGTTATCAAACAAAACTGCTCATTTTCCATTTCTTGATTAGATTTTGAACACTGCTGATTTGCATTCTCAATTCCTTGGATATCTTTTTATATCCCTTTCCTGTTTTATACAGTTCAACTACCTTTTCCCGCAGATCCTTTGACAATTCTTCTGCTTTCCCCATGACTCAGAATCCAGAAACATCAGTGCAGCACTGGATGAAATATGCAAGGGTCTGTCAGGAGTCCAGAAACTCATTGACCTTTTATACACAGGCCAAAATCACCAGGGTATGTAAACTTTTGATCAGGGTCATTTGGGTAGTTTCTGTTGTCATTATGATTTAAAAAGAGTAAACACGGTTGATTGATAATAAATGGCTTCAGCCAAACACTAACCATGAGTGAAAGAAAAGTTTTTGTGCTATTATTCATACTCTCTGAAAAACGGCCAAGAAATCATAAATTCTGCCAGGGTATGTAAACTTATGAGCACAACTGTATATATATATATATATATATATATATATATATATATATATATATATATATATATACATACATACATACATACATACATACATACATACATACATACACACACACACATACATACACAGTACATACGGTTTAAAGATTCCAAAAAGTGTGTGCCTGGATTGCAAAACAATGTACATTTTACTAACAAAATAACTGTATTAAATGCTTTTGAAACATTTATTTTCTATGCAATTGAGTCAATAATATCTGATACTTATATAAAAATTGACTTTAATGTACTTTTAATCTACGAGAAAGTTGTTCCTCAGCTTATTCACTTCCAGGTATTTCACATTTTCAAGTCTAATCTTTTAAGCTAATACATTAACCAAGTCTACAAATACAAATAATTAGGTCTTGTGGATTTAATAAGAATAACTAAGAATTACCACAAAACGCATCTCCATTCTGGTAATTTTTGCCGTTCTGGACGTCCTCCTCATTTTGCACTGTAGATACATGCTTTGCTGAAGCACATCCCATGTTTTCCTCAGTCAGCTCCAGACTGACTGATTGGTAAAAACATTTCTATTAAGGGTTTATTAAGCCTTGCCAGTACCGCGAGACGATGACCAACATTGTGGGACACCTTGACTACCTGTGAGAAAAAATAAAATAAAACAGTTTATTCAGATGCTATACTGAGATTCTTTTGCTTCATCAAACAACTTAAAAAAATGACAAATCTCTTATTTAGCAGTGCTCCCAACTGCCCAGGATATTGCATAATTGTCATGGGTTGGTTGCTTTGCTCAGTACAGTAGTCTCCTTCCAGACAAATGTCCGTTGGTTCCAAAGCAAAGCTGGAATTTGCCAGAGCTCCGTCCACACCCTAGGCTCTACCTGCCCACATCACACCTACATTAAACTTTAGGGCAAATGGCATGTCCCAGCGCCACGCACACCCCAGGGTCCAACCAACTCTATCTCTCATCTCCAAATCTAGGAAAGCTTTTTGGAAATGTTGGGAAGATATAGGTGGACACACAAGTCAATTAATGCAATCCTACAACAAACTTAAAAAGGACAGGAAACCCATATGTTTTTTCATGATTCAGATAGAGTTACAATTTACTTCATTCTCTTTGTATATTTTGTTGAAATGCAAGTAGGTAGGCTCAGGAGCATGAACATGTTTGAAGAACTATATGGCAGTAGTTTTACAAGAACACTTTTAACAATGTTATATATCTGCAAGAGAAGTGATTGTCATATAGTGTTCCAGACATACAAAACAGGTTCCAATTATGTTCAACATGTGCAAATTTGGATGGAGACACTGTAAAGCTCCTCAAATATATCCAAACACACACAGCACAATGGCATGAATAAGGGTGAATAGCCTAAAACATCGCCATGTTGGCTGTGACCGTTATGGTTCAATAACGACAAACAAACACATGCATGGCTATCCTTGGCCAGTATTTTATTCTATAACAAGACAACAGAAATGTCTTGTTATTAAATGTGTCTACTGACTCTTTAATGCGTATGGAGGCTTGTCCCGGTCTACAAATAGAACCATGGTAGTTGCCCCTATCAACCAAGAAGCAATTGATGTAAACATGCACATCTATTAAAACTCTTTTGTAACAATCATTATATAATATTGTAGCTTATTTTAAAACAATTACCATTTCTTTAGATGTATAATAGAAGTGTTTTGAAGCTAGTACCAACACCTGTACTGAACATTTCAATATTGCAGTAGTAGCTATAGAAAAGTAATGGCAACAAGAGGCAGCAGCAGAAATCAACAGCCTGTGGTGGTGATAATTTGCATACAAAGAGAGAAGCGCTCTACCAGGAACGAACAACAGCTCAGTGGCTTGTTCTATGGCGATTTACCACCCGGAAGCAGCCTCTTTTAGACCAGTGTGCTTTTCACAGAAGAAAACTTTCCTGAAGTATATCAGTCTGATCCTGCCAAGTAAGGTCAGTCCAGCCCCGAAATACCAGGCAATTCTCCTCTGAACAAGGAACATGACAACCCCAGACGATCGTTTCGGCCTCCTATGGGCCTCGTCAGTGAGGTGCAGCCACATTCCTCTAAGCACACTGGGCAAGGAGTCCACGTCTGGTTTCCCCCATCACCCATAGGGAGACTTCCCCAGGGTCATAATAATTTGCATACAAAGAGAGAAGCGCTCTACCAGGAACGAACAACAGCTCAGTGGCTTGTTCTATGGCGATTTACCACCCGGAAGCAGCCTCTTTTAGACCAGTGTGCTTTTCACAGAAGAAAACTTTCCTGAAGTATATCAGTCTGATCCTGCCAAGTAAGGTCAGTCCAGCCCCGAAATACCAGGCAATTCTCCTCTGAACAAGGAACATGACAACCCCAGACGATCGTTTCGGCCTCCTATGGGCCTCGTCAGTGAGGTGCAGCCACATTCCTCTAAGCACACTGGGCAAGGAGTCCACGTCTGGTTTCCCCCATCACCCATAGGGAGACTTCCCCAGGGTCATAATAATTTGCATACAAAGAGAGAAGCGCTCTACCAGGAACGAACAACAGCTCAGTGGCTTGTTCTATGGCGATTTACCACCCGGAAGCAGCCTCTTTTAGACCAGTGTGCTTTTCACAGAAGAAAACTTTCCTGAAGTATATCAGTCTGATCCTGCCAAGTAAGGTCAGTCCAGCCCCGAAATACCAGGCAATTCTCCTCTGAACAAGGAACATGACAACCCCAGACGATCGTTTCGGCCTCCTATGGGCCTCGTCAGTGAGGTGCAGCCACATTCCTCTAAGCACACTGGGCAAGGAGTCCACGTCTGGTTTCCCCCATCACCCATAGGGAGACTTCCCCAGGGTCATAATAATTTGCATACAAAGAGATGTATCTATATCTGTAAGACTGTATCTGTAAGGCTGCATCTGTATCTGTAAGGCTGTATCTGTATCTGTAAGGCTGTATCTGTAAGGCTGTATCTGTATCTGTAAGACTGTATCTGTATCTGTAAGGCTGTATCTGTAAGGCTGTATCTGCAAGAGAAGTGATTGTCATATAGTGTTCCAGACATACAAAACAGGTTCCAATTATGTTCAACATGTGCAAATTTGGATGGAGACACTGTAAAGCTCCTCAAATATATCCAAACACACACAGCACAATGGCATGAATAAGGGTGAATAGCCTAAAACATCGCCATGTTGGCTGTGACCGTTATGGTTCAATAACGACAAACAAACACATGCATGGCTATCCTTGGCCAGTATTTTATTCTATAACAAGACAACAGAAATGTCTTGTTATTAAATGTGTCTACTGACTCTTTAATGCGTATGGAGGCTTGTCCCGGTCTACAAATAGAACCATGGTAGTTGCCCCTATCAACCAAGAAGCAATTGATGTAAACATGCACATCTATTAAAACTCTTTTGTAACAATCATTATATAATATTGTAGCTTATTTTAAAACAATTACCATTTCTTTATATGTATAATAGAAGTGTTTTGAAGCTAGTACCAACACCTGTACTGAACATTTCAATATTGCAGTAGTAGCTATAGAAAAGTAATGGCAACAAGAGGCAGCAGCAGAAATCAACAGCCTGTGGTGGTGGAAGAGAGTCCAGACCATTTGAAAGGATGTTACTGCGGCAGCTTTGAATAAAATTAACTCTTATTTTTAAACCAGGTTAATGATATTGGAGAACATTCTCTGCTGTGTCTAAATTGGAATATTAATGACATTATTACTATTAAATAATATAGATCCTTCTATGCCAGTAGGGACCCATTATATGCATAAGCAGACAGAAACCAGGGTCTTCCTAAAACCCAGTGATTTTAAGTTAAAGGGACATTATACACTCATTTTTTCTTTGCATAAATGTTTTGTAGATGATCTTTTTTTAAAATAAATGTATAGTTTTGCTTATTTTTAAATAACATTGCTCTGATTTTCAGACTCCTAACCAAGCCCCAAAGTTTTATGTGAATACCGTCAGCTACCTTCTCCAGCTTGCTCCTGTTTGTGTAAAGGGTCTTTTCATATGCAAAAGAAGGGGGAGGGGGGAGTGTCTGATATTTCCCACTTGCAGTGGGCTTTCCAGCTACCTTTTCAACAGAGCCAAACTGACAGCTTTTAAGTAAGTTTTTAAACCATTTTATACTGGATTTTTATATCAGTATCTGTGCATCTTATTCTTTATAGTAGTGTCTATTATATGCAGTTATATGAAAATGAGTGTATACTGTCCCTTTAATTCTCATAAAGGTTTATAAGCCAAAGTGTGAAACTGAAGTTCCATGAGAAAATAAAGGTCATAAAATGTGACACTGATTGTTTGCAGGAAAATGCAATTAAATGGCTTTTAAACTGTCATATTCACTCCCCAGACTTAGCTAAGATATTTGCCCTCTCTCAGAAGAGGTTTTATGAACTTGGAAATAAATGACCATATTAAAGTCTCACGATGTCTATTTGTGAAAACCAAATCTCTCTATTGCTAGTGTACATGCATGTGTGTGTGCAAGAGGGTATTTGTGTGTGTGCAAGAGGGTATTTGTGTGTGTGCAAGAAAGTATTTGTGTGTGTGCAAGAGGGTATTTGTCTGTGTGCAAGAGGGTATTTGTGTGTGTGCAAGAGGGTATTTGTGTGTGTGCAAGAAAGTATTTGTGTGTGTGCAAGAGGGTATTTGTGTGTGTGCAAGAGGGTATTTGTGTGTGTGCAAGAAAGTATTTGTGTGTGTGCAAGAGGGTATTTGTGTGTGTGCAAGAGGGTATTTGTATGTGTGCAAGAGGGTATTTGTGTGTGTGCAAGAGGGTATTTGTGTGTGTGCAAGAAAGTATTTGTGTGTGTGCAAGAGGGTATTTGTGTGTGTGCAAGAGGGTATTTGTGTGTGTGCAAGAAAGTATTTGTGTATGTGCAAGAGGGTATTTGTATGTGTGCAAAAGGGTATTTGTGTGTGTGCAAGAGGGTATTTGTGTGTGTGCAAGAAAGTATTTGTGTGTGTGCAAGAGGGTATTTGTGTGTGTACAAGAGGGTATTTGTGTGTGTGCAAGAAAGTATTTGTGTGTGTGCAAGAAAGTATCAGTGTGTGTGCAAAAGGGTATTTGTGTGTGTGCAAGAGGGTATCAGTGTGTGTGCAAGAGGGTATTTGTGTGTGCGCAAGAGGGTATCAGTGTGTGTGCAAGAGGGTATTTGTGTGTGTTCAAGAGGGTATTTGTGTGTGTGCAAGAGGGTATTTGTGTGTGTGCAAGAGGGTATTTGTGTGTGTGCAAGAGGGTATTTGTGTGTGCAAGAGGGTATTTGTGTGTGTGCAAGAGGGTATTTGTGTGTGTGCAAGAGGGTATTTGTGTGTGTGCAAGTTGTGTGTGCAAGAGGGTATTTGTGTGTGTGCAAGAGGGTATCAGTGTGTGTGCAAGAGGGTATTTGTGTGTGTGCAAGAGGGTATTTGTGTGTGTGCAAGAGGGTATTTGTGTGTGTGCAAGAGGGTATTTGTGTGTGTGCAAGAGGGTATTTGTGTGTGCAAGAGGGTATTTGTGTGTGTGCAAGAGGGTATTTGTGTGTGTGCAAGAGGGTATTTGTGTGTGTGCAAGAGGGTATTTGTATGTGTGCAAGAGGGTATTTGTATGTGTGCAAGAGGGTATTTGTGTGTTTGCAAGAGGGTATTTGTGTGTGTGCAAGAGGGTATTTGTGTGTGTGCAAGAGGGTATTTGTGTGTGCAAGAGGGTATTTGTGTGTGTGCAAGAGGGTATTTGTGTGTGCAAGAGGGTATTTGTGTGTGTAAAACTTGTGGTTGTATTTAAAGGGACAGTATACACTCATTTTCATATAACTGCATGTAATACACTACTATAAAGAATAATATGCACAGATATCGATTTAAAAATCCAGTAGACAACATTTTAAAAATGTACTTAGAAGCTCCCAGTTTAGCCCTGTTGATGAGATTAGACTGGGACATCCATTGAAAGGGGCTGGGAAAGCAGAAAAAGAAGACACTCTCCACCTCCCCTGCATATGAAAAGACCCACAACACAAGCAGGAATCTGTAGACATCAGTATACATCTAAAACTTTGGGGCTTGGTTAGGAGTCTGAAAATCAGCACAATGTTATTTCAAAATAAGCAAAACTATAGATTGTTACAGAAACACTACCAGATGAGTTGTATAAATGGATCATCTACAAACCTTGTATGCAAAGAAAACTCTAATGTACAATGTCACTTTAAAGGGCCATTATACACTCATTTTTTCTTTGCATAAATGTTTTGTAGATGATCTATTTATATAGCCCATAACGCTTGTTTTTTTAAAATAAATGTATAGTTTTGTTTATGTTTAAATAACATTGCTCTGATTTTCAGACTCCTAACCAAGCCCCAAAGTTTTATGAGAATACCGTCAGCTACCTTCTCCAGCTTGCTCCTGTTTGTGTAAAGGGTCTTTTCATATGCAAAAGCAGGGGGAGGGGGGGAAAGTGTCTTATTTACCACTTGCAGTGGGCTTTCCAACTACCTTTTCAACAGAGCCAAACTGACAGCTTCTAAGTAAGTTTTTAAACAGTTTTATACTGGATTTTTATATCAGTATCTGTGCATCTTATTCTTTATAGTAGTGTCTATTACATACAGCTATATGAAAATGAGTGTATACTGTCCCTTTAATTAATATGTCTCCCAGAATAACCTTGGGAAATCTGTGGCTCCTCTACTTGCCACTTCCCAGACACCCCCATTCATACAAACCCTTCTCAATTTGCATTTATTATATAATTTGTTTTGTTCTCTTGTTATCGTTTGTTAAAAAGGTTACCTATGTAGGTTGTAGGCTCAGGAACTGATGATTGGTGGCTGTACAAATATGCCTCATGTTATTAGGTCTCCCAATACATTCAGCTATCTCCCAGTAGTGCATTGCTGCTCCTTCATCAAAGGATACCAAGAGAATGAAGCAAATTAAATATTAGAAGTCAATTGAAAGTCGTTTAAAATTGTATTCTCTATCTGAATCTTGAAAGAAAAAAAAATTGGGTTTCATGTCACTTTGATTAAACATTTGTTCAGTATGGAAATCTTTTTGTAATTAAAAGGTACATGAAGGTAAAAATGTAACTTTCTACTTTGAAACAGAGCATGCAATTAAAAAGAAAAGAGGAACAGCTAAATGAAAGGAAACAAATAATTGAAAGTGTTATTGCATTGTCTTTCATTGCACATTTATTGATTATGCAGTTCTGCTGTATGTAATGGTCCTTTAACTGCTGACATATGTCTATATATGTATAGTATATGTCCCTTTAAATAAGTTTTACTAGTTCAGTCATTGGGAATAGTCAAGGGTCTTTAAAGGGACATTAACGCTAAATAAATAATTGTTTGAATGATGTATTCAGAGGAAAGATTAGCCTGAGAATAATGTGTATATGTATTTTTAAAAATTATATTAGTTGGTTAAATATTGAAAAAAATAAGGGTAAAGATAATGTCCGTAAAGCAGTGGGTGCTGCCATATTGTAACTTAGGTTACTTTTTTCTGCTGAGGCCAATTAGGATGGTTATAAACGGCTTACTAGCGTGTTTTTGACAGTTGTGTAGTTTTACCTGGGCTCCTGGCCTCCCTTCTTCTAAGGGTTTTTCTAAATCTGGCGAGGGTGGCACAGCCAATCATAACCTGTACTGCCTGCCCAATACACAACATGGGAGAGTTCTCTCTCTTGCTGCTTTAGTGACTTCTCATTGGCTGGTCATGTATCTGCGGTAGCGCTGACTGAGTGCTCATTGAGACATCCGCTTCACTAAAGCAGAGCAGTGAGAGCATGCATAGCGCATACGGCCCCTAGAAACTAGCTTATGGAGAGCACAAATGGAGGCGTTTTGTTGTCAGTTAATAGGATTTTTCATTGATCTGAAAGCAAAAATAAACAACAAAATAGAATCTTCTTAAGAAACCTAGGCCGGACACAGCCTTAGCACCAACTGCCATATCCTGATATCCAGATTATGGGGTTGTATATAGGAGCAAAGCAATAGCCTACATTTCATTTACTGTACATTCAAAATCATCTGTATAACTCAATTATTGCACCTAGAACTGTAATGTACCCCAATACTGTACTTGTTTGTTTGTGTATGTAATGCACCCCTGTAATGTTTTATTATTACTTGTATAGCGCTGCGTAATCTGCTGGCGCTTTATAAATACCGGATAATAATAATAAATAATAATCTGGAAAACCATCTGGAAAGAAGGACTGTATATATTGTTAAAAAAAAGACATCATTGGGCGATCATTACATTTTAAAAAAGTGCAAAAAAGGTAAAACTAAAATCCCAACTCAGTTGATCTCAACATTTACAAACTTTGTGGACCAATGCAATACCCCTGATATATATATATATATATCGAACAATGGACTATAATCATTCAAAAGTATTTTCCCAAAGAAGAAAGCGGAGTCACATAATTAACAATTACTACAAATGAGTCTGTAAAGGAATCAATATCTCATTCCACATAAAAATGACAAAAGCATAATAATATGATCAAATCCCAAAAATCCCAGAATATTTAAGACAATTGTGTGCATTCTCCAAGAGAACAACTATGAATGCTGGAAATTTTCCATACAATGACCTGCAATCAACCTTAAATCACCAGGTCAAGCTATTCACTGTAGGAATTTTCAAGCAGTTGGTGAAATGTAGGCGAACAGGGCACAAGACTGAAGGTTACATCAGTAATGGTAATCATCTCTACCATGCCCAAAGTAGCTCTGAAATGATGGACCAGAAGATGAACACGAGAGATCATCAACTAGGGGGGAAGGAGTCTTATGTCTCTTGCAAAAACATTTCTCAAAGCAAAAAGAACATGGTTAGTGTAGTGCGTCAATGCAGCATATTTTGAGATTATGGGACAGCACACAAGAAGTCAGTAGGAGTTTAAGTTTTTATAAGGTGTCAAGTCACAGTTGATGCAACCAGTACCTAGAAATAGATTTAATAAAGTTCTGTTGTATGATGAGCTAAATCACAGAGAATGTAACTTGTGTCAATAACCTCATTAAAAACACCTGGAGCAATGGGGTCAGACTCCCTCTCACGCAGTCAGAGCATAGTGAGGTTTGCTCATTGAAGACATTGGTGATAGGGAAAATATCCGGGGACTAAAGATAATAAAGATGGAAGTCAAAATGAAACGTTCCTGACTCTGATAGAACAAAGATTTTTATAAGTTGTTCTGTTACTTGTTTTAGCAAATTTACCTCTTCCCCTTGGTTTCATATATTGAACCTTTGAGCATACTGAGGACTGAGCATGTATCTTGCGCACTATATTCAAATGTATAAAAAAACGTTGTTACAAACATTGTTGCAGACACAGCTTGTTCTATTACATGTACATGTTCGCAAGGAAGGAGTTCAATTTCAACAAAGGAAACTAAAAGAAAATATTAAATTTGATAACAAAAGTAGATTTGAAAGTTTTTGTTGTGTTTTTTCAAACTGCAGTTCTACCTGAATTATGAAAGTTTCATTTGACTTCAGTGTCCCTTTAATGTTGTGTATCAGTTACTGCTAGCAACATTACAGAATTATTATTATGATCTCTGCCTATTGCTTTGGGTCCACAGCTCCATATTTCCAAAGGAAACACAGTTCTGTCGCTTTTGCAAAGTCTTTAAACCCTCAGCACTGCAAGGCCCTTCTTTTAAGGTAAGATGAGAACAACTGCATCAGTCAGTAAAACCCATGCTGCCTTACAGATACAGTCTTACAGATACAGTCTTACAGATACAGCCTTACAGATACAGATACAGTCTTACAGATACAGATACAGTCTTACAGATACAGATACAGTCTTACAGATACAGATACAGTCTTACAGATACAGCCTTACAGATACAGATACAGATACAGCCTTACAGATACAGATACAGCCTTACAGATACAGCCTTACAGATACAGATACAGTCTTACAGATACAGCCTTACAGATACAGATACAGTCTTACAGATACAGCCTTACAGATACAGATACAGTCTTACAGATACAGCCTTACAGATACAGATACAGCCTTACAGATACAGATACAGCCTTACAGATACAGCCTTACAAATACAGTCTTACAGATACAGATACAGTCTTACAGATACAGATACAGCCTTACAGATACAGATACAGCCTTACAGATACAGATACAGCCTTACAGATACAGCCTTACAGATACAGCCTTACAGATACAGATACAGTCTTACAGATACAGCCTTACAGATACAGATACAGCCTTACAGATACAGATACAGCCTTACAGATACAGCCTTACAGATACAGATACAGCCTTACAGATACAGCCTTACAGATACAGCCTTACAGATACAGATACAGCCTTACAGATACAGATACAGCCTTACAGATACAGCCTTACAGATACAGTCTTACAGATACAGCCTTACAGATACAGCCTTACAGATACAGCCTTACAGATACAGTCTTACAGATACAGTCTTACAGATACAGCCTTACAGATACAGATACAGCCTTACAGATACAGACTTACAGATACAGATACAGCCTTACAGATACAGCCTTACAGATACAGATACAGCCTTACAGATATAGATACAGCCTTACAGATATAGATACAGCCTTATAGATATAGATACAGCCTTACAGATACAGATACAGCCTTACAGATATAGATACAGCCTTACAGATACAGCCTTACAGATACAGCCTTACAGATACAGATACAGCCTTACAGATACAGCCTTACATATACAGATACAGCCTTACAGATACAGATACAGCCTTACATATACAGATACAGCCTTACAGATACAGTCTTACAGATACAGATACAGCCTTACAGATACAGATACAGCCTTACAGATACAGCCTTACAGATACAGATACAGCCTTACAGATACAGATACAGCCTTACAGATACAGCCTTACAGATACAGCCTTACAGATACAGATACAGCCTTACATATACAGATACAGCCTTACAGATACAGATACAGCCTTACAGATACAGCCTTACAGATACAGATACAGCCTTACAGATACAGATACAGCCTTACAGATACAGCCTTACAGATATAGATACAGCCTTACAGATACAGATACAGCCTTACAGATACAGCCTTACAGATACAGATACAGCCTTACAGATATAGATACAGCCTTACAGATACAGCCTTACAGATACAGATACAGCCTTACAGATACAGACTTACATATACAGATACAGCCTTACAGATACAGCCTTACAGATACAGCCTTACAGATACAGATACAGCCTTACAGATACAGATACAGCCTTACAGATACAGCCTTACAGATACAGATACAGCCTTACAGATACAGCCTTACAGATACAGCCTTACAGATACAGATACAGCCTTACAGATACAGATACAGCCTTACAGATACAGCCTTACAGATATAGATACAGCCTTACAGATACAGCCTTACAGATACAGATACAGTCTTACAGATACAGCCTTACAGATACAGATACAGCCTTACAGATACAGCCTTACAGATACAGATACAGCCTTACAGATACAGCCTTACAGATACAGATACAGCCTTACAGATACAGCCTTACAGATACAGATACAGTCTTACAGATACAGTCTTACAGATACAGCCTTACAGATACAGTCTTACAGATACAGCCTTGCTGATATAGCCTTACAAGATACAGATAAAGCATTACAGATACAGATACAGCCTTACAGATACAGATACAGTCTTACAGATATAGACTTACAGATACAGATAAAGCCTTAGAGATACAGATACAGCCTTACAGATACAGCCTTACAGATACAGATACAGCCTTACAGATACAGCCTTACAGATACAGCCTTACAGATATAGCCGTACATATACCGCCTTACAGATATAGCCTTACAGATACAGCCGTACAAATACAGATACAGCCTTACAGATACAGCTTTACAGATACAGCCGTACAGATATAGCCGTACAGATACAGCCTTACAGATACAGCCTTACAGATATAGACTTACAGATATAGACTTACAGATATAGACTTACAGATACAGATACAGCCTTACAGATATAGACTTACAGATATAGACTTACAGATATAGACTTACAGATACAGCCTTTACAGATACAGCCTTTACAGATACAGCCGTACAAATACAGCCTTACAGATACAGCCTTACAGATACAGCCTTTACAGATACAGCCTTTACAGATACAGATACAGCCGTACAGATACAGCTGTACAGATACAGATACAGCCGTACAGATAAAGCCTTACAGATACAGATACAGCCGTACAGATACAGATGTAAAGATAAAGCCTTTACAGATACAGATACAGCCGTACAGATACAGATACAGCCGTACAGATACAGCCGTACGGATAAAGCCTTACAGATACAGCCGTACAGATACAGATACAGCCTTTACAGATACAAATACAGCCGTACAGATACAGATACAGCCGTACAGATAAAGCCTTACAGATACAGATACAGCCTTACAGATATAGACTTACAGATATAGACTTACAGATATAGACTTACAGATACAGATACAGCCTTACAGATATAGACTTACAGATATAGACTTACAGATATAGACTTACAGATACAGCCTTTACAGATACAGCCTTTACAGATACAGCCGTACAAATACAGCCTTACAGATACAGCCTTACAGATACAGCCTTTACAGATACAGCCTTTACAGATACAGATACAGCCTTACAGATACAGCTGTACAGATACAGATACAGCCGTACAGATAAAGCCTTACAGATACAGATACAGCCGTACAGATACAGATGTACAGATAAAGCCTTTACAGATACAGATACAGCCGTACAGATACAGATACAGCCGTACAGATACAGCCGTACGGATAAAGCCTTACAGATACAGCCGTACAGATACAGATACAGCCTTTACAGATACAAATACAGCCGTACAGATACAGATACAGCCGTACAGATAAAGCCTTACAGATACAGATACAGCCTTACAGATACAGTCTTACAGCTCCAGCCTTACAGATCCAGCCTTACAGATACAGAACAAAGTAGATTAGATAATAGCAGTAAATTGGAAAGTTGTTTAAAATCACATGCTCTGTCTGAATCAAAGTTTGATTTTGAGTTTACTGTTAAACAAACACCTCATGCTTTTGTTAAAATATTGTGCTTTGTACCACATTCCCAAGAGAGGCCAAAAAGCAAAATCTCTAACCTAGATTTCCAACTGCTGCAAACTGCCTAAACCAACTTTTTGATTTGCAGCATTTGCAAGAATTTGCTTTCTGGCCTCTCTATGGATACAAGCAAACCTCTTACACAAAAGCAAAAGGTGCAGTGCCCTGTTATATATCTGTTTTTATTTCCCTGCCTTGTAGTTGTCCCAAGTCGCTGACATTTACTCTGTTCCACAACACCAGCAGCAAGTATTTTTAGTTGCAATATGCAAATGTGTTCTCTTAAAAACTCCCAGCTGTCTCTGCATTTATAGCAGCGCTGGGTTTGTAAAGCCCACACAGTGACGCAGCTCTAGGTAGCTATAAGCAGCTATAAGCATTCTGCCTACCAGCAACTGCCAATAATTGTTGTTATGGAAACGCCTTATTCATTGCTATTTGTTTAGCTACACCCTCTGTCAAATATATCTGAGTATGTTGCAGACCTCCCATGTCAGATGTATTAGAGCTCTGTGTTTAATATCAAATCAAGATAGGCTTTATGGTAGGCCCATGCATCCGGCAGTTTCGCTAGCTGCTGAATGCACAAGGCGACGGCTGCTCGCAGCATTTGGCTCTTTTTGGAGACAGATTTCCTCTTGTGAAAGTGACACAAGATCTGGATTTGCAGAAATCTTACTTACACTTTCACAAGAAGAAATTTGGCTCCGAAAAAGATCCAAAGCCGCAAGCGGTCGCCTTCTTCTGCATTCAGCAGCTACCGAAACTGAAGAATGCATGGGCCTAAAAATTATGGGAAAATTATTAATATTAAGATCTGAAGGTTGCAGAAGTCCCAGATTTTGTAAACGGTTTCCTAAAAAAAGCACAAAATTATTCTGTACTAAAAAATAGAGGTGCGTAATCTCAAATTATAAACAAAAACACAAAGACACTGCGGTATGGGGATCTAAATAGTTTCGCTTTACTATGGGAATAGCAAGATCACGAATGCCATAATAGAAAAGCTTAATGAAACTGAGGTCACAAAGTCACAATTGATATAAAATGACTGAAACAATGTTGCGGAGGACAACGACAAACTCCTGCTAACCCCTTAATTGCCAGAAAGGGGTAATTCCAGTGCTTAACATTCTGCGGTTCAGTGGCAGCTGCAGAAAAATAAAGAAATGTTGGTGGGAACAAAGCAAATTTGAAAATAGAAGTACATTTAAGAAAAAATATAGGGCTACATTACAAGTGGAGCACTAATTAACACTCCTGCTCGAGCGTTAAGCTTTTTGCTCGTCAGGTTGCGCTCATATTATGAGTTGAAAATAAACCCGTTGAGCGCAAAAAGACAAAGTTAGACTATTGCGTGCGAGTTTACATATTCCCCCATACAAGTCAATGGAGAAAATAAGTGGTGAAAAAACAGCCTATTCTTGCACAAATCCGATCACATATTGTCATGTGTGCTAACCTGACATGAAAATATAAATATTTCATATTACAATGGTCTTCACATAGCAGAATATGTTCTATTTATTCATAAATACTTTTTTCTATAATATTTTTATTAAATAATTTTTATTAGATGGTGTTATGTGTGTAACTGTACTGTGTAATGTATATTTATTAGATAGTGTTATTATGTGTGTAACTGTATTGTGTAATGTATATTTATTAGATAGTGTTATTATGTGTGTAACTGTACTGTGTAATTTATATTTATTAGACAGTGATAATATGTGTGTAACTGTACTGTGTAATGCATATTTATTATATGGTGTTATTATGTGTGTAACTGTACTGTGTAATGTATATTTATTAGATAGTGTTATTATGTGTGTAACTGTATTGTGTAATGTATATTTATTAGACAGTGTTAATATGAGTGTAACTGTACTGTGTAATGTATATTTATTAGACAGTGTTAATATGTGTGTAACTGTACTGTGTAATGTATATTTATTAGATAGTGTTATTATGTGTGTAACTGTATTGTGTAATGTATATTTATTAGATAGTGTTATTATGTGTGTAACTGTACTGTGTAATGTATATTTATTAGATAGTGTTATTATGTGTGTAACTGTATTGTGTAATGTATATTTATTAGACAGTGTTAATATGAGTGTAACTGTACTGTGTAATGTATATTTATTAGACAGTGTTAATATGTGTGTAACTGTACTGTGTAATGTATATTTATTAGCTAGTGTTATTATGTGTGTAACTGTACTGTGTAATGTATATTTATTAGATAGTGTTATTATGAGTGTAACTGTACTGTGTAATGTATATTTATTAGATATTGTTAATATGAGTGTAACTGTACTGTGTAATGTATATTTATTAGACAGTGTTATTATGTGTGTAACTGTACTGTGTAATGTATATTTATTAGATAGTGTTATTATGTGTGTAACTGTACTGTGTAATGTATATTTATTAGATGGTGTTATTATAAGTTTAACTGTACTGTGTAATGTATATTTATTAGACAGTGTTATTATGTGTGTAACTGTACTGTGTAATGTATATTTATTAGATGGTGTTATTATGTGTGTAACTGTACTGTGTAATGTATATTTATTAGCTAGTGTTATTATGTGTGTAACTGTACTGTGTAATGTATATTTATTAGACAGTGTTATTATGTGTGTAACTGTACTGTGTAATGTATATTTATTAGATAGTGTTATTATGTGTGTAACTGTACTGTGTAATGTATATTTATTAGATGGTGTTATTATAAGTTTAACTGTACTGTGTAATGTATATTTATTAGACAGTGTTATTATGTGTGTAACTGTACTGTGTAATGTATATTTATTAGATGGTGTTATTATGTGTGTAACTGTACTGTGTAATGTATATTTATTAGATAGTGTTATTATGTGTGTAACTGTATTGTGTAATGTATATTTATTAGACAGTGTTAATATGAGTGTAACTGTACTGTGTAATGTATATTTATTAGATGGTGTTATTATGTGTGTAACTGTACTGTGTAATGTATATTTATTAGATGGTGTTATTATGTGTGTAACTGTACTGTGTAATGTATATTTATTAGACAGTGTTATTATGTATGTAACTGTACTGTGTAATGTATATTTATTAGATGGTGTTATTATGTGTGTAACTGTACTGTGTAATGTATATTTATTAGATAGTGTTATTATGTGTGTAACTGTACTGTGTAATGTATATTTATTAGACAGTGTTAATATGAGTGTAACTGTACTGCGTAATGTATATTTATTAGATGGTGTTATTATGTGTGTAACTGTACTGTGTAATGTATATTAATTAGATAGTGTTATTATGAGTGTAACTGTACTGTGTAATGTATATTTATTAGATGGTGTTATTATGAGTGTAACTGTACTGTGTAATGTATATTTATTAGATAGTGTTAATATGAGTGTAACTGTACTATTTAATGTATATTTATTAGATGGTGTTATGTGTGTAACTGTACTGTGTAATGTATATTTATTAGATAGTGTTATTATGTGTGTAACTGTACTGTGTAATGTATATTAATTAGATAGTGTTATTATGTGTGTAACTGTACTGTGTAATGTATATTTATTAGATAGTGTTATTATGTGTGTAACTGTACTGTGTAATGTATATTTATTAGATGGTGTTATTATGAGTGTAACTGTACTGTGTAATGTATATTTATTAGATAGTGTTATTATGTGTGTAACTGTACTTTGTAATGTATATTTATTAGACAGTGTTATTATGAGTTTAACTGTACTGTGTAATATATATTTATCTGACGGTGTTATTATGTGTGTAACTGTACTGTGTAATGTATATTTATTAGATAGTGTTATTATTAGTGTAACTGTACTGTGTAATGTATATTTATTAGATAGTGTTATTATGTGTGTAACTGTACTGTGTAATGTATATTTATTAGATAGTGTTATTATGTGTGTAACTGTATTGTGTAATGTATATTTATTAGACAGTGTTAATATGAGTGTAACTGTACTGTGTAATGTATATTTATTAGACAGTGTTAATATGTGTGTAACTGTACTGTGTAATGTATATTTATTAGATAGTGTTATTATGTGTGTAACTGTATTGTGTAATGTATATTTATTAGATAGTGTTATTATGTGTGTAACTGTACTGTGTAATGTATATTTATTAGATAGTGTTATTATGTGTGTAACTGTATTGTGTAATGTATATTTATTAGACAGTGTTAATATGAGTGTAACTGTACTGTGTAATGTATATTTATTAGACAGTGTTAATATGTGTGTAACTGTACTGTGTAATGTATATTTATTAGCTAGTGTTATTATGTGTGTAACTGTACTGTGTAATGTATATTTATTAGATAGTGTTAATATGAGTGTAACTGTACTGTGTAATGTATATTTATTAGATATTGTTAATATGAGTGTAACTGTACTGTGTAATGTATATTTATTAGACAGTGTTATTATGTGTGTAACTGTACTGTGTAATGTATATTTATTAGATAGTGCTATTATGTGTGTAACTGTACTGTGTAATGTATATTTATTAGATGGTGTTATTATAAGTTTAACTGTACTGTGTAATGTATATTTATTAGACAGTGTTATTATGTGTGTAACTGTACTGTGTAATGTATATTTATTAGATGGTGTTATTATGTGTGTAACTGTACTGTGTAATGTATATTTATTAGCTAGTGTTATTATGTGTGTAACTGTACTGTGTAATGTATATTTATTAGATAGTGTTATTATGTGTGTAACTGTATTGTGTAATGTATATTTATTAGACAGTGTTAATATGAGTGTAACTGTACTGTGTAATGTATATTTATTAGACAGTGTTAATATGTGTGTAACTGTACTGTGTAATGTATATTTATTAGATAGTGTTATTATGTGTGTAACTGTATTGTGTAATGTATATTTATTAGATAGTGTTATTATGTGTGTAACTGTACTGTGTAATGTATATTTATTAGATAGTGTTATTATGTGTGTAACTGTATTGTGTAATGTATATTTATTAGACAGTGTTAATATGAGTGTAACTGTACTGTGTAATGTATATTTATTAGACAGTGTTAATATGTGTGTAACTGTACTGTGTAATGTATATTTATTAGCTAGTGTTATTATGTGTGTAACTGTACTGTGTAATGTATATTTATTAGATAGTGTTAATATGAGTGTAACTGTACTGTGTAATGTATATTTATTAGATATTGTTAATATGAGTGTAACTGTACTGTGTAATGTATATTTATTAGACAGTGTTATTATGTGTGTAACTGTACTGTGTAATGTATATTTATTAGATAGTGTTATTATGTGTGTAACTGTACTGTGTAATGTATATTTATTAGATGGTGTTATTATAAGTTTAACTGTACTGTGTAATGTATATTTATTAGACAGTGTTATTATGTGTGTAACTGTACTGTGTAATGTATATTTATTAGATGGTGTTATTATGTGTGTAACTGTACTGTGTAATGTATATTTATTAGCTAGTGTTATTATGTGTGTAACTGTACTGTGTAATGTATATTTATTAGACAGTGTTATTATGTGTGTAACTGTACTGTGTAATGTATATTTATTAGATAGTGTTATTATGTGTGTAACTGTACTGTGTAATGTATATTTATTAGATGGTGTTATTATAAGTTTAACTGTACTGTGTAATGTATATTTATTAGACAGTGTTATTATGTGTGTAACTGTACTGTGTAATGTATATTTATTAGATGGTGTTATTATGTGTGTAACTGTACTGTGTAATGTATATTTATTAGATAGTGTTATTATGTGTGTAACTGTATTGTGTAATGTATATTTATTAGACAGTGTTAATATGAGTGTAACTGTACTGTGTAATGTATATTTATTAGATGGTGTTATTATGTGTGTAACTGTACTGTGTAATGTATATTTATTAGATGGTGTTATTATGTGTGTAACTGTACTGTGTAATGTATATTTATTAGACAGTGTTATTATGTATGTAACTGTACTGTGTAATGTATATTTATTAGATGGTGTTATTATGTGTGTAACTGTACTGTGTAATGTATATTTATTAGATAGTGTTATTATGTGTGTAACTGTACTGTGTAATGTATATTTATTAGACAGTGTTAATATGAGTGTAACTGTACTGCGTAATGTATATTTATTAGATGGTGTTATTATGTGTGTAACTGTACTGTGTAATGTATATTAATTAGATAGTGTTATTATGAGTGTAACTGTACTGTGTAATGTATATTTATTAGATGGTGTTATTATGAGTGTAACTGTACTGTGTAATGTATATTTATTAGATAGTGTTAATATGAGTGTAACTGTACTATTTAATGTATATTTATTAGATGGTGTTATGTGTGTAACTGTACTGTGTAATGTATATTTATTAGATAGTGTTATTATGTGTGTAACTGTTCTGTGTAATGTATATTAATTAGATAGTGTTATTATGTGTGTAACAGTACTGTGTAATGTATATTTATTAGATAGTGTTATTATGTGTGTAACTGTACTGTGTAATGTATATTTATTAGATGGTGTTATTATGAGTGTAACTGTACTGTGTAATGTATATTTATTAGATAGTGTTATTATGTGTGTAACTGTACTTTGTAATGTATATTTATTAGACAGTGTTATTATGAGTTTAACTGTACTGTGTAATATATATTTATCTGACGGTGTTATTATGTGTGTAACTGTACTGTGTAATGTATATTTATTAGATAGTGTTATTATTAGTGTAACTGTACTGTGTAATGTATATTTATTAGATAGTGTTATTATGTGTGTAACTGTACTGTGTAATGAATATTTATTAGATAGTATTATTATGTGTGTAACTGTACTGTGTAATGTATATTTATTAGATGTGTTATGTGTGTAACTGTACTGTGTAATGTATATTTATTAGATGTGTTATTATGTGTGTAACTGTACTGTGTAATGTATATTTATTAGATAGTGTTATTATTAGTGTAACTGTACTGTGTAATGTATATTTATTAGTTAGTGTTATTATGTGTGTAACTGTACTGTGTAATGTATATTTATTAGACAGTATTATTATGTGTGTAACTGTACTGTGTAATGTATGTTTATTAGATGGTGTTATTGTGTAACTGTACTGTGTAATGTATATTTATTAGATGGTGTTATTGTGTGTAACTGTACTGTGTAATGTATATTTATTAGATAGTGTTATGTGTGTAACTGTACTGTGTAATGTATATTTATTAGATGGTGTTATTGTGAGTGTAACTATACTTTGTATAGTATTTTTGTTTTCAGAGATTTTTTTATTTCGCAAAAGAATCAACCAGAGCTTTGAAGTTGCGGTAATCATTTTAGCATAACGTTCAACTCTTAATATGAGCTGTAAGCCCGATAAGCGCAAAACCCTGCAATAAACTCCCCTTATCGCTCACGCGAATACGTTTGTGCTCCACTCGTAATCTGACCCTGTATGTTCTGTCGGAATCACAAAAGAACATTTTTGGATTTCATATCCCGTTAAGTCCTAATAGGGAGCAAAGGAAAAGGTTGTGGTGTTTTTGAACTCCCCTTGAACTGTTGAATAATACAGAAGCATTATGAGTTACATGTATCCTAAAATAACTATCATTTTGATATTAATTGCCCATAAATGGAGGAGCAATGAATAAGCTTCTCTATATTTTATAATATATTATAGCATTTTATTATTGCATTATTGCTTGTAAATGTGTGATTAACCGCCGCAAAGGGGTTAAAAATTATAGTAAGTCAGCTGCACTGCAATGCACTACTTGCAGCAGAGGCACAACTAGAAACCTCAGGGCCATGGTGTGGTACGGTGTGAGGCTAGCATGAGTTACCATGTATTAATATATATATAGCACCACTCACTGGGCACTGTATATTAAGCTATTGCGCTTACTCCCGCAGTCACACATCAGGCCACTTGTTACCTGCATCACCGCAGCCAACACTTTGCTCCCCCGGTCCTTGGCTTAGTGCCGGCTGCCGGTAACAGCAGCTGGGCACCATGTGGTTCGTGTACAGTGATTGCGCAGCCACCAACCAGCATCTCCTGACAACGCATGCACATGTGACTACCCTGCCCACATCCTGGGCTTCCCTATAAAAGGCTTAACATCTGCTGGGCACCTCCCAAGTGGTGGACCTCCAGGGCCCGGTTGCAACTGCAACCTTTACGACCTGGGAGCTAGCTAAGCACATCAGGTGACTTAATAACAAGAGGCATATGTGGGCAGTCAACAATCAGCAGCTTGCTCCCAGTAGTGCAATACTGCTACTGAGCCTACCTAGGTATACTTTTCAACAAAGAATATCAAGAGAATGAAGCAAATTAAATAAGTTGAAAAGTTGTTTAAAACTGCATGCTCTATCTGAATCACGAAGGTTTAAATGGACATGAAACCCAACATTTTTCTTTCATGATTCATATAGAGAATACAATTTTAAACAACTTTCCAATTTACTTCTATTATCAAATTTACTTCTCATGGAATTCTTTGATAAAGATATATCTAGCAGTACGGGACAGGAAACACTGCTGCCATCTGCTGTTCTTGCAAATATATAACAGTTATAAAACTATTGCCCTATCGATCCAGTCACGTGCATGCTCCTACAGCTTCCTACCTGCTTTTCAACAAAGGATAGCAAAAGCACAAAGTATGATCCATGAAAGTCAGTACAAAGCTTTCATAGATCAGGCATTCATGTCCCTTTAATCAATCCTGACTATTAACGCATAAATGAAAAAATAAATAAAAGTAATGGTTTGCAAAAAGCAGAGTTTACTCATTTATTACCAGTTTTTATTCAGCATTTAACTATTACTTTCAGTCAGCACAGAAGCTTTAGCAGTCACCATATACTTAATCTTCCCACACAAAGCAAAAACATAAGAACAGGGGCACTCTGGATTCATGAGACAGCTCTGGCTAATACATCAGTAAAATTATAGCTCCATAACATTATCCAGGTCCCAAAGCAAAGATTATTGAAAAACATATTTCCTGCAGAATTCTCTTTCCTACAAATCATTATAAATAGAGGAGGAATACAGAGCTGTCAAGTCCTGTGATCAGATCGTGGAAAACTCTCTTAGCGGCCCCTTACACATCATACTGTGAAAAGCATTTTTAGTTAGGGATTTAAAGGGACAGGAAAACCAATGTTTATTCTTTCATGATTCAGATAGAACATACAATTTTAAACAACTTTCTTATCAAATTTTCTTCATTCTCTTGGTATCTTTAGTTGCAGATAATCCCAGGAGCACCATGTGTGTGTGCAGCAGTTTTGCAAGAATATTATACATTTAAAAGAGCACTAGAGGGCAGCACTATTTCCTGCCATGCACTGCACCAGATGCTACCTAGGTATCTCTTCAACACTGAATATCATGAGAGCGAAGCCAATTTGATAATAGAAGTCAATTGGAAACCTTAAACATTGTTAGCTCTGTTTGAAACACAAAACAAATGTTTGGGTTTCATATCCCTTTAAATAGTGTTAATGTATTTTTTTAGTGTCAACTAGACATGTACAGAGTTTTATATTTTGTTATTTGTAACAATATCTTGAATTGCACTTATTGCAAAAGGTAATTTTGTTATTTATCTGTAAAATGAGTAACACAACTCTAATGTAAATATCTTGCACTTTCGTTACTTTAAACTTGTTGCATAACAATGGGGTTAGAGTTCATATTCACACAGACTATGGCCTCTATTTATCAAGGTCTGGCGGACCCGATCCGACACTGCAGATCAGGTCCGCCAGACCTCGCTGAATACGAGCAATACGCTCGCCGGATTCAGCATTGCACTAGCAGCTCACAAGAGCTGCTGGTGCAACGCGGCCCCCTGAAGACTCGCGGCCAATGGGCCGCCAGCAGGGGGTGTCAATCAACCCGATCGTACTCGATCGGGTTGATTTCCGGCGATGTGTGTCCGCCTGCTCAGAGCAGGCGGACAGGTTATGGAGCAGCGGTCTTTGTGACCGCTGCTTCATAACTGCTGTTTCTGGCGAGTCTGAAGACTCGCCAGAAACACGGGGCCCTTCAAGCTCCGTACGGAGCTTGATAAATATGGGCCTATGGGTCTTATTCTCTAAAGCTCTCTGAGCTGGTGAGATATTGTCTCCTGTCCTAACTCTTTAAAGGTAGTTTGTGTAGTGTCTTACAAAGGGCTGTTCCCTGCATTTACACTACAATAGGGCTCACTAAACAATCATAACGTAGAAATTGTATAAAATGAATAAATTAAATATTGAAATAGAAATATGCAGAAAAATTGTAATGTTTAAATCAATTTAAAAATCAAACAAATATAACTTTCTTATGCAAAGAAACGTATTTTATGAAGAAAAAAAATAAAATTTGTATAGACAATGCATAGGAAACTATTTAAAGGGACAGTAAAGTCCAAATTAAACTTTTCACGATTCAGATAGGGAATGCAATTTTAAACAACTTTCCAAGTTACTTCTGTTATGAAATTTGCTTTGTTCCTTTAGTATCTTTTATTGAAGAGTAAAACTATGTAGGCTCATAAGAGCTCAGGAGTGTGCACGTGTCTTTAGTACTCTATGGCAGCAGTGATTTATAACAATAATATTGCAAAACACTGCTGCCATAGACTCAAGCTACCTATTTTACTCCTCAATAAAAGATATTAAGAGAACAAATAAAATTTGATAACAGAAGTAAATTGGAAAGTTGTTTAAAATTGCTGCTCTATCTGAATCATGAAAGTTTAATTTTGACTCGAGTGTCCCTTTAGGTTGCCCAGTAAACCTTGCAATAAAACTCCACTGCACATGCAAATTGTGTTGACAAGTAGAATTCAGAGCGTATTATTTGACTTATTGTAAAATGAGTTTCCTTGCCCCGGCTAGTGGGCTGAACAGGGACCCTCCAAGGGATTAGCTGAAATGTCTCCGCTAGGTCTGGTGTATTCTCTAAACGCTTCCCCCTGGAAATTAAAACACTAAACACAAAAACGGAAATAGAAGCGATTGTAAGATATAATATGCTAAAAAACAAAGTAGCCTGATTTGTGTTGGCTGCAGGATTTCATTTTTAAAGGGCCATTCTAGTTTAGAACGACAAGCTCGTATCCATTACAGAATGGGATTTTAACACTAAATGCTGTAATATTATGTGATTAACCTCTGCAAACGGAGGGTCATGTGACTAACGCTGCTCATTAGATAAGTGATAGTTTCTGCTCTGGACCATCAATGCTGTGGGACATTAACTATATGATTAACACCTTTGCAGGGTTAACGTGCCTAGCATTACAGCATCTCTAGTGTTAAAAGTACATATTCTAATAGATGAATATGTCATTTTAACACAATAATGTCCCTTTAAAGTGAGCCCCCTGTTAACTTAGCTCTCCCCAGCAAAGTCTCGATTTCCATGGAGCTTTATTCCGTTCTATGGGAGACATCGCCCAACTCTCAGGAACATAACCTCTGCAAGTGTAAGCGCCATTATTCACGTCTGACCAGGCAAAGTTTTGCTAATCGGGCCCTATATGACTGTCAAGCTCCTAAGCAAGGTAGTAACCATGCTATACTCACTGCAGGCTGGGTGCTGCAGAGCGCTAGCAGTCCTGTCGTTCTGAAGAATGGAATTGGCATTATTAGAAGGAGAACTACTGCAATCAGAGCTGGGGGCCATAAAGTCAGATCACCGCGTCCGGCTCTCTGGATACGATTCTGCCTGGTTTGTGCATTTTTACTAAGCTGTAAAGGCTTTTATGTCTTACCTTATCTGAAGCGACCCTGGCCTTGTTCCTGGCAGCAAGCCTGAATTGGAGATGTCATAAGGTCATCGTCTCAGACGCCCATTCAGTGCTTGGTTATTTCGCATGAAGACTGAAGCATTCTTGTTTCTCTAACCTTAACCCTGGTAAAGTCTCTGGCTTACGCTATTTGTCTGACCCTTCTACTGAGTTACACCATTTGCGGACTGATTTACTGGCTTATGATTATTGGAACTGGCTTTTGCACTAGTTTCATCCTCATGTTGTGATGCTTTGTTTTGGATGGCTCTTCTGGTTCTGAACCCTGAGCCTATGCTGACTGACTTCCCCAACCGTTCTTCCAATAAAGGTATCTACGGTCCCTCTAGGCTTCATAAGGAACTATGGTAAGTGCTCTTCTACTGCAAAGCTGAAGGATCAGACTACAGGCATGCACGAGTCAGGGGGCATTTGAAACCGAATGCCTCTCCCTCTAAATACCAGTGGCCTTCTCGCTTTTATCTGCCATTTAAATTCTATGGCCTAGATTTGGAGTTCGGCGGTAAAAGGGCTGCTAACGCTCCGCGGGCTTTTTTCTGGCCGCACCATAAATTTAACTCTGGTATCGAGAGTTCAAACAAATGCTGTGTTAGGCTCCAAAAAAGGAGCGTAGAGCATTTTTACCGCAAATGCAACTCTCGATACCAGAGTTGCTTACGGACGCGGCCGGCCTCAAAAACGTGCTCGTGCACGATTCTCCCATAGGAAACAATGGGACTGTTTGAGCTGAAAAAAAACCTAACACCTGCAAAAAAGCAGCGTTCAGCTCCTAACGCAGCCCCATTGTTTCCTATGGGGAAACACTTCCTACGTCTGCACCTAACACCCTAACATGTACCCTGAGTCTAAACACCCCTAACCTTACACTTATTAACCCCTAATCTGCCGCCCCCGCTATCGCTGACCCCTGCATTACACTTTTAACCCCTAATCTGCCGCTCCGTAAACCACCGCAACCTACGTTCTCCCTATGTACCCCTAATCTGCTGCCCCTAACACCGCCGACCCCTATATTATATTTATTAACCCCTAATCTGCCCCCCACAACGTCGCCGACACCTGCCTACACTTATTAACCCCTAATCTGCCGAGCGGACCTGAGCGCTACTATAATAAAGTTATTAACCCCTAATCCGCATCACTAACCCTATCATAAATAGTATTAACCCCTAATCTGCCCTCCCTAACATCGCCGACACCTACCTTCAATTATTAACCCCTAATCTGCCGACCGGAGCTCACCGCTATTCTAATAAATGGATTAACCCCTAAAGCTAAGTCTAACCCTAACACTAACACCCCCCCTAAGTTAAATATAATTTTTATCTAACGAAATAAATTAACTCTTATTAAATAAATTATTCCTATTTAAAGCTAAATACTTACCTGTAAAATAAATCCTAATATAGCTACAATATAAATTATAATTATATTATAGCTATTTTAGGATTAATATTTATTTTACAGGCAACTTTGTAATTATTTTAACCAGGTACAATAGCTATTAAATAGTTAAGAACTATTTAATAGTTACCTAGTTAAAATAATAACAAATTTACCTGTAAAATAAATCCTAACCTAAGTTATAATTAAACCTAACACTACCCTATCAATAAAATAATTAAATAAACTACCTACAATTACCTACAATTAACCTAACACTACACTATCAATAAATTAATTAAACACAATTGCTACAAATAAATACAATTAAATAAACTAGCTAAAGTACAAAAAATAAAAAAGAACTAAGTTACAGAAAATAAAAAAATATTTACAAACATAAGAAAAATATTACAACAATTTTAAACTAATTACACCTACTCTAAGCCCCCTAATAAAATAACAAAGCCCCCCAAAATAAAAAATTCCCTACCCTATTCTAAATTAAAAAAGTTACAAGCTCTTTTACCTTACCAGCCCTGAACAGGGCCCTTTGCGGGGCATGCCCCAAGAATTTCAGCTCTTTTGCCTGTAAAAAAAAACATACAATACCCCCCCCCAACATTACAACCCACCACCCACATACCCCTAATCTAACCCAAACCCCCCTTAAATAAACCTAACACTAATCCCCTGAAGATCTTCCTACCTTGTCTTCACCATCCAGGTATCACCGATCCGTCCTGGCTCCAAGATCTTCATCCAACCCAAGCGGGGGTTGGCGATCCATAATCCGGTGCTCCAAAGTCTTCCTCCTATCCCTCGAATTCCGATTGGATCAGCCAATCGGATTGAACTTGATTCTGATTGGCTGATTCCATCAGCCAATCAGAAAATTCCTACCTTAATTCCGATTGGCTGATAGAATCCTATCAGCCAATCGGAATTCGAGGGACGCCATCTTGGATGACGTCCCTTAAAGGAACCGTCATTAGTCGGGAGACATCGGAAGAAGAGGATGGATCCGCGTCGCCTGCTTCAAGATGGACCCGCTCCGCACCGGATGGAAGAAGATCGAAGATGCCGCTTGGAGAAGATGTTTGCCGGTCCGGATGTCCTCTTCTTGCCGGATAGGAGGAAGACTTTGGAGCACCGGATTATGGATCGCCAACCCCCGCTTGGGTTGGATGAAGATCTTGGAGCCAGGACGGATCGGTGATACCTGGATGGTGAAGACAAGGTAGGAAGATCTTCAGGGGATTAGTGTTAGGTTTATTTAAGGGGGGTTTGGGTTAGATTAGGGGTATGTGGGTGGTGGGTTGTAATGTTGGGGGGGGGTATTGTATGTTTTTTTTTACAGGCAAAAGAGCTGAAATTCTTGGGGCATGCCCCGCAAAGGGCCCTGTTCAGGGCTGGTAAGGTAAAAGAGCTTGTAACTTTTTTAATTTAGAATAGGGTAGGGAATTTTTTATTTTGGGGGGCTTTGTTATTTTATTAGGGGGCTTAGAGTAGGTGTAATTAGTTTAAAATTGTTGTAATATTTTTCTTATGTTTGTAAATATTTTTTTATTTTCTGTAACTTAGTTCTTTTTTATTTTTTGTACTTTAGCTAGTTTATTTAATTGTATTTATTTGTAGCAATTGTGTTTAATTAATTTATTGATAGTGTAGTGTTAGGTTAATTGTAGGTAATTGTAGGTAGTTTATTTAATTATTTTATTGATAGGGTAGTGTTAGGTTTAATTATAACTTAGGTTAGGATTTATTTTACAGGTAAATTTGTTATTATTTTAACTAGGTAACTATTAAATAGTTCTTAACTATTTAATAGCTATTGTACCTGGTTAAAATAATTACAAAGTTGCCTGTAAAATAAATATTAATCCTAAAATAGCTATAATATAATTATAATTTATATTGTAGCTATATTAGGATTTATTTTACAGGTAAGTATTTAGCTTTAAATAGGAATAATTTATTTAATAAGAGTTAATTTATTTCGTTAGATAAAAATTATATTTAACTTAGGGGGGTGTTAGTGTTAGGGTTAGACTTAGCTTTAGGGGTTAATCCATTTATTAGAATAGCGGTGAGCTCCGATCGGAAGTTTAGGGGTTAATAATTGAAGGTAGGTGTCGGCGATGTTAGGGAGGGCAGATTAGGGGTTAATACTATTTATGATAGGGT